>NC_056626.2:318303948-318624045 GCF_002870075.4 Lactuca sativa
TTAGCAGTTTTACGGACTTTTTTTAGAACGGAAAAACATTTAACAAAACAAAACTAGCAAGAAGCTAAAGTAACAAAACAATGAAAAAACGCATTACACAAAAATAGACATAGGATTATGAAGCCGCCTCAACCAACTAAAAGACCTCGTAAACCTATTTTGACACCAAGAAAAGGAATGCAAAACAACATCATCAATATTAAAAGATTTTATTAGTAACTTATTATCAAAGAGTACCTTATTTCTAAACGACCAAATATGCCACCAAGCAACTAAACACGTTTCTTCTAGAAACTCCTTTTGCAGTTTTTTTAATTCAGAGACCCGACAACCAATGTAACCAATCATCATAACACAACAGAATAGGCACATCCAAGCCTCACGAAAGTAACACTCTATTGTGAATCTCCGCAGCCAACGAACATGAGAAGAAGATATTAATGATAGAACCAATTCCAGCTTGACAAATAGGACATTGTAAGGAAGGAATATCTATCCCTCTTCTCGAAAGGAATAAACGAGTAGGTAACAGATGTAACATCCCGAAATAGCAAGAGTAGAGTTGAAGGGCTAAAAGTGTTATTTGGGAAAGAGTGACTCGGCGAGTCCATGGCTGGACTCGGCGAGTAGAGTCGCGACTTGGTCGCGTGTTAAGTAGCCGACTCGGCGAGTCGATGAGATGGACTCGGCGAGTAGGCGCTGGGTGGAGAAAACCCTAATTCTCGGGGTTGAGCCCTATATAAGGAACATTATGTTCCTTCCCCAGCCTCTTTACTTCCCTCTTAAGTTCCAGAAACCCTAAATCGCAGTGGAGCTCCATTGTTGAGGGGATTAGAGCATTGGAGAAGTTTGTTGAAGGAATTTTGTGGGAATTGAAGGCTTGGGGGCAAGGGGCTTTGCTTGGAATCAACTTCATTGCAGTTGGGAGCGCCCATTGCAGGTAATATCTCGTTCTTGGTCTGATTGTATGTTGTTTCTTCAATTTGGGGTTTGTGGGATCTTGTCTAAGGATGTAAATGGAAGTCTAGAGGTTAGATATGAGGTTGCTACCTCAGATCCGGAAGGGAGGAGAATCAGAGAGCATGAAAGTCCCTGTGTTGGAGTGTTTAGTGAAGCTTGCAAGTCCCAAACCCTAGTTATAAGTGGATAAGGCCTAGATCTCTTGGGATTCACGTAAAGTTTGCCACTTTACGTGATGGATGAGTTGTATAAGGCTAGATCTATGTTTTGGATCATTTGCATGGCCTATAATGCTTCTGAAAGGATTCAGATCGGTGGTACTCGGCGAGTCACATGGGTGAACTCGGCGAGTTGCTTGAAGATGAGCTGGGACTCGACGAGTTGGAAGAACAACTCGGCGAGTCGGATGAAGATAGCCTGTAACTCGGCGAGTTGTATGAACAACTCGGCGAGTAGGTTGATGATAGCCTTGGACTCGGCGAGTCCGTTCTCGGACTCGGCGAGTCTTGTCGAAGAGTTCCGATATTCTCTGGTTGAGTCGAGAATCGGTGAGTCAAGGGATGACTCGGTGAGTTGTGTGCGAGTGGACTCTGAGTTGTTAGACTCGGCGAGTCTCGGGGTGACTCGGCGAGTTAGGTCACGGATGGAGTGAAGTCTGAGTATGGGAACTCGGCGAGTCGTAGGGTTGACTCGGCGAGTAGGGTCAGTCAGGAGTTGACTTTGACCTTGTCTTTGTCCAAGGGTTGACCAATGGTCTCCAGGGGCATTTTGGTAATTATTGTTTGTTGTTTTGAGTTTAGCGTATTGGTGGTTGACCAGTGGTGGAGATCGTATCAGTGATCGGAGTAGCTTGGATTATCTGTTCAGTCGGCAGCTTCGAGGTGAGTTATCCTCACTATATCAACGGGGTCTAAGGCACCAAGGCCGGCCCTTATCGGATTGAGATCCGGGTAGTTGTTATTATGTTACTGCTTTGACATGTTTGCATCCTGTGAGTTAGGATGGTATATGCTAGAGACCTGATTGAGATCGGTATCCTAAGAGATAGGGAGATGCTATGTTAGTGACCTGCTAGGTCGGTATAGGATGGTGGTATGTTATGTGATCTGTTGATCTGCTTATTGACTGTGAATTGTTAGATGATTGTATGTATATGTGCACATGGATGTTTGGACTGGAGTTGGGTTGAGGCGGGTCCTGCTGTGTGCAGTAGGCCAAGATACCCAGGGCGGACCGGTTGTCCCGTAGGCCCAGCGAGCGGTCCGGATAGGCTGTAGGTTCCGTTAGGGGCGAACCAGACGTGCCGAAGGCTCGGAGAGTGGACCAGACAGACTGAAGGCCCGGTGCGGGCAGACCAGTCATACTGTAGACTCAGAGGGTGGACCAGGTGGATTGAAGGCCCGGTACGGGCGGACCAATCACACTGCAGACTCGATGTATGCGGATTGACTCAGAGGGTAGACCAGGTGGACTGTTGGCCAGTGCGGCGGACCAGTCACACAGTAGACCCGGAGAGCATGGCTGTTCTGTGATCGGATATGTTATGGCATGTTATACGTGTATGGTATTTGTGGTTGGTATTTTGGGGGTATCTCACTAAGCTTTCGGGCTTACAGTTGTGGTTTCATGTTTTTCAGGTTCTTCAGGAGATCGTGGCAAGGCGAAGGCGTGATCGTACCGTTCCTCATAATTTTGTGGTGTTATGATTCTAGGAATAGGATAAATATTTTGTATTGAAAACCTTTTTGTAAAGAATTATTGGAATTGAGATGTTTTTGAAAAATTTAAAATTGATTGTATTTTTGGTCGTTACAACAGATCTCTAGCTTATCTTCATGCAAAAAAGTTCACTTTAATGGTTAAGAGACGCACCGATCTAGTGATATTGTAACCCGAAGGTAAACATATCTGGTCAATCAGAGCCCTAACAGAAGCAACTAAAAAGGAACCCGTACCAGAAAGACTCCAAGCCTATCTATCTGTAACGGAAGACAAGTTAACCGTATTCAGAATGTCAACAAGAGAATTACTTTGATCCAACTCAACCCCACCTCTGGAAGTCTTATAAAAGAAGAAAAAAGTGAACTACTAAATTTCTCAGCAACAGTAACTTGCTTATTATTCTCCAAAGAAAATAATCAAGGGAACCTACACATAAGAGGGGCATTATCCAACCAGTTATTGATCCAAAACTCAGTAGATCACCATTTCCCACAATTTTCTTACAATTAGAAAGTAAATCAATACCTTTTTTTCGAAGATTAAAAATAGACGAAACTATAGCTACCCAGATCGACTTACAGACTGCTGATGAGCACAATCAACAGTCATATGGACTGCGGATGTGCACAATCAACAATCATATGGACTGCTGATGAGCAATCAACAATCCATATGACTGTTGATTGTGCTATTCAACTGCCATACAAAATAAATAAATAAAAACGGTCGTTAAATCGTTTTTTGAGCTTAAATATGACTAAGACGCACAATTTGAAAAATATTGAAATTTTTGGTGTTGAAAAGCGATGAGTTGGTTATAAGTTCGCAAGTTCTTATAAATCTTTTGGTTCTCAAAAGAATATGGTTATATATATATATATATATATATATATATATATATATATATATATATATATATATATATATATATATATATATATATATTTAAAAGTTTGACGTTAGATGGAAAAAAGTAATGATCTATTTTATATATATATATCCTCGTATAGCTATAACATGATTCTAACGATATAGGCTTAGGGAATATGTGGCTATCATGTACATAATGTTAGATATAGAACCATCAAAAACTACATAGTTTAAACAAAATTCAGTTAAATATCTCTACCATCTTTCTTGCATCCTCTATAAGAGCTTATGCTAACCTTTTTTATATATTTTTATGGATTTTTATAAGTTTAATTGTGCACCACAAACCATGTATAACATTTTACCAACTACTTGTACTCCAAATTGAAATTTAATACATAAAACTACATTGAAAACTTAAAATTGTTCATTACAAAACCCAGTAAACCTTTTTCCATAAGCCATGATACAAAAACCATACAAGTATACATAACCTAGGTATTGAATGAAGTTATGAAACCTACTAGAGGTCTAATAAAAAACACATTCGAAATAGATAATAATTGGGGGTGAATCACGAAATCAAATATAAAATGAGTTCAAAGGAAAAAGGAAGAAGCTAACAATGAAATAAAAATGTGTTGTTTAATGAAAATTAAGTCAATTTTGATGGTTCTATATCTGGCATTACATACATGACAGTCACATATTCACTTTTCCCTACATATATATATATATATATATATATATATATATATATATATATAATCAAGTTCAACAACGAGCTCTATTTTAGGGAACGAACCAACGAACTATACATTTTTTTTGTCCAATAATCTACAACAACCTCTTCTCTATTAGAGATCAAACGCAGGTTCTCTCCTTCTTTTCTCAACCTCTCCAATTGATCTCATCCCTTCCTTTCTCCCTGCAATTGCCCCAAGTTCATCTTCTTCTTTTTCTCGAGTTTCAATTTGATTGTAAAGAATACCGAATAACATGGAATATGTTCGGAGATGGTGAAATGCATTGGACTGAGATTTTTAATTGTGCAAGTATAGAGATTCATGGAGAATAGTGTTGACAATAATGTTGATATTGGAAGTAAAGGAGGAGAAAAAAATAATACATCAATCAAATGCATAGGTTTTTTTTTCAAAGCTTCATTTCCAGTCACACCCCCTCAATGAATTCAATTTTCCTTTCCCTATTAAAGCATGCTCAAAGCTCAAACTACTCCATCATGGCCAAATGCGCTGAAGATGTGGGTTTTCGACAAAAAATGAGAGTCAATAAAACTGACTATCACCTTTTGTTTTAAACAACAAAAATCGTACTACAAGCATTGATTCTTAAACTCCCATGATGATGTGTTATTGGATCTAAGTATGATGGAAGCCAAATATGGTTCATCAATAGAGTTTGAGAGACACATATGGTTGATAATAAGAGTACAAGATTTCATGCCCAACAACTGTTTGGTGTAATTCCTTAACAAAGTTTTTCTTCTCATTTATTTTTTTATTGATTGGAGTCTTATTTATTTTTCTTCATTTATTCATATATGTTATTTATATTTCTTCATGCATTTATATGACTTCAGCAGAGTATAGATGACACCAATACAACATAAGGTCAATATTCATCTTTCAAAGTGTCAATGAATACACCTGCTACAACTCAAGTTAGTAGTGGAAAATATCTTCATTAGAATACAATTAAATTTTCCTTTCCTGATGATCTTCAAGAGAAAACAGTGCAATATGACATTCCCATTGAAGGTAGTGAAAGTTAATTTCATATTTAGTTTGATTATAGAAAAAAAATTTACTCATTCTTTCTTTTGCTTTTTATATATAGATGAAGGAACATTTACCCTTCCTGCTGAAGGTAGTGCATTTTGTTTCCCTGTTGATTGAGTAATTTGCATTAGAGAGACTCTTGGTTTATTCCCTTTTTTGATCCTGTTCTATAGATGACACAAATGCAACACATGAAACAACACAAAATCAAGATTTGTCTTTGATAAAGATGTTTGCAACACAAGCCACAACTCGATTCAGCCATGTAAAAGAACGTGAGTATATTACAGTCAGATTTGAGCGTCCTGATGAAGGTAATACAAATTCTTTACTTATTTATTGAACTTTAAAAGACTTCGGGTTCCTAATTTTGTATGTTATCAAATTATAGAAGACATGGAACATAATAAAACTGAAAATTCCAGACACATCTTCTAAAACCTTTCCTAGAACACCAACCACAATGAAAAAAAAATCCTTCCCAATGAAGGTAGTGCGTTTTCTTAACTTGTTGATCAAATAATTTGATTTTAAGAGACTTCTATTTCATCATTTTTTATATCTATATTGCCTTTTAAAAAGATCCATCATTTAAAGTACAAATATTAGTTTATAAAATTTATGTCGATCACTATATGATACATAATTGATAAAATGATGCCTTTAATTTTGGTTGAAATTTGACAAATTATTTTTCTTACATTTGTATCTACTGGCACTTCATTACCTTGAAGAATGATTCCAGTCAAGAACATGTTTCAAAGTATAACATTGAAATGATATTATTGTTCTAAAATTACCAATAATGTCTGTTGTAGATTACTTGCAGGTGGCCAGTTCATGGAAGGGGAAGCCAACAACATAGGACAAGATGAAGGATTTGACTGAATCTTTATATTTTGATATGAGAAAAAAAGTGTTGAACTTGCAAAATAATTGTCTAATCGATTTCTAAAAAAAAGTATAAAAAAAAAAAAGCAAAATATGTCAGATCCTCTTTGTGTTTAATTTTTTTTTACCCATTGAACTATTTAGTTGAAATAATTGAAAGAAGTGAAATACCTTTTCTGAAATTTTTTGGGAACTGATTACATCAAGTCTTGTTTTCATTTTTAATCCTATTATAATGTTAGTTTGTTTTCAATCTGATTGGTATATTAAATAGGAGAGTAGTAACATTGCCACGGTCCAAGGCAGCTGACTCACTAGCTGACTTATCCAATGTGATCATCTTTATTCTGTTGTTTGGCATATGCATATGTCATATACTTATTCTTATGCATATACTTATTTATATGCATATGCATATACTTATTCTTATGCATATGCACATGCTTATTCATATACATATGAATATGAATATGTTATATACTTATTCTTATGCATATGCATATATTTATTCATATGGATATACATATGCATATAGTTATTCGTATGCATATGCATATACTTATTCATATGCATATACATATCTTAATGCATATATATATATATATATATATATATATATATATATATATATATATATATATATATTGTTGGAAAATTAATTTTATTAATTTCCAAAAATGGATTTTCTCCATTTTTTAGCACAAATTTAATACTCTAAATATAATCAAAACGTGTTATTGATTATATATTTGTGTTCTCCTTCGTGATATCTACGTTTCGATATATCACACGTCCAAAACGGATTAAAAATGAATGAGAAATTACTTGTCAAAGTAAGGCAATTGAAGAGAAGATAAAGGAGTCAAGTTGGTTTTTAAAACTCATCCCACATTGGTGGAAGAAGGAAAAGAAAATTGGTCTATAACTACAAAGACTAGCTACCTTTGTAAGACTAATTAGAACCAAGGCTCTCTCTTGCGCGCGCACGCAGGGGGGGTGCAAATGCGAGCCAAATTGGCTTCGGGCGATTGAACTTGTGTGCAAGCGCGCGTCCTGCGGACACGAATGCACCACCGGTCGACCAGAAAAGTTCAAGGACCTTTTTTGCATTTTTTTTTCTTTTTGGTTAAATGTTACGAAAACGATTTAAGAGCTAAAAATCAAGACTTCGGTTTTGATTCTTTGATTAATTTTCTTATTTGATTGCGACAGTTACGATTCCGTTTTAATGACATCGGTTACATTGGTAGTATATATACAATCCCTATGTGACTGGTTAATCATACCGAATGAAATGAAATCAATCTCTTCATCTCTTACGCTTCTGCTTCATCTTTTCTATCTTGCTGCAACCAAGGTATGATCCAGGCCAAGTGAGGGTTCGGACAATCTAGAAGAATTGCTTTCCACTGTTGTATCCTGGGAAACAAACACCCATATAGGGCGAATTTGTTTTAAGGAAACTGTGTTAAACACAGGCCTCAGTCAAAATTTGTTTTGCTTTTGTTCTTTCGTACAATTTTGGGTTATATTTTCGTAACAGTCTTAAAACAAATCGTTTGTGCGAAACGAACTTGAAAAAAAAGTTTTATTTCTTTCTGATTTCTCTTCAAGTGTTTATAAAAACGAAATTTTTTTCCTCTACATAACAATTGCAGAATCTGTTTTTAGAAATCGTTTTCTAAGACATTTTCTGCTTCTCCTGTTTTCTGTTTAAGTTGATTGCATCCATAATCTGTTACTGTTTTCATAAATTGTTTTCTAAAACAATTTTCAGATTCTTTCTTTTGTTTCACAGTTTTCAGAACCCGCTTTCTGGAAACAAACAATATTTAACACCTTTGTGGTTATTGAATTTTATATTTGCTTCCTGTTGTAGCATGACTACTGGTGAAGGCTCCCAACCACCAAAGCCTAATGGAACTCCTAATGTTCAAGGAGCTCCAATGATGACCATGCTGGTCAATCATGCTGAGAAACCTGAGAAGTTCTCTAGACTGAACTTTAAGAGGTGGAAGCAAAAGATGCTCTTCTATCTTACCACATTGAATCTTGCTAAATTCTTAACTGAAGAGGCTACTCGAATGCCCGAAGGAGAAGGAGATGTGAAACCTTTAACTGCTATTGATGCTTGGAAACATTCTGATTTCTTGTGTAGAAATTATGTTCTTAATCGTCTTGTTAACTCACTTTATAATGTGTATTGTGTAACAAAGACAGCCAAAGAACTATGAGACTCATTGGACAAAAAGTATAACACTGAAGATGTCAGGACAAAGAAATTTGTGGTTGCCCAATTTCTTGACTATAAAATGGTGGATGGAAAAACTGTTATGTCCCAAGTCCAAGAACTACAAGTCCTCCTGCATGACATACATGCTGAGGGTATGGGGTTAAATGAGCCTTTTTATGTTGCTTCCATGATTAAGAAACTACCTTCTAGTTGGGTTGATTTCAAGAATTACTTGAAACATAAGAGAAAGGAAACGTCCATTGAGGACCTTATTGTTCGCCTTCGAATTGAAGAAGACAATAAGATAGATCAAAAGATTAGTTATACCCCTACTTCTTAGAAAGCTAATGCGGTGAAGCATGGTCAAACTTCCGGGAAGAATAAATCTGGAAAGGGAAAATTCCAAAAGAAAGGCAAGGGTTCAAACTTGGGAGCCAAAGGTGGAACTTTTAAGAAAAAGTTTCAAGGAAACTGTCATAACTGTGACCAACGGGTTCATCGGGCTGCAAATTGTAAGCTTCCTAAGAAGGATAAGGAGGAAAATGTTGTGGAGAAGATAACCAAAGATGTGTCTGACATCGATCTTGCAGCGGTTATTTCTGAAGTTAATCTTGTGGAGTCTAATCTAAGGGAGTGGTGGGTTGATACGGGAGCTACCCGTCATGTTTGCTCAAATAGAGAATGGTTCAGAAACTTCAAGGTTTTTGATAATGGTGACAAGTTGTTCATGGGAAACTCGGCCAGTTCTGATATCCAAGGTGTTGGAAAGATTGTATTGAAGATGACGTCGGGAAGAGAGCTGATGCTGAATGATGTGTTGTGTGTACCCAAAATTCGTAAGAATCTTGTGTCAGGTTGGTTGTTGAACAAGCATGGTTTTTGCTTGGTGTTTGAGTCAGATATATTTGTGTTAACCAAAAATGGTGTGTATGTGGGTAAGGGGTATGCTGATAGGGGTATGTTCACACTTTGTGAAATGGCTCTTAAGCCAAGTCACAATGATAATGAAATGAATAACTCTTGTACTTACTTTCTTGAGTCTTCAAATATATGGCATGCTAGATTAGGACATGTTAATTTTGATACTCTTTGTCATTTAATTAAACTCAATAACATACCACACTTTTACATTGACTCAAAATACAAATGCAACACTTGTGTTGAATTGAAATTAACACAACAATCTTTCAATTCCATTCAAAGGACAACCGAACGACTTGGATTAATTCACACCAATGTGTGTGACATGAAATCAATTCCATATAAAGGTGGAAATAAGTACTTTATTACTTTTATTGATGATTGCACTAAATTATGCTATGTCTATTTACTTAAAAGTAAAGCTGAGGCTATAGAGAAGTTTAAAGTGTATAAAAGTGAAGTTGAGAATCAACTTAATAAGAAAATTAAAGTACTAAGAAGTGACCGTGGAGGTGAATATGTATCACCGTTTCAGGAATTCTGTGCAACTCATGGTATCATACATGAGCTTACTGCACCTTATTCACCACAACAAAATGGTATGGTAGAAAGGGAAAATCGGACCTTAAAGGAAATAATGAATGCCATGTTGTTAAGTTCTGGGCTGCCACCCTCAATGTGGGGGGAAGCTATACTTTCAGCTAACTACCTTTTAAATAAGGTCCCACGAAAGAAATCGGATAAAACACCATACGAGTTATGGTCAGGTATAAAACCATCCTACAAATACCTTCGAGTGTGGGGGTGCCTTGTAAAGGTCGTGGTACCTGCACCCAAGGTGGTTAAGATAGGACCCAAGACTATTGATTGCATATTTCTTGGATATGCACAAAACAGTAGTGTGTATCGATTTCTTGTACATGACTCAAAATTTTCAGAAATTCACAAAGGCGCAATAATGGAGTCAAGAAATGCATCGTTCTTTGAGAATGTGTTTCCATGTCTTCATAAGGTGGAGGACAAATGCTTCAAAGTTAATTGAGCACAATGAATCCTATTATGAAGAAGAAATAGAGGAAGAAACAGAGCCCCGTAGAAGTAAAAGGGCATGAGTGGAGAAGTCCTTTGGAGATGATTTCTACACTTACATGGTTGAAAGAGAGCCTCAAACTTTCAAAGAGGCAGTCACCTCCTCAGAAGGACCTCAATGGAAAGAGGCAACTAAAAGTGAAATGGATTCAATCTTGCAAAACCATACATGGGAGCTAGTGGATTTACCTTAAGGTTGCAAACCACTAGGCTATAAATGGATTTTCAAGAAGAAAATGAAAGCGGATGGAACCATTGACAAGTACAAGGCAAGACTAGTAATTAAAGGCTATAGACAGAAAAGTGGTCTTGATTATTTCGATACTTACTCTCCTGTCACACGTATTCCATCCATTAGATTGGTACTTGCAATCGCTTCTATAAGAAATCTTGAAGTACATCAAATGGATGTTAAAACAGCTTTTTTAAATGGGGATTTAGAAGAAGAAATCTACATGGAACAACCAAAAGGGTATGTTGCCCCAGGAAAAGAATCAAAGGTTTGCAAACTAGTGAAGTCATTATATGGGTTGAAACAAGCCCCAAAACAATGGCATCAAAAGTTTGACCATGTGATGTTGGAAAATGGATACAAGTTTGACCATGTGATGTTAAAATGGATACAAGATTAATGAATGTAACAAGTTGGCCTAAACCAGTTTCTGCAATCTCAATCCATTACGATAGTCAATCGGCAATTGGAAGAGTGCAAAGTGCTATGTCTAATGGTAAGTCTCGACACATTCGTCGAAGACACAACACCATTCGACAACTACTCTCAATAGGAGTTATCTCAATTGACTACATAAGGTCCAAGGATAACATTGCGGATCCACTAACCAAAGGGTTAAAGATGGATTTAGTTGCAAAATCGTTAAAAGGAATGGGATTAAAACCCATGAACAAATAAGTTATTGCGAAGGAAAACCCAACCTAGTTGACTGGAGATCCCAAGATCTAGGTTCAATGGGACAACCTAATTGCATATAACATATGTGGATCACTGTGGGGGTCAACCCCAACCCATTCCTATAAATAACAGTGATGCAGGTTAAGCTTATAGTAGTTGGTGATAAGTTAGAAATCATCAAGCTTTAGTTTTTAATGATTAGGATATAATCACCTATGTGAGAGAGAAGTGGGTCGCTTCAAAGGGAATTGAATGGGCAAGTTCCTAAGAGCTCTTACAGAACCAGGCAAGTGTCCACGACCAAAACGGACACATACATGAGAACCTAACTAGGTCAGGGAGAATAATGTGAGACATGTATTGATTATTTACACAAATGGCAGAACAGTTCAAGGACATCGAGTCTACTGGTCCGCTAGTAAAATAAATACGTATCTTAAGGGAAGGTTCAAAGGGTAATACCTACCTATCATGTGCATGATTCAACTACTGGATTTTACCTAAAGCAGCTTGGAATTGCGGATGCTAAAGCAATTTTCATTCATGTGGGGGATTGTTGGAAAATTAATTTTATTAATTTCCAAAAATGGATTTTCTCCATTTTTTAGCACAAATTTAATACTCTAAATATAATCAAAACGAGTTATTGATTATATATTTGTGTTCTCCTCCGTGATATCTACGTTTCGATATATCACACGTCCAAAACAGATTAAAAATGAATGAGAAATTACTTGTCAAAGTATGGCAATTGAACAGAAGATAAAGGAGTCAAGTGGGTTTTGAAAACTCATCCCACATTCGTGGAAGAAGGAAAAGAAAATTGGTTTATAACTACAAAGACTACCTACCTTTGAAAGACTAATTAGAACCAAGGCTCTCTCTTGCGCGCGCGCACGCATGGGGGTGCAAATGCGAGCCAAATTGGCTTCGGGCAACTGAACTTGTGTGCGAGCGCGCGTCCTGCGGACACAAATGCACCACCGGTCGACTAGAAAAGTTCAAGGACCTTTTTTGCACTTTTTTTTCTTTTTGGTTAACTGTTACAAAACGAATTAAGAGCTAATAATCATAGATTTCAGTTTTGATTCTTTGATTAATTTTCTTATTTGATTGCGACAGTTATGATTCCGTTTTAATGACATTGGTTACATTTGGTAGTATATATACAATCCCTATGTGACTGGTTAAACATACTGAATGAAACAAAATCAATTTCTTCATCTCTGACGCTTTTGCTTCATCTTTTCTCTCTTGCTGCAACCAAGGTATAATCCAGGCCAAGTGAGGGTTCGGGCAATGTAGAAGAATTGTTTTCCACTGTTGTATCCTGGGAAACAAACACCCATATAGGGCGAATTTGTTTTAAGGAAACTGTGTTAAACATAGGCCTCAGTCAAATATTTTTTGCTTTTGTTCTTTCGTACAATTTTGGGTTATATTTTCGTAACATATATATATATATATATATATATATATATATATATATATATATATATATATATATATATGCATATGCTTAATCTTATGCATATAGAGTCATTAAAAATGTTTTTTTTTTCAAATATGCATGTACATATTGTCACACCCCCAAACCAGAACGGCGGAATCGTTCGAGGGCGGATGACTTCATGTAGTATCATAACGGTTGAATACATAGTAAAGAAAGAAAAACAACCATCATATATATAATTTGAAAGTTACATTGTTGAATGATACTTGTTTCAAAACAAATTACAATATGATGACAAAATGAGTTTTAAACTGCCGCCTTAATGTCACTTCTCTAAAAGCTGAAGTTTACCTGTATTACCGAATCCCTGGGAAATACAAGTAGATTTGAAAGAGTAGATCAACATTTAAGCTTCTAAAAACCCATTATTTTTCCATAAGTGTGTGCTAGTTTAAAAGTACCAAAGTTGTAATGCAAAAGTGTTTTTCATGCCTATGATAGTAGATTTATGTATGTAAAAAATCAATAAGCATTTGATAACCCCATAAACCAACGTGTTTTTAATACTCCATGTGAGCTTTATAACACTGCTATTGACCCAGACTGACTGTAACAACATTCTTCAGGCGTTGGAATGTTATGACGTTTGTTACCTCAGACTTGCTGGTCTAACTGTAGCTAACAGTTTAGGTGCGAGATTGTCAATCCCGTATAGATCTATACACAAGTACCACGCTATCCCTACAAGAGGTTATGGTATATAATACAGGACTTTAACTTCATACTTGAAAGTATGTGAAGTTGAATGTCTCACAAAACTTAGTATCAAATAGATTTACGTATGAAAAGTCCATTTGTTCTTGTATATGAAAGTATTTCCTTGATATAGTACTTATAGTATGTAAATCTCATGATTTCCTTGTAAACTATACCTATTATAGTTTTTTTTTTCCAAAAGTATGTTTCGTTTGTATGGTAAACCCTAGTGTAGTGTTGACTTTCTATGTAAAGTACAACATTTGAAATAACATTATTGAACATTTATACTCAAAATATAAATAAAGTGTTTGATATTTGTATAACAACATGTTTCATTTCAAAAGGACAAACTGTTAGCATGATAAGTTGCATGAGAACGTTTTCGTATGATAGTTATAAATCACATATGATTGATTATATAACAAAAAGTGTAGCAAAAGATTGATGTTATTCACACAAGAATAATCGTGTGTTTACTTGTATTCCCCCCCCCCCCACCCTTAAAAGTATATAAAAACATTACAAAGCATTTGAAAACGTAGTTATAGGGGTATGTACTCACTTGATAGAGTGAAGATGGTGAGATGAAAACCGAGCAAAACTTTGACAGGAGAAAGCGGATTTCTCGGGATTCTCGGGAACCTCGGGAGCGTAAGACTTCCTTCGGGACTTGGGTATGAAAACCGGGGCTTCGGGATATTTCTTGCACGCAAAACGAAGTAAAAACGCAAGAGAAGGAGAGAAAATGAGCAATTATGCCCGGAACCCTCACATCCCTTTTATAGGGGTTGGAAACCCCCTCGGTATGCGGGGCGTACCTCTGAGTTACGTGGGGCGTACTGGACATCATGCATGACCCCATCCTCGTCTATCGAACTTCGGTTGGGATGGGACTTAGAGGCGTAGAGGGGCGATGTCGACGATCCGAAGCCTAGCACCCGAGTACGTTAGACGTACAAGGGTACGCTGGGTGTAAATCGTTTTGGTTTGTGCACCTCAAACTTGTAAAATCTGTAACTTTCGCATACGAGCTCCGATCTTGACGTTCTTTATATACACGCATAGATGAAAATATACTCTACAACTCTCATTCAGAATTCGTCGGCTAATTTTGATTTTATTTTTAATTATATATTTTTAATAGGTCAGGACACGAAAAGTCCGTTAAAAATCCATAACTTCTTCATCCGATGTCCGTTCTTGTTAGACTTTTTACCGTTTCACCATTATTGTTGAGATCTTCGATTCTCATTTAGGTTGGTTTGGCCAAAAGTCTCTCGATCTCTATTTCGAATTTTTAGCTGTCTACTATTATATCCGAAAATTCGAAAAATCATAACGTCCTCATACGAAGCCAGATTTGGACGTTCTTTTTATGTACGTTTACGGTTTAATGATATCTAAAATTTTCATTTAGATACCTAAGGCTAAAATTTATTGTATTGAAACTTCGCGTTTTACGTTTAACCGTATTGACGGTTTTGCTGTGAATCTTAGGTTGGTCTTAACTTCTTCGTTATAACTCGGATTTTAGTGTTCTTTATATTTCTGAAATACTTGACACAATATCTATCATTTATGAAATCCAATAGATGACTTTTGAATATCTTATTTTTAACAATAATTTCATTATATCAACAGAGGTTACAATTCTTGACTTTTTAGGTAATTACATTGATTCGAAATATCGGGTTGTCACATCATCCCCCCATTAGATGGAATTTCGTCCCGAAATTAAATGTAAAGTAAATATTTGTGGATTAGGGAAAGAGATGCGGGTACTTTTGTTTCATCTGATCTTCGCGCTCCCAAGTATATTCAGGTCCCCGCTTTGCATTCCAGCGGACCTTCAAAATGGGTATGCGACTTTGTTTTGTTCTTTTAATTTCCTTATCCATGACTTCAATTGGTTCCTCTATAAAGTGGAGACTCTCGTTAATTTCGATTTCTTCTAGAGGGACGACGAGGGTCTCATCGGACAAGCATTTCTTCAAGTTTGACACATGGAAGGTAGGATGTACGTTATTGAGTTCCTGCGGTAGTCGAAGTTTGTATGCTACCGGGCCGATCCTTGAAAGGATCTCAAATGGTCCAATATACCTTGGGTTTAGTTTCCCACGTTTTCCGAAACGTATTAACCCCTTCCAGGGAAAGACCTTCAATAGCACTCGGTCCCCAACCTGAAATTCTAAGGGCTTCCGTCTTTTGTCCGCATAACTCTTTTGTCTGTCTCTTGAAACCTTTATTCGTTCCCAAATTTGTACTATCTTCTCAGTTGTTTCTCTTATAACTCCTGGGCCTGTTAGAGTGTTGTCGGGTACTTGTCCCTTGGCTAGTTGCGTGTCACCCACTTCAGCCCAACACAGTGGTGATCTGCACTTGCGGCCATAGAGGGCTTCGAATGGAGCAACTTTAATGCTGGAGTGATAGCTATTGTTGTATGAGAATTTGACTAGTGGTAAACGGGTATCCCATGTTTTACCAAAATCGATTACACAAGCTCTTAGCATATCTTCCAAAGTTTGTATGGTCCTCTCACTTTGACCGTCAGTTTGTGGATAGTAAGCGGTACTCATGTCTAGCCTCGTCCGTAGAGATTTTTGTAGCAACTTCCAGAATCGCGAGGTGAACCTACTATCTCTGTCGGAGATAATGGGTATTGGTATACCATGTGGTCTTACAATCTCTCGGATGTATGTGCGAGCTAGCTTCTCCATCTTGTCGGTTTCCTTTATTGGTAGGAAGTGTGCGAATTTTATTAATCTATCGACGACTACCCAGATGATGTCTAGCCCACTTGCTGTCTTGGGTAATTTGGTTATGAAATCCATGGTTATCCGCTCCCACTTCCACTCGGGTATTTCGGGTTGTTGTAGTAATCCTGATGGCTTTTGGTACTCTACCTTGACTTTGGCGTAAGTCAGACACTTGCCCACATAGGTAGCGATCTCTGCTTTCATGTTCGACCACCAATACAGTTTCTTGAGGTCCAGATACATCTTGTCCAAGCCTGGATGCATGGAGTATCGAGTCTTATGAGGCTCATTCATGACCACGTCTCTGAATCCACCAAACTTCGGTGTCCAGATCCGATCCATGAAGTAACGAACTTCATCGCCCTTGACTTCAAGATTCTTATCCATTCCCCTTAAGGCTTCACCCGTCACATTCTCTGATTTCAAGGCTTCCCTCTGATTTCCTTGATTTGTATGGACAGGTGTGAATGGATCGTCATGGTTAAGGATTTCACTCGGCGGCCCGAGTATTCCTTTCGACTAAGAGCATCAGACACCATATTTGCTTTTCCTGGATGATAATGAATTTCACATTCGTAGTCATTTAACAGTTCAACCGATCGTCTTTGCCTCATGTTAAGTTCCCTTTGATTGAAGATGTGTTGAAGGCACTTATGATCGGTAAAGATTGTGCATTTCATGCCATAGAGATAATGTCTCCAGATCTTTAGCACAAATACAACTGCTCCAAGTTCGAGGTCGTGTTTAGTGTAGTTGACCTTGTGCATCTTGAGTTGTCTCGAGGCGTAGGCGATGACCTTTCCTCGTTGCATTAGAACATATCCAAGACCTTGATTAGATGCATCACAGTAGACCATGAAATCTTCTGTTCCTTCTGGCAAGGACAATATAGGTGCGTTGCATAGTGCTTGCTTTAGTGTTTGGAATGCAGCGTCTTGTCTTTCTTCCCAATTGAAAGTTACACCCTTTTGCGTCAAGGTGGTAAGTGGTTTAGCAATCTTCGAGAATTTTTGTAAAAACCTTCGGTAATAGCCAACAAGGCCCAAGAATTGTCGGATTTCTGTTGGGGTTCTGGGAGCTGTCCAGTTCTCGATTGCCTTGATTTTGGAAGGGTCCACGTGTATCCCGTCTTTGCTAACCACGTGACCTAGGAAATTTACTTTCCGAATCCAAAATTCGCACTTTGAGAATTTGGCGTATAGCTTTTCTTTTCTTAGAGTTTCCAAGATTTGTCGGAGGTGTTGACTGTGTTCTTCTTTATTCCTCGAATAAATGAGTATATCGTCTATGAACACGATCACAAATTTGTCCAGGAATGAACGAAACACTCGGTTCATTAAGTCCATGAACACCGCCAGTGCATTTGTTAATTCAAATGGCATCACTACAAACTCGTAGTGACCATAACGAGTTCGAAAGGCTGTTTTGGGAACATCTCCTTCCAAGACTCACAACTGATTATACATATATGTATAAACAATCTATGATTATACATATACGTATAAACACGTATAATCATATATGATTATACATTTCCATCATTAATTATTTATGATTAGACATATCTTTTCATGTTGGTATGCCAGAACATTAGAGTGATAAATGAGAAATATGCGGTTGAGGTTGAATCTCAATATTTTTGTTTTCTCATAATCTCAATTGAACCATCCTCCATATGTGTGTGTGTTTATATATATATATATATATATATATATATATATATATATATATATATATATATATATATATATATATATATGTATATATGAGTTAGGTTCATATATAATCGTCAAATATTGTGTGAGTGTATGACTAACTCTAGACTAATCATTTGATAAGGGTATAATAGAAAATTTAACATTAAATAATTATGGTAAAGTTTAATCATTAATAAACCTATAAATTTTGCATATCAGTTTCATATCCGAAATCAATACCACTAACCATCATTGTCTTTATCGTACGCAATCAACATCGGACTCAGACCATTCCTCCGTTCGGAAAATCAAGCAGTACTATTGAGCCGTCACTCCATAATTGGTATCAGAGTAGGAGACAGAGTAATTCATACACATCTCTTCTGTGAAAGAAGTGATTAGGGTTTATTCCGCATTCATTGATATTTATTGAGCCGTCACTCCATAATTGACGTATCTCATTAATTATTCATCTTGCCCTAATATTACGTATTACAAAGTCTGATCTTATAACAGGTTAAGCGATCAAGCATGGACAATTCTCAATCTAATCCTATTAACATCTCAAACAGCATAGGATCTACCACCAAGATTCCAATTCTCTACACTCAAGATTACGAAGTGTGGACGCACCACTTTGAAGACTACGTCATTGGATCTGAGGATAATGGGTATCTGATATGGGAAGCTATTATATCTGGCCCATTTGCTCATTCAGGAACATCTAAAATCATTAAAACTCAAAAGGAGTACAATGATTTGTTGAAAGACGTGAAAGACATTGCTCAGGACGAAAATGAGAAGTTTCAATGCAACATTAAAGCATTGAGATTAATTCGATTCGCTCTTCAATCCGACACGTTTAGATTGGTGAGTTCTTGCAGTACAGCAAAGGAAATCTGGGATCGGCTGCGAGAGTTGTATTCCACAGATGAAGATCTGGAGCACTCAATTCAGACCTTACTTCTATCTGAATTTGGAGAGTTCAAGCAGAAGCCTGAAGAGGTTGTTACACAGACATTTGATCACTTCAATCATCTTCTCAGCAAGACGATCAAACATGATATTGAAAGGAAGCTCATCGAGCAGAAGGTCACTTTACTGAATGGCCTAAGATCCGAATGGAGAGAGTTGTAGTGTCAACGGTTAAAGCATACGAGCAGTTCAAATCGTACTCGCTGGCGAAACTGGTGGGGACTCTGAAATCCCAGGAAAAGACAGTGTTGCAAGGTAAGAGTGCAGCAGAAGACGAAGAAGATCTAAATCTGGGAGATCACGATTTGACATCCGAAGACTATGCTATGATGGTGTCAAATCCCAGAAAGTTCATTAAGAAAAAGTTCCCTACCAAAAAAAATCGTAATTGGCAGGGAAGCTACAACTCTGAAAAGGTGAAAGAGGAGTCGAAGGTTGAAGAATCGAAAAAGGAAGCGAAGGGTGAAGCTGACTCTGGTGTCAGTTGTTTTTACTGTGGTGGGAAGAATCACTACGCAAAAGATTGCGTGCTAAAGAAGATGGCAGAGAAAGATGAAGAAGCAAGTCTTATGAAAAGACTAGAAAAGATAAAGAGGAAGAAAGCTGCTACTAATCTCTCTATTAATGCTCTTATTATGCAGGGTTCGGTAAATGATGATGAGTTCGGTGGCGTGCAGGTGTGGTCGACTGACTCATAAGACGATGAAGTGACAAAGCCTTCTCATGGAAAGGCTTATGTTGCAAAGAGTGGTGAAATTGATGGAAGATGTCTGATAGTGACCGATGTATCTCAGATGAGGGGATACCACACTGATGGTGGAAATGAAGAGGCCAATGAGCGAGAGGACTTATGCTTTACAGCGAAACCTCTCAGTGTGCAGATCAGTGAACTTGATGAACTGCTGAAGAAGGTACAATCTATTTTTATTTCATTTAAAATTCCACAAAAATCATATGAAAAGGAATTAAATAACTTGAATTCAAGAATTTCAAATCTAGTTAGTTGTTTAACGCAAACACGGGTCACGAATTCTAATCTAACTGACCAAATAAGCAGTGTGTCATCCAAGAGTGAGGAGCGAAGGATGTGGATAGAGCAGAAAGAGTTGGAGCTGATTAAGTCTAGGGATGAAAACATTTATTTGCAAAGAGAAAATCTCACATTATTAAAACAAAGGAATGTTTTTTTGATTGCCAAAAGGCTTTATGCTAACATTACTCAACTGAATTTAAACTGTGAAATAGGACAGAAGATACATCGCATGATTTTACCCTTCCTTGAGTTTAAGGAGGATGAAATTGATGCCGAAGCATACAACTGTGAAAGTGTTGTATCTTCCGATGATGTCAATCCTACTTACATGTATGGTTTGGACAAAATTGAATCCTTTATAAAGTTCAAAGACCATAAGGACATGCTTAAAAATCTTTTGGATGAAAATGATAAGTTGAAACTCAGGGCCGAAACCATACAAAAATTTGACTCATTGAGTACCAATTTGAGTTCAGAAAATAAAATTGATGTTGAAAATGCATCTGAACTTAATGAGGATGATGATATGAGTGAAATTTCTGTAGAGGACGAAGTTGACTGTTCCGAGTTCGTCAGGAGCGAACCTGAAAACCACAAAAACCTGATTTCTGAAAATTCTGTGGAGTTCGCTCGTTTGTTCAAAACTAAGTCCCCAATCCTTAAAGAAAAGGTTGTCGTGTTTCAAAAGGTTAGAACAACTCCCAATCAGGTGTATAAGGTCACAGGAGTAACCGAACATCAGACAGCCGAACTCACTGCCATAGTGAACGAAGATAATGCAGATGGCTGTGATGAGTTTTTCTGGTCTGCACCAATAGACAACGCAGACGAAACAGTCAGTCTGTTAGAGCGAACATCATGGAAGGCCAAAGGTAGATATGTGCCCGAACCTCTAAATAAACATACCAATTTTGACGTACCAAGTTCCAGTGGCACAAAAGAGATTCCAGTGGAAGAAGTCACCTCAACAAGCGAAACCTCTTCCATGAAGAGTGAAAATGTTGCTAAGAAGCTGAACAAATGGCAAATATCCACAGACAACCGAAACAGGTGAAAAATCAAAAGCAGTAGAGAAACCTGAGATACAAGAAAAATCTCTCAGAGTGAAAGCAGTTTTGGCGCTCCCAAAATCCTCACTACACTCACTTTGACAAAAATTCTAATTCGAAAGGAGAAGAAAACAAGAGTCAAAGGAACTTCGAATCTCCGATTCAAAAGAACCAGAGGAAGACTTTCGGGCCACAGGAAGAACAAAACCGAAAGGATGGGTTCGGTCCCGAAAGCAACAACAACCGAAAAGCTAGTTTCGGTCCGCCAAACAACAACAGGCAAAGACCAAATTTCAGCCCATCAAGCTTTTACAATAAAAGACCCAGTTTCGGGCCACCAACCTACAACACCTGAAAATCTAGCTTCGGTTCATCATCAAACAGCAACCGAAGGTCCAGGTTCGGTCCCTCAAATGACCACAACTGAAAGGGTCATTTCGAACCTTAAGTCAGGAAAGATTCTCATTCTAATTTCTTTTCCTCTAACTCTTCTCGTTCTCAATCTTATTCTAAGCCTAATTCTGGTCCTACACCAAATTCAAGGTTGTCAAAGGATTTGAAAGGAAAAAGGAAGATTTCCTCAGCTAAGGAAGACCGAAAGCAGGCTAAAGTCCAAACACCAGACTCTGAATCCAAAACACTTTTATCTAATTCTAACAAAATCAAAGTGTTTACTATTAAAAGAAAAGACGAAAAAACCTTAATAAAACGAACATATCTCGTTGATGTCTCTCTTACTATTTATGTTTCTGTAAAAGGCTCACGTGGACCCAAGAAACTTTGGGTTCCTAAATCTGCTTAGTTTTTATTGGTTATCAGTGAAGAGAAGTTTGACGAAGAATGGTACATAGACAGTGGCTGCTCACGTCACATGATAGGAAGGAAGGAAGAGCTAAGGGAGTTTCGGTCACTTCAAAATGGTGGCAATGTCAAGTTCGGTAACAACTCTTATGGAACGATAAAGGGTTATGGGATGATAACCAATGGAGACTTTACAATAAGGAAGGTGGCGTATGTAGAAGGGTTGCAGCATAATCTCATCAGTGTATCGCAACTGGTGGGAGGTACCGGTCTCAAAGTTTCATTCGACGACGAAGGTTCAGAAATTATAGAGAAGAAAACCAACAAAGTCATTCTCAAGTCAGATCGAAAAGGTGAAATGTTCCCTCTAAAACTCAGACCAAACAAAGTGAATCCAGCCATATGTCTTTTGTCCAATGCTCATTCAAACGAAAGTTGGTTGTGGCACCGAAGGCTTTCACATCTCAACTTCAAAGACATCAACAAGCTTGTTACCGGCAGTCATGTTCGGGGTCTTCCATTGCTTAAGTTTGATCGAGAACACTTATGTGCTGCATGTGAAATCGGTAAACAGAGTCGTCAAAGTCACCCAACCATCGTAAACACCAAAGTTGTTGAACCACTTGAGTTGCTTCACATCGACTTGTGTGGTCCATCATCAATCGCGAGCATTGGCGGTAACAGGTATATCCTCGTCATTGTTGATGACTTATCACGTTTTACTTGGATATTCTTTCTAAAGCACAAATCTGAGGCGACTCCCAAGCTGAAGATCTTTATCAAGTAAGTCGAAGTGCAACTGAGGAAAGTCATTCAAAACATCAGGAGCGACAATGGACTGCATTCAAGAACAAAGAACTTGAAGACTTCTTGACAGAAAAAGGCACCAGTCATAATTTCTCAGCCCCCTATACACCTCAACATAATGGAATTGTCGAAAGGCGAAACCGATCCCTGTGCGAGGCAGCCCGAACCATGCTAAGTTTTGCTTCTCTTCCCTTATATTTCTGGGCTGACGCTATTGCTACAACATGTTTTACTCAAAATAGGTCTTATCTCAACAAGCGTTTCTCTCTCACTTCTTATGAGATCATTAACAACAGGAAGCCGAATGTCAAGTTCTTTCACGTGTTCGGTTCCAGGTGCTTCATCTTCAACTCCAAAGAACATCGCAACAAGTTTGATGTCAAAGCTGATGAAGGAATCTTTCTGGGATATTCTCTTACTTCAAAGGCATACAGGGTTTTAAATAAATGTTCTAGAAGAATTGAAGAAACCTACTATGTGACATTTGATGAAAATTACATCAAGAAGCTAAAGTCTACCGAAGAAGCAATTGGAGAGATTTTCTCTCAAACAGGTCAAGTCACAGCCTCGATTGCCAATTTATTTGACCAGTTCGTAGACTTATTTGATGAACCTGAGAAAGCCACTGTTTCGGAAGCCAAGGCAGCAGACAACAAACTCGATCATCTTAAGCAGATTATCGAAGATGCAGCCAAACAAATGGGAGTAGGAGAACCAGTTCGAAACGAACCTCCCCAGAGCAGTACTTCTGTCGAGGGGGAGAATCAATTCTCTTCAAAACAACAGAACTCTCATATTCAAGGGGAGAATGAATTCTCTTCAAAACAACAGGACTCACATATTCAGGGGGAGAATCCAATCTTTGACGAACCCGAAAGCCAAGCGACACCCGAAAGTCCTGTAGCACCCGAAAGTCCAGTAGCACCCGAAGGTCCAAATCAACCTGAAAGTCCAGTTGAAGAAAGAATTTTTGGGTCAAATCCAAATGATTCATCATCTGTCGAGGGGGAGAATTCTGACATGCTCTATGATGATGACACCCAATCAGAATTAGAAGAAATGGTAAATGCTGAACTAGATCCATCCTACGACCCAAGTTATCCTCCACTCACCAAATGGACCAGAGATCATCCTGCATCTCAAATAGTGGGTGGCGCATCAGAGAAAGTTCTAACTGGCTCACAACTGAAGGCGAAACAAACTGCTTTACTCTCCAAAGTAGAGTTCTGCATGTTTAATTCTTTCGTGTCCAAAATTGAGCCGAAGACTGTCAATATTGCTCTCGATCCTTCTAATTGGGTTCAGGCAATGCAAGATTAACTCAATGAGTTCGAAAGAGATAAGGTCTACCGTCTCATTCCAACACCGATAGATGCCTCAGTTGTTGGTCTCAAATGGGTATTTAGAAACAAAATGGATAAGGAGGGTAATGTGATTCGAAATAAGGCTCGTCTTGTGGTAAAAGGATACTTCCAGGAAGAAGGAATTTATTACGAAGAGACATTTGCTCCGGTAGCAAGGCTGCAATCTGTTCGAATATTTCTTGCCTATGCTGCACACAAGAATTTCGAGGTCTACCAAATGGATGTGAAGTGCGCTTTTCTGAATGGGGAACTTGAAGAAGCGGTATACGTGGAGCAACCTCCTGGTTTCATGAATGAAAAGTATCCAAATCACTGCTACATCTGAGATAAGGCAGTTTACAGTCTGAAACAAGCACCGAGGGCATGGTATGAAACACTAACTAAGTTTTTAAAGATGTCTAAATTCAAACAAGGTTCAGTTGAGCCAACCTTCTTTCGTAAAAAGGAAGGTAACCACCTTATGATAGTTCAGATCTATGTCGATGATATCATCTTTGGCTCAACGAATCCCAACCTAATAGCTGAATTCAGAAAGTTGATGGAGACAAAATTTGAAATGAGCTCAATGGGTCCGATTAACTTTTTCCTTGGTTTAAATATTAGACAGGGACCCGAAGGCATCTTTATAAACCAGGAAGCATATACCAAGACTCTTCTTGCTAAATTCGGCATGATAGGAGATTCAAAGGTCAAAGTCCCCATGGCGTTCGGTACCAAGCTCACACCATCATTGGAAAAACCGGCAGTTGACATAACGCTATATCGCCAAATGATTGGTTCCCTGATGTACCTCACAGCTAGCAGGCCTGATATAATATTTTCTGTGTGCTATTGTGCCAGGTTTCAAGCAAATCCTCGTGAACCACACATGTTGGCAGTGAAAAATATACTTCGATATTTGAAGCGAACCACCTCTCTCGGTCTCTGGTATCCCTCAAACTCAGGTTTCTTTGTTCAAGCCTACTCAGATGCAGACCTTGGAGGATGTTGTTTAGACAGGAAAAGCACTACAGGAGGCTGTCAATTCCACGACGGGAAGTTGATGAGCAGGCAATCTAAGAAACACACATGTGTTTCTCTGTCTACAGCCGAAGTAGAGTACATTGCAGCCTCCTCCTGCACATCTCAAGTGATTTGGATCCAAAGCCAACTCCAGGACTATGGACTCAATATGAAAAAGATCCCACTATATTGCGACTCAGAAAGTGCAATTAGGATCTGTCATAATCCAGTGCAACATTCCAAGACAAAGCATATTGCATTGCGATATCACTTTATTAAGGATCATGTGGAAGACAGAAACGTAGAGATTCACATTGTTCGCACCACTGATCAACTGGCTGACATCTTCACCAAAGCCCTTCCTGAAGCAAGTTTTAATAAAATTCTACAAGGACTAAGTATGATGGAATCGGAGTCAGTACCAAAAACACCTTCTCAAAACTAAAAGTTGGAAGCAAAATGAACCGAACGTTCGGTCTATTTTGGGTTCGGTTCCCATGGGTACCGAAATGAATCGAACGCTCGGGTTCGGTCCCATTGCACTTGTTTTTGCTTATCTCAAAAAGGTAGTTTCTTTGGTTGTAAACTTTTGTACACTTGTTTTCCAATTTTTTTTAATTCCAAATTTTTTTTTACGAACCGAAATGAACCGAGCGTTCGGTCTATTTCGGGTTCGGTTCCAAATTTTTTTTTTTTGTTATTTGTCTATACTTTTGTTTGTATTCACCCTTTATGGATTCTCGATGGGGCAGGTATCATTCTCACACTTTTCTAATAGCTAAGTGTCCCTAGAAGCACGCTGTTGCATGTTGTCCAAAGCCTCAACTAATTCTGAATAAAGCCTTACTGACTTGGTATATACAAACCCTGTCTTCCCAATTAGGCTACTACATTTATTCTAATCATGTGCTACATTACTCTTTTCTCATATGCGATAAGAGTTTTTTGCTTGGTCACTAATTTTTTTATAGCAGAGGTACTTTGGTTTCCTTACACCATCTCAAATATTTTTCTCCATCATATTCGGTTCATATCAGTAACCCTTGAGACTCTCAGAAATTACCACTGAGGTTTATGGTTACATAATTTTTGTGTTTATGATCTTAGCTTCGTGCCACTACGTGCTATGTGAAACCCACAATTCAATACCTACTATGCATTGACAGTGAACAATTAAATTTGCTCTCGTTTTCACTCATGAATTAATGAATTCACCCAAGTGGTTGTACCATGAGATCCTTAATTTTTCTTTTTGTGTGATTCTTATGAAATTGTTAAATACCATAACATTTCTTCCCTTAGAATCCACTTTTAATTTTTTTTGAGATTTCACCCCAAGTATTTTTAACGTGTCACTTAAATATTATCCAAACCTACTTGTTCAACAGACCACATTGGTCTCACAAGTTCTTCAGTCGATTTCTGTCTTATGTCAAGATCAGGAATTCTGGACTGAAGCGAAAGCCTCCCAAATAAGCCTTATTAAAAGATGCCTTTCAACACTTCTTAACTAGTGATTGATCGTACTTCAATGGGAAACCACACAAACACTTTAAGGTCTCTCTTGACTTTGGAGGAAGAGATTCGTGCCCGGGATCCACTGTTTCATGTCCTTATTGACATCACAATTTCCCACATATGTGTTGCTTTATTTCTTTCTCTTTGACACTCTATGCACGAAATCTTTTTGTTTTTACAAAAATCTGGTTTCGTTAATTATAAGCTATTTTTTTGGCTCCGGGATTTAATGCTATATTCTAAACGAGATGTGGTTGTTAATGCTACACGTGCTTACTTTTATCTATGATGACAGCTCATTTTAAAAGGATAAGTTGATGACTCAGCCGAAAGTCTAAACGTTTTAGTATATCAAACGGCGCTTGATGGGAAGGCGTGCGAAACGGAAGAGTTTTTCTCTCTCCTGCGTAATCATAGGGTTTCTAATCTGTCACGCGTCAATCACCTCAAGAAACGCTTCGTTTTTCAAGAAGATTTGGGAGCAGATTCTTCTCTCTCTTCTACCCACGATATAAAGGGTAAACCCTAAAGTCTTTTACCTCTTTACTACACCAAATATTCAGAGAGCAAGAAACGATTACTTTCTCCCACTGTTCATCATCTTCTCCAAAACCACTCTTCAATGGCGGACTCTTCTTCAGTTCATGCTACCTCCCACATTCTGCCTATCCGACCTCAACAAAGCCTGATCATTGATCTCACCCCACATGTTTACGACGCTTTCATGTTCCCAATCGTGGAGTGTCTTAAGCACTCTCTACTGGTTCAAGCGTTAACCAAGTCTGAAATCGTTCCCATGGAGTGCTTGTCGCAGATCTTCTCGACTGCCCATTATGACAAGTCTGTCGATCGAATTTTCTTCGACATTCTTGATACCAAATCCTCCATCTCCAAACAGCGATTTTGTTCGCTTCTAGGCTTCGAACCTGATGAGTCTAGGGTTAACCCTGAATCTATTCCTATGGGACAGTTGTTCTCCATGTTTTACAACATGGGTTACACCGAGATTCTGACCACTGTTACCAAGTTCAAGAAATCATGTCTACCTCCTCAGTGGAATGGCTTCTTCACTGTGCTATTCAAAGGATTATCAGAACGAAGTGCAGGTTCTGATGGGGCGAGCCGACTATTTATGACTATTCTCTATGGGCTGTACCACGCCGTCAATCTCGACTATGGATCGGTTTTATGGCAGCAGCTGATTCAAAGCCTTGCGTCTACTTCTCGCCATTCTGAGATATCTTATGCTAGATTCTGTACTCTGGTCACAAAGTGGGCAATGGACAAGTATCATGTCCCTGTTGTTGCTGATTCTCCACTCTCCTCGATCGGTATTTTCCACACAACGAAGATCATAGTGTCTGATTCCTCCAAATTTCAATTTGTTGGCTCCATCCCTGAGTCAATGTATGCGTCTTTTCCAAATGACAGCCGCATCATCAAAACCTACAAGGGGTTTCTTCGTTCCGGCCCCAGAGAGCTCACTCTAGAAATGATTCAATCCATCCACGACGCTGATAGGCCTGCTCCCAGGGGAAAGAAACAAGACAGGGGGGAAGACAAGAAAGTTGTCAAAGGAGCGAAAGGTCCTTCTCCATCACCTCCACCAAAGAAGAGGAAAACTCAACCCAGGCGCAAAATAATTCTTGCCTCTTCCTCCAATGAATCAGAGGATGAGAGTTCAGACTCAGAAGAGTCACTTCGAGGTAACACTCCTCCACGTTCGCCTTCCGCTGAGGTGCATGTTTCATATAAACCTGTCTCTCCTCCCCCAATCTCTGTCTCTATTTCCATTCCCGCCATAACCTCCACTACTCAAATACCACCCACCTCTATCCCTGTACCACCTCCTATTTTCACAGAAGCTACGACAACAACCACCACTGGAGTTAGAACCAGCGTATCTAATACGGGGGCTCCTACTTCAGCACCCGAACCCACACCCACTACAGAACAAACTTCCATACCCGAACCTTCACCTTCGCCTTCATCTCCCAATCACTCAGCTGATAATGAGACTTTTCTTGGAGGAGAAGACATGACCTTTGACTCGGTCTACTATAGTCCGTATCAAGTTCAATGTGATGATGACGATGATGCTCCAGTCACCAAGAAGCATCTCAAGGAACTTCATGAGAAAATAGATAGTCTCATCACTTCCTCCTCCTCTTCCTCTCGGTCCACTATCTCAGAGGCTGCCATTCAGGGGCTAGTTGATACATTTACCAAAGCTCATGAAGCCTCCATCAACTCTGCCACTGCTGCTATCGACGCCTCTACCAATGCGTGTGCTGCTGCGACCGAAAAAGTCAAAAAACTATTTGTCAATGCTAACAATCTTTTGCAGTCCTTTCAGGGAGCCGCTGATTCCAATGCAGCGAAGCTTGACTTCCTTGTCGAGAAGCTGGCCACTTCATTCACCTCCAAATTGTAGTCCTTTGCCAGTCTTTGTCAGTCTCTCGACGATGACAATAAATCATTCCAGGTGACTGTTGACGAGCGCTTGACAAAGCTGCAAAAAGATCTCACTTCAGAGAACTCAGTGATGGATGCTCTTGCTTGCAAGACTACTGCTCTCAAGGTCAAGAGTCGTCATCTTTTCCAATCAAAAAAGGAAGCTGTGTCTCTCCGATTTGAGCGTGAGGTTATCTCCACGTGTGTTTCGGATGTCCACGTTGCCCTCCCCAACATCATCGAAGCACATGATCCCATCCTGAACTACTCTGTGAGGCGCACTCTAGCTAAGAAGCTTGCTCCTACCCTTGCCCTACTCAGCAAACTTGAAGGGCTTCTCGAGTTCGTGGCCCATCCGAAACAAGAGGGAGAAGATGTTTCTCAACCGCCTCCTACTTCTACATCAACTAAAGCAACCGAACCTCCTCCAGCTGGTCAAGCTTCAGGTTCGGGTGTTAAAGATAAAGGGAAGAAGATTGCTAATGACAGTGATGGTGATGATGATAAAGAGACCATCGCTGATCTCTTGAAGAAACAAGGCCGAGAAAAGGATGCAGACATGAGTACTCGCGTTGCCAGAGAGGTCGAGGAGAGCGAAAGAATAATGAAGGAGGCTCATGATCTTCTTGAGAGTAGAAAAACTCTATTTCCTCCATGGACTCTCGAGAAGCTTATCAAAGAAGCAATTGAAACTCCCAGCATCCTGTGGCTCGAACCGGTGATTTCCTTGGATCGGATCAATTCTGTCGACTCTCAGTTCGATATGCCACTGACCCGAAAGGCCTTCATATTCCATGCTTTTTCTCATGTTGCTGATGTCCCTCATCCTCACCCAAAGGTTGATAGGGAGCTCGTTGAATTCTATCTGAGGTCTGCTCAGCCTCAGTATCAGACATGGAGTGCTCAGAAGATCATTAACGTTCGGGTCCTCAAACCGTTTCGTGAGGGGAAATTCACAAACGTTCGGTTCAAAGTGATGAGGGGTTCTGCTAAAACTAAACATGCTATTTCACTTGATGATCTTCCCAACCTGAATCCACATGATTGGATTATTCTGCATAGTATCCTCCTCACCAACGAAGCTGAGTATGGGCCAATCATCGATCACTTCAAAAGGATGCTTGTTTGCTACATCATGGAGGTTGCCAAGATGGATCAGGAGATCGCAAGTATTTTTAAGAAAAAGCCTACCATCTCTCATGTTGGTTCTGCAAGTGATTTAAATATGATGCAGATGGGAAGAATCGACCCGAAACGGAACTCTATCATGTTCACAAGGAACGAAGGCCAAAAATGCCTGTTCGCCTTGGCAGATAAGCATCTATACACCACTGCGTGCTTGGAACACGTTCTGGGGATCATTCATCGATGCAAGCAGAACTCTGCAGATGACAAGAAGTATTTTGACGACATGATCCAGTGGTACATTCGCTTCAGACAGACCATCCTTGCCCTCATTCCACGTCTGTTTGAAACCACAAAGAAAGTTCCTGCAGCTGGACCCAGCAAGCCGAAGTAGAGTCTCGCTCCAATTGACGCAAAGGGGGAGATTGTAAGGTCCGATATGTGTTGCGTCTTGGGCTCGTTCTTCATTCCATTTTTGTATCCGGATTGGGCATGTCCATCGGTGAGTTATTTCTAGGGTTTAGTATTTATAGATGCTTGCATGCATCTTAGTACGTAAGATTCAAAGTCGATTATTTCATAAATATTATCTTTATCGTTTGTAACCCAATTAGCCTCTACAGCGGAAGTTCTTTGTCGAGCTTTGCTGAGGCTTGAATCTATTGAATCATTCGACATATTTTGATTCATTCTTGTGCTTGATATTTCTGTGATTAACCTGTTTGAAGATCTAAACAATCAAAGAGTTTCTTAACTCATCAAAAAGAATTCATTTATAAAATATAATCTGTGTATATATTTCGTCCTTTTGATCAAATCGAATTTTCAAACAATTATAATTTTATTTTTAGGTAGATGTGTTTTTATATTTATATAACATTATATAACTTTTTTAAAATATCATTGGAAACAATTTGAAAAATCATGGGAGTTTCAAATGTATGTAGTGAAAGGAAAATGCTTCTTTTATGGTCCAAATATATCAAACTCAGACCGATTCAACTACATATACCAAACTACATATTTTTTTCCATTGAAACACGGTTTGTATATATTTCGTGCTTTGGAATCAAAGTGATTTTTCAAACAATTATAAATTTACGTTTAGGTAGATGCTTTTTGATATTTATATAAAATTATGTAACTTATTTATAATATTATTAGAAATAATTTGAAAAATCATGGGAGTTTCAAATGTTTGTTGTGAAAAGAAAATGATTCCTTTATCGGTTCAAATTGATCCAGCTCCGGTTCAACTTAATATACCCAACTACATATTTTTTTTTTTTTCTAACTGAAACACAGTTTAAACTTGAACAAATTCAGTTCAAAACCATTTTTGGAATTCTAAAATTTAACTGGACGCCAATATAGACAATCTCACCAAATAATACCTTCAAAATCCTACAAAGGTAGGCATGAGGAAGTTCTAATGGTTTGGTCCCGTTGAAACATTTCACATCCTTTCCTATTTATAGAAGAGGAAACATTCTCTTGTTTACTTTCACTATCGATGTGGGATGAAGACATTGTACTAAAACACCCTTTCTTGTTTATAGAATATTATTTAACTTATTTATAATATTATTGTAATGAAATTGGAAAGTCATGGGAGTTTCAAATGAATGTGGTGAAAGGAAGTTAAAAAAGGGGGTTTCAAATGCATGAGATTAAAGAAAAAATGCTAGCTTTATAGGTATACTAGGCGAATGCCCGCGCATTGCGCAAAAACACCCATATAGTTGAAATATTTACAAATATATATATATATATATATATATATATATATATATATATATATATATATATATATATATATATATATAACAATAACGGTGTAGTAAATTGATATAATATATTTATTATTTGGAATCATATGATAATATATACATCTGTTATAACTTCATAATCTCAATCGTTTGAATGACTTCTACCCGCGAGTTACACATGAATAAAATTAAATATAATATATGGTTTAATGTTATTTAGATTTGTGGCTATTGTTATTTAATTTTTTAAAATTTATTTGTTTAATATTTATATTTCTATCATTACAATTATTTAAAACACCAAACATTATTTTTTGCTTTTATTGGTAACAATATAATCATTTATATAGAGTTATTTTTAATTATTGTTATTGTAAGTTATTTTAAGGTACTTATTTGGAAACTTTTGACGATTATAAAAATATCTTTAAGAAATATTTTAGTTTAATTGATATTACAATTTCGTTTTTGCATTTATTACTATAATTTATCACTTTTAACTATTTATAAAATATTCTTCAGTTTTTTAAGTGGATTTGAAATTTGTATTTAAGTTGACATCGTAATGTTATATTTATGTTAACAATTTATGTATTTTGTCCAAAGTGTTCAAAAGTTGTAGCTTGAAACTGATAATAATTTATATATAACAACATATTAAATCTAAGAAATTAAGTATAATATGTTAAAAGTTAAAGACATAACTTTATAGGTAGAACTATATTATATTATATCAAAATTGAAATTTAGTTTATTTATGATTACACTTTACATTTGATATTTATTTGACCTTACTAACCAACTTATAATCATTATTAGAAAGACACTACAATCTATCACTTTTAACTATTTACATAATATTTTTTGGGTTGTTTAAGTTAAACTAAAATTTATATTTTTGTTGACCCTGTAATATTATATTTAAATTAATAATTTAAGTATTTTATACAAATTGTTCTAAAGTTGTATCTTTAAATTGATAATGGATTACATCCAACAATATATTAAAACTAATAAATATTATATAGTATTTTAAAAGTTAAAAAACATAACTTTATAAGTAGTAGTAAAGATATTATTTTAATATTGAAATTTAGTTTATATATGATTACACATTAGGTTTAATATTTATTTAACCTAATTAACCAAATTATAATTATTATTAGAAAGAAATTGAAAAGTCATGGGAGTTTCAAATGAATGTGGTGAAAGGAAAAATGCTTCCTTTATAAGTATATATATAATGATAATGATAATGATATATATATATATATATATATATATATATATATATATATATATATATATATATATATATATATATATATATATATATATATAGTTAGGATTTTTCGTAAACTTATATTTTCCAGCGAACCACTCTTAAAATGCAATATTTTTTGTGTGAATTTTTTTTTTCCGGAAAAGTGACATAAAACACCAAATCAGTCATATAGAAGCATATTTGTAAAAAAAATCTCAAAAAAAGTATGCATGTACAACAGGTGCGTAGGTGCACTAATGTCGAAAATTCACAAAGCTTGTAAAAAATGAATATAGGGAACCCTAGCAGCTCAGCTATATAAGGAACCCTAGGGCATCCAAAATCGGCTACCAGAAGAACCCTAGAGTCCTTAGAGCCGATTTTGAGCCACTATCCTCTCTCTCTCTCTCTCCAAGATCTTCCTTGTTGTCTTGGTGTTTGCGATCGATTAGAGGTATTTCATTTCTGATACTAGGCTCTCAAAGCTTGAAGATTCTTTTAGTAATCTTAAGGTAATCATCTGAACTTATTTATTTATTGATTTTGTTTTTGATATGCTAGAATTAGGGTTCATAAGTTTTGGATAACTTGCATGTATAATAGAGAAACCTAGATCCAAAGCTTTAGGGTTTTGCATGTACACCATAGGATTGTTGTATTGCTCAAAACCCATCAATGGTATCTGAGCCTTGCTTTGTTTCTATTGTATTTGATGCATTAATTGTTTATTCATTTCTTAAAATCAAAAATTCTGCCTTCTGCCTGACAGACTCGTCGAGTCACCAGATGAACTCGACGAGTCCAAAAGGTGGCTCGGCGAGTCGGAGTGTCAGGCAGAGGGATTCGGGATTTTGGTTTATTTTGACTTGGGATAATTACCAAAATTGTTTTTGATTGATAAAATTCTGATTTTTATTAATATGATGTGATTATCCTTGTCAAAATAAAAGATATTTATCAATTAATTAGATAATTATTTCCTTATATGATAAACCTTAATTATTTGAATTATTTGATTGAATTATCTTGTATGTAATTGGATTAGGTCAAAAATTAGATAATCACCGATTAATTGTTTAATTATATTATTTGAATTTTGATCTAGATAGTTTTAAAAAGCTTCAAAACTTGTCCTCAAGTTTTGGAATTAAAATTTTTTGATTAAAAGTTTAATTTTGAAATATTTAAATTCTCAACCCTAGAAGTTTACAAGTTTAAAATTCAACCCTTATACTATTATAATATTATAAGAATAATGATTATATATATGTATAAGATAAATGCTAGTCTTACCATTAGTAGGCCTAATTCATGAAGCCGATCTATAAAAAAGGGGGGGGGGTATAAGGTTGTTGCCTATCAAATGACAGTTTGATAGGTATCCACTCTCACCCACCGCTTCCTTGATTGGTGGAGGGTCGTTAGCCGAACGGGTAGGATAGGGCAACTAATCCCTCAGTAAAAGTGTAATGATTAATAAAGTAACTAAATGTTTTTATAAAATTCCCAATCTTAGTTACTTTAGGAAAAACTATGAAAATGATGTTATTCCATGAAAGTACACTTTGTACCCTTTACAAGACATTAGTGGAGCGTGTGTGGTTAACCAACACACTAATTTGGGTCTAGAAAAGGTGGAAAAGGGTGACTCGATGTTTGTCATAGATCAATGGAGCATGTATGGCTAACCGACACATTGATTAGGTGACTATAATATTGAGGGCACCAAGTACATTTACATGGTTATTCACACCTTGTTTGTGATCCTTGGTATCCCAGTCACAAACTTGAAGGGCATATCGAGATTTAAACATGTCATTGAAAAGTTTAATGAATCTCAAAAGATCTAGGAGTTTCAATACATTTAAAACTTAATTTTTGTTTTTGTTATTCATGGTGGAAATTAGTTAATCGTCATTCACTTACCTTCAAATTATTTGTAATTTAGATTACGACATCCCTCTTCTAAATTATGAAAAATGTTGTTGGATCCTAGCCCTAATTTCTCATTTGGGTGTTTAATTGGGGATTCCTGTCTAATCAAACTTTGTCTCTATTCTTTTTTAGATGTCTGCCTCAATAAACAACAATGCTTCTGGCTCGAACTCTTCCGACTCTTCCGAATCATTACAACCAGTTCCGGATGACCTACCACATGAACAAGGAGGAGGTCACTTTGAGCAAGCTTCATGGCTTGTTTAGGACTGCTGAGAGCAACCTCAAAGACAAATCGGTTGCATCAACTCCAACTGTTGCCCCCGTCTTGGCTATTAGGCAGGGGAAGGGTAAGAAGAGGAAGGCTCCTTCCAAGAGCCACCACAAGGGAAATTCCGAAGATGACACCTCTTCTAATGGAACCAAAGTTGGTCCCGATGCACCCTCCTCCAACCTGAAGGATGCAGAGTGCTACTAATGCCATGAGAAATGACATTGGTGAAATGACCCAAAATACGACCAAAAATTTTTTTGTTTAAATAATACTAAAGATATCAACAATTTATAATATATCATGAAATCGTACGTCATAAATCCCAAAAGTTATAATAGATGTGTCATGACAAAGGGACTATATCAACATAACATAGTATCTGAAATAAACTCCCAGGACAAACGCTGAAACTGTGGTGTGTGCAATGCCATCATCCCGAGCTCTTCCCTTTGCTTGCAGAAGTACCTGAAACCAAAACTGAAACTGTAAGCACAAAGCTTAGTGAGCTCCCATAAACTAACACATACCATACAATAACATAATAAACACATATTTGGCCTTGCCCACTGTATCGGACCGAAATCCGGAAACTGCATCGGACCGAAGTCCGGAAACTAACTAGGGCCTTGCCCTCTGCATCGGACCGAAGTCCGGAAATTGCATTGGACCGAAGTACGGAACTGACTGGGACCTTGTCCCCTGCATTGGACCGAAGTCCGGAACTAACTGCATCGGACCGAAATCCAGAACTGACTGGGACCTTGTCCCTTGCATTGGATCGAAGCCCAGAAACTGATTGAGCATAACATAGCATAGCATAAACATATCAACTAGCATAAACACATATATTGCATACTGCATCGGACTGAAGTCCGGAACCAAATATCGAAACGACATGCTTGAATCACAAAGACATCAAGCACATTGAACTACTGCACGGACCAAAGTCCGGAACTACTGCTAACGAGACGGGCCAGCAATGTGGTCGTAGACCCGTTCCTACTGGAAGGACAACTCACCTCGTAATTCTGGCTACTGAGATGCTAACTCTAAAAGCGGCTGACCACTGCTCCGGAACTGTCCGGCTACAAATGCCAAAACACTAGATTAGTTACATGCAAATACCCTCAGGGTAAGATGACTATTTTACCCCTGGTCAAAGTCAACTCCGTGGTGAAAGTCAACTTCCAGTCGACCAGACTCGCCGACTCAGGGCACAGACTCGCCGAGTCCCTCCTTTACTAACTCTGGCTTTAACTCACCGAGTCCCTTTCCCACTCACTGACTCACCCTGAACTCAAAAGTTGAAGAAAAACGGGGACTCGTGACTCGTCTCGTCGAGTTCGAAGAAGAACTCACCAAGTCCTGTCGTGCTGATTCCATACAATTGAATTATAAACCATTCCAGAGCATCTAACTTGTAGATCTGAGCCCCCTGGAACCATCTTAACACGTAAAGTTGCTAACTTTAAGTGTAACTAAGAAGGAATGAAGCTATTTCCCTCAAACACTACTTTTCTCGGGGAAAACTCATCCGACTCGCCGAGTTGTATGAACAACCTGTCGAGTCTAAGGCAATCTTCATCAGACTCGTAGAGTTGTTCATCCAACTCGTCGAGTCCACGACTATCTTCATTTCACTTGCCGAGTCATGCTTGCGACTCGCTGAGTCCATTCAGTCCTTTTTCCATACAGACCTGATTTGAGCCATCCAGCGGCTCCAAACTACAGATCCAAGCTTCTAGGGCATGCTTATCACATAATGTTGCAAACTTTACGTGCATGCATGGCTTTAAAGGCTTCAAATACCAACCCTAAGCTCTTAATGGGGTTCCAAGCTCAAGAGGGACCTCAATCACGACCATAACTGAAACTTTAAACTTCTAGAATGCAATGAGAGTCCAGATCTGAAGTTTTCATCCAAGGAGAGTCCATATCTCAAGTTTTGAATCATAAAAGGCTCCAAAGAAGGCATCTCAAGAATAAAGGAGGTTATAATGGAGGAATGCACAAGGTTATAACTTCAGTACCTGAATGAAGAACAGATGTAAGCTAACTCCTGGATCTTCCTTCCCTTCTATGGACCTTCATTCCTTCCCAAAGCTTCCAAGCTATCACAAGCACACTCAAACTCAACAATAGGTCTAGGGTTTACAGGGGAAGTGTTCTAAGAGTGATAGAGGCGAGGTTGGGGGCGCATAAGTGTGCTTAAATTGGGTGCAAACCCTTAAAATTTGGGCTTCATCTAGACAGGAGGACTCGCTGAGTCCAACGTATGGACTCGTCGAGTAGCCAACTCGAAACGCGTGATCATCCCGTCTCTACTCGACGAGTCGGGCTACAGATTTGTCAAGTACCCCTTCAGAAATGAAAATACTTTATATGAATTACATACCAGAAATGGGGCGTTACAACTCTCCCCCACTTATCTTAGACTTCGTCCTCAAAGTCTGCTGTTGCTGCTGAAAATAACTCTAGGTAATGCTCCCTCATCTCCCCCGCGAACTCCCACGTCCACTCTGAACCCTTTCAGTGCTGGAACTGTACCTTCACTAGCTGAACCACCTTGTTCCTCAAGGTCTTCGTCTTCCGATCTAAGATCGCAACTGGTCTCTCGATACAATTCAGGCTGCTATCAACCTGAATATCCTCCAAGGGTACAACTGTTGACTCGTCCACCAAACACTTTCGCGACTAAGAAACATGGAAAGTGTTGTGGATCTGGCTAAGCTCTGCCGGAAGATCCAACCAATAAGCAATCCGACCCACCCGAGCCAAAACCCTAAAAGGGCCAATGAACCTGGGACCCAGCTTTCCCGTCTTCCGAAACCTGATAACACCCTTCCAAGGTGATACCTTCAGGAGGACCATATCGCCCACCTGAAACTCTAAGTCCGAACGCCTCCTGTCGACGTAACTCTTCTGCCAACTCTGCGCAGTCTGCAGTCTGCTACGAACCTGCTGGATCAACTCTGTGGTCTTGAGCACCAGTTCAGTGCTCCCAATGACTCGCTGACCGAACTCTCCCCAATTAATTGGGGTCCTGCACTTCCTTCTGTATAGCATCACTAAAGGAGGACGGTCAATGCTAGCATGGTAACTGTTGTTATACGAAAATTCCGCTAGTGGAAGATACGTATCCCAACTACCACTGAAGTCTAGAAAACATGCCAAGAGCATGTCCTCAAGAGTCTGAATCGTCGTCTCACTCTGCCCACCCATCTGGGGGTGGAAGGTGGTGCTAAAATGAAGATGAGTCCCTATCTCGTCATGAAACCGCTTCTAAAATCTGGAAGTAAAACGGACGTCTCGGTCTGACACTACTGAAACAGGCACTTCGTGCCGTGCTACTACCTCGCGCACATAGATTTCGGCTAGCTTCTTAGCCGATATGCTCTCCTAGATCGGTATAAAATGCGTGCTCTTGTTCAGCCGATCCACTATGACCCAAATCGAATCCACTCCCCGTGCGGTCCTGGGAAGCTTGGTGACAAAATCCATGTTAATGTCCTCCCATTTCCATACGGGAATATCTAAAGACTGCATCTTGTCGTGGGGTCTCTGGTGCTTTGCCTTGACCTTCCTGCAGGTCAGGCATCTCTCCACATACCAGGCAACATCCCGCTTCATGCAGGTCCACAAATAGTCGGGTCGATGATCTCTGTACATCTTCGTTGCCCTTAGGTGGATGGAAAATCGAGACTTATGAGCCTCGTCCATCAACACCTGCCGCACTCCGCCCCAGTACGGTACCCAAACGCTCCCATGAAGGGTCAACAATCCCCGACTGTCATAATTAAAGGAAGCTACTCGGCCCACGATTCTCTCACAATTCTGCCTCTCCTCCTAGAGGCCCTCAACCTGTGCCACCCTGATCTGCTCCAACAATGGAGTAATCACTGTCATCCTCAGGCATACATCCCTGATCGGGGCCACTGCCGCCTTGCGGCTCAGGGCGTCGGCCACTACGTTGGCCTTCCCCAGATGATAAAGGATTTCACAGTCGTAATCCTTCACCACATTTAACCACCGACGCTGCCTCATGTTAAGATTCGGCTGGTCCATGAGTTACCTCAGACTCTTGTGATCCGTGTAGATGGTGCAACGGACCCCATAGAGGTAGTGTCTCCAAATCTTGAGGGCGAACACCACTGCCCCCAACTCCAAATCATGTGTCGGATAGTTAGTGTCACACCCCAAAACCACGAACGGCGGAAACGTTCAGGGGTGGAGGACGTCATGTACAGTATCACAACAGCGTAATATAATAAACAAGCAACAACATCATCCATTGCATTATAAGTAAAGTTTTAATACATGTGTGTTCTTTCATTGTAGTAAGACACCAAAAATATACAATCAAAATAAAAGACGAGACTTGTCTGCTCCGTCTTCTCAAAACCTAGCCTCCGTACCTGTCTAATGATGACCTGAGAATACAAGTTATTTTGAAAGCGAGTATCAGCTTTAAAGCTGGTGAATTCATAAGTATATAAGTGTCATTGCCTTGTTTGTGAAAATCTGTTATGAAGGCCATGTAAATCGTTAAATGAAAATGTTGATGTAAGTATGAAAAACCCTAGAAAATCCCTTATTTTCTATCAGTTTGAGATGTAGTCTTCTTGCAAGACCAGAATGTTTTGTTTGTGACAATGTAGTCTTCTACCAAGACCCGAATGTTTTGTAAGTAAAATGATAGTTTTCTTTTGGTTGTTTAGTACTAAAGTACTTACTCTAACTCATCGTTTATGTGAAGGTATCACAAAATAAAGTAAACAGGAAAAATCACTAATGTAAGTGTTATCCCGAGGAACTAGGGCTAACACGACGAATGTAACTGTTATCCCGAGGTACTAGGGGTAACATAATACATATAACCTAATGAACATCCGAAGAATGTCCACTTGTCCTCTGTAGCAGCAGCAGGGCGGAGGAATCGTTAGTCCTTGTAAAGGTACTCCTAGTATAAGCAATAACCGTAGGCATCCGTAGATGTTCATCACCCACTATTGCTAACAGATGGGTTCCGGAATGGTTAGTCCCGTACGTATATCCCGAGGTACTGGGGATAGAGGCCCATCTAGATATCCCGAGGTACTGGGGATAGGGTCCTGTCTAGATATCCCGAGGTACTGGGGATATGCAGGAAGATTTACACAGAAGGTACTAATAAATCATCCTCGCAATTCGAGATATAAGTATTAATGTTAATGTACACAGTTAAGTGTATCTACGTAAAGGTACTCATGTAATGCGTTCATGTAAGCGTATTCATGTATCATGTAAGTATATGTAAACGTACTCATGTATCATGTAATCAAATGTAAAGGTACTCATGTATCAGGTAATCAAATGTAAAGGTACTCATGTATCAGGTAATGTACTGGTATAGACTCATGAATGAACTGACTCTTGTGTGATTCCTTGTAATAGGAATTATGTTTGAAATCTCCAAATTATCCCTATGATAATTTACTGTAAGGTAATTGGTTGTTCAAGTACGTTTATACATTCTTACTACTCAAGAGTGTGAGAAATTAAACGAAAGTTGTAAACTATAACATCAATACATATATAAGAATATAAGTGTACATGCATTAGTTCAAGAATGAAAAATGGTTTTGTAAGACATCTTATGGGGTTTGAACAATAATTAACAATGACTTGATGTCATTTTAATATACATTTCAAATGTAAAACATTTGATAACAATGTGATTTTAAGATTTAAAACCATTTCATGCATCACATTTTGTAGTATGTCAAATCTGTTAAATGACAAACACAGTTATAAAATACATATCAATGATTTAATAACATGTTTGTTTCTACTTGTATTCCCCCCTTTAAAGCATTTAAAAATCATTTAAAACATTGATTAGGGGTATGAACTCACTTGGAAGTTTGAAGATAGCGAGATGGAAAACCGGGCAGAGTTTCGTCTCGGGAAACGGATTTTTCTCGGGATTCTCGAGAATCTCGGGAGTAAAATCGACTCTCGGAACTTGAGCAAAACGACCAGGGCTTCGGGTCTGAACGGGCACGGAAAACGAGGCAAAACGCAAGAAAATAGAGAGAGAATGAGCCAAATTTCCGGAAAGCCTCGCATCCCTTTTATACGGGTGCTGAACCGCCTCGGTACGCTTGGCGTACGAGGGTACGCAGCGCGTACTGGGGCTTCATCGCTTACGTACTTCGGATGGGAGGGCGTAGAGGAGTAGGGACGACGTGGACGAACCGAGGCCCTTGATTTGAGTACGCGGGGCGTACGAGGGTACGCAGGGCGTACTCCGGTCCTATCCGCTGACTCCTCTTCGGATATTACCAAGAGTTTTTATTTAAATTTATTTTTATTTTAAATAAACTTCTAAAATTCATATCTCCTTCATACGAACTCCGTTTTCGACGTTCTTTATATCCACGCGTAGGTGAGACTAAGATCTACAACTTTCGTTTAGATTCCGTTGGCAAATTATGAAATAATTTTTATTATTTATTTATTAAAATTACATGATTAAGGAATTTCTTTAAAAATTCATAACTTCTTTATCTGACGTCGGTTTTTGCCAGACTTTTTACCGCTGAAATACCATTGACGAGACCTTCGATTCTCGTTTAGGTCATTCCGGCCAAAAGTCGCTCGATCTCCGATTCGAGTTTTTAGTTGCATGATGCTAAGCAGAATTTGAATAAAAATCATAACTTCAATATACGAAGTCGGATTTGGGCGTTCTTTTTACGTACGATCATGGTTTGATGACATTTAAACATAGAACGAAATTTAAATAGGAACTTTTTGGACTTTTTATTATCGAAGTTAATTTTATTAACTCAAAAGTGGTTACAATACTTGACTTTTTAGGTCATTACAAAGAGTTGAAATATCGGGTTGTCACAGTTAGCCTCGTGAGGCTTCAACTGTCTGGAGGCGTAAGCTATCACATGCCCCCGCTGCATCAACACTGCCCCTATACATGTGATCGAGGCATCACAGTAGACTACAAATTCATCCACTCCCTCTGGCAGGGTTAGAATCGGTGCCTCGCACAATCGCTGTCTGAGAGTCTCAAATTTTTGCCTACTGCTCAGGCCCCCAATGAAACACCACCGACTTCTTGTTTAGTCGGGTGAGTGGAACTGCTATCTTGGAGAAATCCTTAATGAATCTCCTGTAGTACCCTGCCAAACCTAGGAAGCTTCGAATCTCTGATGGAGACTTCGGGACCTCCCACTGTATCACGGCCTCTATCTTGGCGGATCTACCATTATACCCTTCTGGTTGACGAGAAGCCCAAGGAACTACACCTCGCGCAACAAGAACTCACACTTGGAGAACTTCGCGAAAAGATTCTCCCTCCTCAAGACCTCTAGCACCTCCCTCAGGTGCTCCTCGTGCTGCTCCTGAGTCTTGGAATAAACCAAGATGTCATCGATGAATACAATCACAGGCCAATCAACCATCGGCCTGCACACGCAGTTCATGAGGTCCATGAACGCGGCTGGAGCGTTGTTGTGCCCAAACGGCATCACCACAAACTCATAATGACCATAACGGGTCCTAAAAGTTGTCTTCTGAACATCCTCACCCCTGACCCACACCTGATGATAACCGGAGTGCAGATCAATCTTGGAAAACCAAGATGCTCCTTGAAGCTGATCGAACAAGTCATCTATCCTCGGGAGTGTGTAACGGTTCTTTACCATCACCTTGTTCAACTCCCGGTAGTCTATGCACATACGATGCGACCAATCCTTCTTCTTCACAAACAAGATCGGGGCTCCCCATGGCGAACTACTCGGTCTAATGAAACCCTCGTCTAGCAGCTCCTGCAGCTGCGTAGACAACTCCTGCATCTCTGGAGGAGCCAACTGATACGGTGCCTTGGCTATCGGAGTTGCACCAGAAAGCAGGTCAATCCTGAACTCAACCTGTCTCTCCAGAGGTATCCCAGGAAATTCTTCTGGGAACACGTTCGGGTACTCTTGCACCACTAGTACATCATCTACTGTCATCATACCCTTATACCGGGTATCCATCTCATATGCGACATAACCTGCGCAAACCTGCTGGAAGTAGCTCCTCGATCTCGCTGCTGAACAAAGAATCGGTCCGCGATGTGGCCTCTCGCCCTAAATCACTAACTCTCCCCCGCTGGGAGTGCGAACCCTCACTAGCTGCAACTCGCAATCAATCACCACCCCATTGGGGCTCAGCCAATCCATGCCTACTATGACCCTGTTCCCTCGCAAAGGAATAGGGACCAGGTCCATCGAAATTTGCAGTGAGCATGCCTTATGCACCCTCGTGACCATGAGGGTCCTATCATCGGCTATCTCCACCTCGAGTGGACAATCCAGCTCCCCAAGAGCTCTGCTAAACCTCTTGCTAAGCGCAAGAGAGACAAACGATCGTGTAGCCCCCGAATCAAATAACATTGTAGCTGAAATGTCGTTCACTAAGAACGGCCCTATACATAAACATATAACATTAGAAACAATCAATAATAAATGCAGAGATAAAAGGAGAATACGTACCTGTCACCACGTCAGGAGTCGCTCGCGCCTCGTCTGCTGTCATCTGAAAAGCTCTACTCTTCGCCTCTGGCGCCTTGGCCCGGCCCTGACGACCGTTCGTAATCCTTAATGTAGCAGGGGCAGGTGCCGACGCCTTCCCTGTTGCTGCTAAGCTCGGGCACTGGGACTTTTTATGTCCCCTCTGATTGCAATGGAAGCAAATCAGATCTGATGCTGTGGTGGCGGTGATAGAAACTGTACAATCTCTGCTCATATGCCCAGTCCGACCGCACTTGTAGCAGCCGGAACTCCCTGCCTTGCATGCCCCATCGTGCAATCTCCCACACTTGCCACACCGATTGTGGCTCCGCTGACCTCTGGACCTATGATCCGAAACCTTGGGCTTCTTGCCCGAACTGCCTTACCCGAACCCGCCTTCAGCTTCTACTTCTTCTCCATCTCAAGATCAATCTCTCTCTCTCTCTCTCTCTCTCTCTCTCTCTCCCTCGCAATCATATCATCCATCGTCTTACAATTGGATTGGCTCACAAACTGGCGGATATCACGCCGCAGCATCTCATGATAACGGGCCTTCTTCATTTCCTCGTCAGCTGCGTACTGAGGAACAAGAAGAGCCCTCTCCCTGAACTTTGCGGTAATCTCCGCCACTATGTGATAGTGGTAGGTATGGGACTAGTCCCCGGATCCGGTTAAGATAAACCGACAGGGTTTGTCGGGCACTGAGATTTTCCTTACAATATGTTATGCTATGGTATTACGTGGTACTGGTAGGGGTGAAATAGTCCCCGTAACCAGTTGAAATAAACCGAAGGGTAGGTCGGGCACCCAGATATGGTTGGCAGGGTTGGTCGAGTAGCTAGATATGCTTGATAGGGGTAGGTCAGGCACCCTGGTATGCCTGACAAGGGTAGGTCAGGCACCCTGGTATGCCTGACAAGGGTAGGTCAGGCACCCTGGTATTGGTATGCCTGACAAGGGTAGTTTGAGCACCTAGATATGCTCAGCAGGGTAGGTCGGGCACCCAAATATGCCTGGCAGTATGTTTTTTGTATGGTATGTGGTATAATGGGGGAACTCTCCAAGCTTCGTGCTTAAGATTTTCAGTTTTGGTTTCAGGTACTTTTTTTCAAAGGAAAGGAGTCGACGATCGCAACGCATCGGACTATGATTTCCGCACATGATATCTTTGGGATTATACTCTGATATTGATTTATGATGACATGTTTTGATTATTGACATACTGGTTTTGACATGGGATGATATTTTGAATGTTTTGATTATATTGGATTTTATAACAACTTATTTAAAAATTAAAATTTTGGTCTTAAATTTTGGGATGTTACAAGTTGGTATCAGAGCCTTGGTTTGAGGGATTCAGGAACACTCTCCGGTGTGTCTGGACTCAAACTGAGGATATGGTATGAAATTTTTGAAAAGAAAAATCATTTTATAAAAAAAGAATTTTCAAAAGAATTTGAAAGGAGAAAATGAACTTTGAAAAGAACAAGGTGTGTGATGCGTGCAATCAGCCGAGCTCATGTAAGTTTTCCCCAAGATACCCATACATGTTATGTTATGTTATGTTATGTTATGTTATGTTATGTTATGTTATGTTATGTTATGTTATGTTATGTTATGTTATGTTATGTTATGTTATGTTATGTTATGTTATGTTATGTTATGAATTGAGAATATGTGAACTGGATGCTAGATTAGGGCTAAGGATCTAGGAAAGATGCCTTATATGTCTATTGTATGTGCTCGTAGATATGCATGCTAGTACTGATCAGTCAGTGATAGGATGGCATGTTTAGGTTATGTCTGATTGCATGAGTCGTAAAATCTCATGCCATTATAGAGTCCTGATAAGAGGATAGAATGGTTTGATTGGAGTATGTTGGTTAGATTTTCCATTGTCTGAATGTTGCTTGCTTTGTGCTTTGTGAGACTTTTATTGATGTGAGCTAGCTACTAAGTGAATATGCCAAGTCACATGGGGACACAACCCGAATAATCTCAGAGTGATGGAGTTGACTCTATTGCGCAGATCTTGTATGAGTCCAACCATTCCAGGGATGGGTATTTTACTCGAATGATTATTTGATTCTGTTGCATGTGGATATATTCATGAGGTAGCTAGTTGACATTAATGTGAATCTTTCAACAGCTAAGGACTGGGTGAGTTCGGGAACCTAGGAAAGCCTAGAATATGCTTCAGTGGGTTAGTAGTGAGGGTTAGTGAGACTTAGGTGCATCAGTTTGAGGAAGTGACTTAGAGGATTCGGAAGGATTACTGAGGAAATTATGGATATGTGTGGAATGTAGTATTGGGTCCGTACTACTAAAAGCACATGATCCATACTCGAATCAGTGAGAGTCTTGGAGAATTTGAGAAGCTTCGGGGAGGAGAATCCTTGAGTATGTTTTGACCCGTGGTTTTGAGGTTTCACAGTGTGGAGATGAGCACTCAGGGTGGTGGTTCAGGTTCGAGTTTTGGTTTGGGTTCCGACACAGGTACAGGTGCGGAATCGATCAGCAAGTAGATGCGGGAGTCCCTCTCATCGGAGATTACCCGTGGTGTGATAGAGCAGACTCCTATGATCTAGGGATCAGTCGAGGAAGGGATTTTGGAAGTATTGGATGGCTGTCTCAGGGCTTTTCGGGATGAGACTATATCAGGGCAGCTAGGGGTTCATCTAGAGCCCAAGGCTTGTGGATCCTTATGATCCTTCAGGTAGGAGGATCCTCTTGTTAGCTTTAGTCATTCGAGATCAGAGGGGATTTGTGCGTCGTGCCTTCAGGAGAGTCACCACGTGATCAGTTTTCTGCTGAGATTTCACGAGCCCTTCGCGAGGATTGCCTAGTGTCATTCGTCGAATCAATGAAAAATGGGTTGTCGAATTAAAGGAGCGGGTCACACTCTCACATGCTACAAGTGCAGCTGGTGGGGTTGGTAGTGAAGGAAATGTGAGTTTGGAAGCGTGGCCCGAAAAAAGAAAGCGGACACCAATCTTAGGACGATTGGAAGGAAGTGGAGGGTCCGACTTGGCTGACTTGGGTGTTGGAAGTCAAGGAGATATGGAGGTATGTGGTAAGTGTGGGGGAACCCATGGGTTTGCTTGTCACAAGATTAGGTGTGAAAGCTATATTTGGAGTGTATTAGCCTTCATAGTCTTGTATAAGGATGCCATATTCCTAATAGTAACAATATTCCAAGTTTTCAAGAAGTAAAATATTGGCTTTGGAAACGTTTCACTATGAAATATCTACAAGAGGCTACAAACATTCTTAGAATAAGGATTTACAAAAACAAGCAGAAACTTAGCCATAGTACATACTTGGATAAAATATTGAAACAATTCAATATAGAAAATTCCAAGAAAGGGGACTTACACACATCATATAGTTAAATTGAGCAAGGATCAATGTCCCAATAGTAATAAGGAAATAGATATGATGATTTGAGTTTCATATACTTCTGCTATATGATCGATCATGTATGTTATGACATGTACTCAACCTAATGTGCTTATAGTTTGAGCATGGTTAGCATATATTACGGAAGTCCTAGTTTAGCTCATTGGATTGCAGTGAAAAACATTCTTAAGCATGTACAAAAAACTAAAGATACAATTTTAGTTTTTTGGTGGAAAAGATGAGCTTAAGGTGAGTGGCTATAGTGATGCCAATTTTCTAACAGATCGAGATAGTAGTTATTCATAATCTGGTTGCGTATTTATATTAAATAGAGGAGTGGTTATTTGGAAGAGTTCCATGCAGAAAATGGTGGTTGATTGTAATTGTGAATCAGAGTACATCGCAATAAGCGAGGCAACAAAGGAAGCAATGTGCTTGAAGAATTTTATCGGAAATCTTAGAGTTGTTCCAATCCAAGAGCCAATGGAGATATTCTATGACAATGAGGGTGCAATGGATTTGAAAAAAAAAACAAAGGATCACGTTGGATCTAGGCACATCGAAAGAAAATACCACTACATTAGACATAAAGTAGAAAAAGGTGTGCAGGTGGTGAATCGTGTATCATTAGTGGAAAATCATGTTGATCCTCTTACAAAGGTAATAAACAAGATTAAGCACTTTGAGCATGGTAGGAGCATTAGGCTAAGAGATGATGTTAGATTCAAGATTTTAGTAGTTAGTTGATGTTTTGAAACAATATAAGAGTAATAACTGTAATTGAATGGTGATTAATTTTGTGGAGATTTGTTTATGTTCAAAGTGTATGATGCCATTTGTCAATTAAATTATTCTCGTGTTTCACTTTGCATTTTTTTACTTCCTAAATATTAATATATTTGAAATGCCACAATCAATCATACTTTGGGATTAAGTATTGGTTTAAGACTGTCATGAATTGCTTATAGATTGTCCGTAGGCATTGTACATTAAATGCGTATTGTTGCGATATTCATGACTACTTAGAAAATGGGGATTTTCAGTATTGGTTAAACGCACGCTTAGAGATTACTTCATGGATTCTATCACGACTAATTTTGAGACGATAATATCTTCTATTCTTAAAACATAAATATATAAGTCACAGTTTTCAAATCTATTGTTCCCTGGTTTACTCCAATGCATCTGTAACTTGATGTTATAAAGTTTAATTATATGCATGACATGGTGAGTAAAATGTATGATTATATATTCAATGTTTATTCATTCCTTTTGCTTTAAAAAGAAAAGAGATATTTTTGGGCCCCTCGGTGATTTGATGTTGACATTATAGTGTTGGGACTATTTCACCCCCTACTACTACTATCACATATATCATAACCTAACATTGATGGGTTTTGGCTATAAGAACACTCTATGTGCTCATACAAACCCTAATGCTTGGATCTAGGTTTCTCTATTGTACATGCAAGTTATCCAAGACTATAAACCCTAATTCTAACATATGGAAATCGATATTAACATATAATTAGGTTTAAGATATTACCTTGATTGTTATGTAGCAATAACAATCCAATTCATCCTTGTATTGACTTTAGAAAGCTTAGAGTCACAAATGTCACTCCTCTAATGGTTCACAAACAGCATAAGCAAGAGGATGAAGAGGAGAGAGGATGGAGGCTGCCCAAAAACGTCCACAAACCCTAAAGAAGTCTTAGCCACGTTTTTAGGTCATAAGGGATCTATATATATAGGAGGCTATTAGGGTTATCTAACAAGGAAACCCTAATTTGGATACTTAAGCCCTAAGCAACCCATGGAACCCTTTTCTTAAGGCCTTGGACGATTTCATATGGGCTTCCCCCATAGAATTCGTCCACCTTATAATATAAGGCAATCCATGGCCCAAATTGGAATTATCTTATAATTACAATTCCAGTCCCTTAAGTTTAATTAATCTCTTTTAGTCACAAAACTAATTACCAATTAATTATTGACTAATATTAATTAAAAAATATGATTTCTCCTTTAATATATTATTCCCATAATATATTAATAAGTCATATTTAATCCTTTCTCTCCATAATTCATCCTATCAAGTTGCTTTGGTGAAGGCAACCCAAGAGGACCATGCACCATCAGGTCAAGTACATACCAAAATAGTTATGGACTTAGACACTAATCCAATAGTCTCCCACTTGGATAAGTCTAATAACTATTATGCGCATGACTTCAGATCCTGATCTGCAATCGTAGCTTTCCAAAGCCGATGTCAACTTTGATCCTATCAGATACGCGTGTCCTTAGATAAGGGATCATATATTCCTCCATTCTAGATATCGTATGAGATATGATTTCAAATCATTCTCTTTGTACTATATCTCGATTTCCGATTTATGACGACTGACTAATTGAACAAATCAAATTAGCTCTAGCCCGGCCGAGCATTTACGTTTGTCATCACTAAATCATCGAGGGGCCCAAAGATATCGCTTTTATCCTACTTTGGATAAAAGGAACGGATAAACTTTGATTCAATGCTCGCTTGCACTTACTTACCGAATCACACACAACAATATGTTTTATAACACCAAGTTACTGGTGCGTTTACATATTATCAATGTGCAACCGATTTGCAAGATACAACTCACACATCTTGGTTTCAAGAATATAAGATGTTATCGTCTCACCAATCACTCGTGATACAATTCATGGAGTGATCCAAGTGAGCGTGGGTTTAATCCAATGCTCAAATCATATTCATAAGCACTCATGAACGTTGCAGCAAACATTTGCTTATGTCTAATGCTCTTTAGACAATCCACACACCAATTCATGACAGTCTTCTTTCATATCTACTTCCAACATATGAACGACTGTGGTCCGTTCGAATAATTTGACTGTTCTTAACCAATTAAATTATTCAGGAAGTCAAAACATGCAAAGTGAAACACAAGGATAATACTAATCCCATATGGCCTCAAACCTTTGAGCATAAATAAAACACCTTTTATTTATCACCATATCGATTACTCATTATTTGTCGTTTCGGGTAATCAACTTCTTACTTGAATTATTACACTTGTCCCATGCTCTTAGCATGCACACAATGTTTACCTATGGTTCTTACTTTGTGAAATAGATCAAATGAACACATTTCCAATCATACTCATTTCACAACTCCAAATCCTTTTTCATAAGTGAAAGAATATCAAATTCTTGCTACTTATCGAATATGTTAGACTCTAACATTCTATGCAATGATCCTTTCGTAATGTCACTGCACCAAAGTCACAAAGACTATTGCCAATGATATTACAAAGTCCTCTATCGGAGATTGTTACAAGACAACTCCTTAGATATGATGTCTCTCATTCAAAGTACATTCCTTTGAACATCCTTTTGCATAAAAGTTTCTAATCTAAACATAGATTTTTCAATATTCAATTCCAAATATGGACACATTTCCATATTTTCCATATGACAACTTATTCTTAATAGAGTCTTATCTATTCATAATAATGTCGGCATGGTGCATCCAATATGGAAACATTTCCATATTTTCCATATGACTACTCATTCTTAATCGAATCGTTTCTATTCATAATAATGTCGATATGGTCCATTCAATACCATGCTTCCAACTACTCACAAGCAACCAATCCTCGTCGAACTTTGGATTGTCCTTTGATTATTTTAGTCAAAACCAATTCTAGTCCCTTTTCCCTTTAAATGCGCTAGACATTTGGAAAATTTTAGAATTGTCAATCATCAAAGCATTTGCAATCGATCCTATACCCGAAGCGTATGGAGAGGACGCATAATGTTTTATTTGCTATGTTCTCAAAAATTGAATTATGAAGAGGAATGTCGTAATCATAATCGAAATTTTAAGAACACACTATGTACCTTTGACTAAATTTATTAACATTCCACAACCTAAGCCTTTAGATTTGAAATGAAGCATAAAATTCTCTCCCTTAATTATAGCAAAACAACTTTACAACCCTTACGACTTTGCAAGGTATAACTCTTGTTTTCTATAATTAATATTGCCAACTTGCAATACGTGCCTTAATTATCATACAATCATAACATTTATGCTCCCACTATCATGATGATTATTATAAAACATAACACTTATGCTCCCACTAGCTTTGACATGCATTCAGAAACAGCTTAACTTTCAAAAAAACAATACTTATTGAATTTCTTAAGTTCATGTTTCCAATTCCTAATGCTTTGATAATCTTTTATCAAGGCTTCTTGAACTTATACACCTTTGCCTTAGATAGTTCATATGTACGTCTAAACAATTAAGACTAATTGCCAAACCTCACAATTCAAATTATGGAAAGGGATATCGTAACCATAATTGAATTCGAGAATGCAATTTTACAATCACTATCTTCTTAAAATCTTTCTTAGTGAAAGCATTTCCTCACAATCATTTTCATGAAAGAGGAAATCTTAGGACACTTAGATTTAAATGGTGTATGTGTTCATATCCATGTGAATTTGTTAAAACCAAAGTTTACGACAAATTCAAACTCATATGGATCGAACATTCTTAATCCTGATTTCTTGCCTTATGGTAGCACGGCTGCCCACCATGTCTTCCAAGTAGTTAAGCAGCTCACCCTTTCCTATCAATGTACCTTTCATTGATTAAGGTGCCTTGCCTTTTATGCATTCAAAATGAGAACTCATAGGACTCACATACATAATTAACTCGATTGGATTGGCACAGAAACAAAATAATGTCAACACGATAGGTTGTAAACCTCAACTCGTGTGCTAGTGATGATCGATAAGGTTTATTTGATTTGTTCTTGAAACCTTTCAAGACCATTAGGACTCCCACTGACTCCTTGACATATAAGATTCTCTTGTCAGTAACCCTTTCTTGACAAACAAATATTCAAGAGTTAGCGTAGCTTTTATCAAAAACACTTCATAAATTTTTCCTAGTTGGTCTTTGTCTTATCCAAGACATCATAACTTTCCATATTTGATGAGTGTTATAAACCTTCTTAACACTTATCACTCATTGTCACAATCTTAACTTTAAGACTTGTTTTGGAACGAAGTATGATTGACCTCTTGATTTAACCATTTCTTCAATTATTGATTCCTCTTCTTAAACATACAATTGTACTAAGACTCACTTAGAGGATCAATTGAGATATGGTTTTTAATCATTAAGACCTATCATAAAGCATAAAAGGTACTCTCCCTTCTTCTTAGAATGGAGAAACTTTTATCTTTCTGCCTACTTGATTCTTCTTATTCGTTCTGCTATTGATTTAAACCTTTTCAATCAATTCAGAATTACACTTAATCTTATAAGTATAATCATATTTACTAAACCTTTAGTAAATCATGATGAATATCTTTGTTACTCTTATGGTGGACTTTGATCAATACGCAACTTTGTGTACTCGATCTCCTAGTTCTTCACTTGACACTTTGTCAATGAATTAGTCTAATTTCCAAATATGAAATTTCTCATTCATCATGCAACCAAGTTGCATGATTCCAAGTTTCTGTCCAATTGAAACTTGGGCGATGAGAAACTCTCCCTATTTGGTAAATTCTTGACATTTCCACAAATAATATAATTAAGAATCAAATCCATTATTGCTAATAATAGAAACATTCAAACATCAATTTTTCACATACGCCATTGCAAGGATAAATAAATAATATAAAATCAAAATTTATTTTATTGCGGAAAAATTTGTCCTTACAATGCAATTCATTGAAAAACTATGCTAATACATCTTTCTTAGCAATCTAATTCTAACTCTAAGTAGTAGCTCGAGAATCTAATCTTCAAGTAATGCGATCGAAATCCATTCCTTCACGTTTAGATTCTGCTCACTTCTTCCCTCAAGCTTCCTTTCCTTTCTTCGATCCTACAAAACATCAATCTTATTATGTATTAAGAATCTAGAATAGAAGCTTAAAAGAGTTAGTCAATGGATTTTACCTAAAGCAAAGTCATACATTTTGACTCTCCCATCTCTTAGATCTCTTAGGTAAACAGGGCAGCTTCGTCTCCAATGCCCCTTCTCTTGGCAATAAAAGCAAATTGACTCTTTTGGAACAGAACATGGAACTACTTCAAACATTGCCTTTCTCTTATGATCAAACTTTTCGATCATAGCATGTCTTTAATTGCCATTGTCTATATCCATACAGGTCTTGAAGGCAGATTCACCAATCAACTTTGCTTTTCTATTGCGCCAAACAATTGTTGATTCAGTAGCAATAAGCATATAGGTGAGATCCATAAAGGTCACGTCGCAGTTCATCATATAGTACTCTCTTACGAACTCACTATATGAGTTAGGAAGTGACTGAAGAACCCAATCAACATCCATCTCCTCACAGACAACGGATCCCAACATTCTTAACCTATCAATGTGTGACTTCATCCTTAGGACGTGTGCACACACTGACTTTCCTTCTTCATGTTTACTTGCCAAAAGGGCTTGAGTGAGCTTGAACTTTTCAAGCCTTCGAACTTGTGGGTTAGGGAGAATGATTGGTGGAGGAGGAGGAAGTGAAGTATGATTTCTTGCTCCTCGATCGAATCGTGGAATATCATCTTCATGTGGAAAGCTTGTTCCACGGGATTTGGGAAGACCATAGTTGTCGAACTTTGACATCTATGAAACGGGAGAAAACAAATTCAAGTTAGTTGATCGATTGAGTCCTTAGTAAATCACCCAAATGATATACTAAGGCTAGGACCCAACAAAATATTCTACAACCCGGGGGAGGGATATCGTAACCCTAATTGCAGAATATTTGAAGGTAAGTGAATGACGATTCACTAATTTTCACCACGAAACACGAAAAAGAAATTTAAGTTTTTTAAATCTATGAAATATTCTAGATCCTTTGAGATTCATTGAACATTTCAATGGCATGTTTAAATCTCGATATTCCCCTCTAGTTTGTGACTGGGATGCCGATGATCACAAAGCGGGTGTGAATAACCATGAAAACTTACATGGTGCCCTCACATGTTACAGTCACCTATTCGATGTGCTGGTAAACCACACACGCTCCACCGAACTATGATAAACATTGAGTCACCCTTTGCTACCTTTGCTTAGAACCATTTAGTGTGCCGGTAAACCACACACGCTCCACTAACGTCTTCGCAAGGGCACAAAGTGTAATTTCAAGGAATTGCATCAATTCACTTTTGCCTAAGTAACTAAGATTGGGAATTTGTAAAACATTTAGTTACTTTTGTATTTCATTTTACTTATAATGGAAGGTTTTGTCCTATCCTACCCGTTCGGCTAACGACCCTCCACTAGTCAAGAGTGTGGTGGGTAAGAGTGGATACCCATTCAATCACCATTTTTATAGGCAATTTCCTTAAACACCCCTTATAGACCAGCTTCATGAATGAGGCCTACTAACGGTAAGACTGACTTTTACTCATACATATATATATATATATATATATATATATATATATATATATATATATATATATATATATATATATATAATGTTAGACTTTTAATGTTATATATAGTATAGGGTGTATTTTACACTTTTAAAATATTAGGTGGTCAAATTTAATAATTATACTTTTAATTCAATTAAATTGTAAGCCAAAACTTTATGGATTTATTAAATCTCTTTTAGTTATACACCTTAATTAATTAATAAAACCATAAGGGTGTGATTTGAATCTTTTCAAAACAATACTAGGGTTTTAGAATTTAACATTCCTAATTAAACTTTTAATCAACTTTTAAATTCCAAAACTTGAAGGCAAGTTTTGAAACATATCAAAACATTATTGTTTAGAATTTAAATATACATCAAATTAAACTATTAATCCAAAATTTTAAATTCCAAAACTTGAGGGCAAGTTTTGAAACCTTTTTCAAAACATTAGGGTTTTAACTATTTAAATTTCAAAACAACAAAACTTTTGGGTTCAAATTTAAACTATAAAACGTAAAGGGGAAAATATGAAGCTTTTCAAAGCAACAAGGATCAAATAACAAATAATCTAAAATTAACAATTAATCACATAATTATCCATATTTGATTTATTTAATGATTTATTGCAAAACAATTTACCAATTTAATCAAAATAATTAATCAATTATCACATAAGGAAACAATTATCTTATTAATTGATAAATATCTTCAATTAGATCAAGAATATAGTCAAATGTATCATAAAATCGGATTTATGTTGATCTAATATGATAAGGCAACTATCCTTAAACAAAAACAGCTAGAAATCCCGAAGTTTGCTCCATCTGATGAGTTGACTTGTCGAGTCAAGCATGGACTCGTCGAGTCAGCATGGAGTCGGCGAGTCCAGCCTCCAAAAACCCAAAAAATGAATTTTTCAAACATATAATGCATCAATACAATAGAAACCAGTCTAGGCTCTGATACCATTGATGGGTTTTGGCTATAAGAACATCCTATGTGCTCATACAAACCCTAATGATGGGTTTCTCTATTGTACATGCAAGTTATCCAAGACTATAAACCCTAATTTTAACATATGGAAATCGATATTAACATATAATTAGGTTTAAGATATTACCTTGATTGTTATGTAGCAATAACAATCCAATTCCTCCTTGTATTGACTTTAGAAAGCTTAGAGTCACAAATGTCAATCCTCTAATGGTTCACAAACACCATAAGAAAGAGGATGAAGAGGAGAGAGGATGGAGGCTGCCCAAAAACGTCCACAAACCCTAGAGAAGTCTTAGCCACGTTTTTAGGTCATAAGGGATCAATATATATAGGAGGCTATTAGGGTTATCTAACACGGAAACCCTAATTTGGATACTTAAGCCCTAAGCAACCCATGGAGCCCTTTTCTTAAGGCCTTGGACGATTTCATATGGGCTTCCCCCATAGAATTCGTCCACCTTATAATATAAGGCAATTCATGGCCCAAATTGCAATTATCTTATAATTACAATTCCAGTCCCTTAAGTTTAATTAATCTCTTTTAGTCACAAAACTAATTAACAATTAATTATTGACTAATATTAATTAACAATATGATTTCTCCTTTAATATATTATTCCCATAATATATTAATAAATCATATTTAATACTTTCTCTCCATAATTCATCCTATCAAGTTGCTTTGGTGAAGGCAACCCAAAAGGTCCATGCACCATCGGGTCAAGTACATACCAAAATAGTTATGGACTTAGACACTAATCCAACAAACATATCATCAGACATATATGGGGTGTCCGATCTACCCTTCGGTCCTATCGACCGAACTTGGGGACTATTCCCCTCCTACTACCGCTATCACATATAACGTATCATGCCAGCATATAAACATATCAGGTAGTAGCAACCAAGATGATATCACAAAGACAATCATCTAACATACAACTCCTACTGGTGGGCCGGCATTGTGGCCGTAGACACACCGCTACTGGAAGGGAACTCACCTCGAAAGTAACTACTGAAGTCTGCTTGCTAAGCGCCTGACTGCTGAATCAGAAATCCTCTGGCTATAAATCATAAACATAGGTTAGGCTCTCATTCACACCCTTAGGTCAGATGACTGACCCTCCCTTCGACCAAGGTCAACTCCTTAGTCAAGGTCAACATCCAGTTGACTGGACTCGCCGAGTCGTGGGACTGACTCGCCGAGTCCTTCTCCACTAACCCGGTTCCACTCCACAAGTCCCTTCTTCCCACTCACTGAATCGTCCTTAACTCACTACTTGAGACGATAGGACCAGCTCGCGATCCAACTCGCCAAGTCCATGAGCAACTCGCCGAGTCCATGCGAGCGGACTCCCCACTCACATCCAAATCCTTATCCTAACATCCTTTATGCGGATCTGGGGTTTATGGGACTAACGGAACATGTTAGATTGCTAATCCTACGTGCAAACACGAAGGGTTGGACTTTTGACACTTAAACCCTTTGTACTCAATAACAGTTCATGCAACTCGCCGAGTTTGAAGAACAACTCGTCGAGTACTAGGCAATCTTCATAGGACTCGCCGAGTTGTTCATCCAACTCGCCGAGTCTAAGGCCATCTTCATGGAACACGCCGAGTTCCACTTTGGGACTCGCCGAGTCCCTTGACCCATTTCCCATATGAGCCAAATCTGAGACATGTAACTCTTCAAAACCACAGATCTATGTTCCTAGGGCATGCCTAACATGTAAAGTTGCAAACTTTACGTGCATGCATGACCTTATAAGCTCAAAAATGCAATTCCAAGCTCTTAAAGAGGTCATGCACTCCATAGGGTCCTCAATCACTTCAACCACAACAACTTTATGCTTCTAACACGTCCATAAAGTCAAGATCTGAAGTCCTTTCGGATTATTAAGCCCAAACACATGGGGTTTGGTGTTTCTAGGGCTTGAAAACCACCAAATTGGGACAAAATGGGATCTAATGAACTAAAGATCAAGGTAGAGACTTTACTACCTGGATACAAACTTCCCCCAAAGTAGATTTTGGATCTACTCCCTCTCTTGCACTCTTCAAACTCTTCTTTTCTTCTTCTATGCTCCAATTCCCTTCACCAAGCAAGAACTCACTTACAAGCACAATGAGGGAGACTTGGGACTCTCACTACAGCTCTTTGGAAGTGTTAAGGACAAGGGGCCGAGTTAATGTGCTTAAATAGGGTGACAATGCTCGGGTTAGGGTTTTTGCTCAAACAGGGCCTACTCGCCGAGTCCACAGCTTGGACCCTGTATCCCATCCCGCTCCTATTCGGCGAGTTGGTCCTTCAACTCACTGAGTCCAAGGAAAAATGCACGAATTAAGAATTTAAAATTACAAGAAGTACGTACCGCGAACCAGGTGCTAGAAATCTCCCCCACTTATTTCAGACTTCGTCCTCGAAGTCTACTGCTCGATCCTGAAATAGCTCGGCGTAGTGCTCCATCATCTCTTCCACCGGTTCCCAAGTCCACTCTGATCCTTTCAGATGCTGCCATTGCATCTTTACGAGTTCCACCCTCTTGTTCCTAAGATCCTTTGACTTCCGGTCGAGGATTGCGACTGGACGCTCAATGTAATTCAGGCTGTCATCAATCAGTATATCCTCTAGTGGCACCACCGCTGAATCATCCACTAGGCACTTCCGCAGCTGGAAGACATGGAAGGTGATGTGGATTTGTCTGAGCTCGGCTGGCAGATCCAGCCTATATGCCACCTTGCCCACCCGGGCTACAACCCTGAACGAACCAATGTATCTCGGGCCCAACTTGCCCTGCTTCCTGAATCGAATGACGCCTTTCCAAGGTGACACTTTCAGAAGGACCATATCCCCGACCTGGAACTCTAGGTCTGATCGACGCTTGTCGGCATAACCTTTTTAACAACTCTGCGCAGTCTGAAGCTTGCTCCAAACCTGTTGGATTCTCTCGGTCGTCTTGAGCACCACCTCGGTGCTCCCCATGACCCTCTAGCCAACTTCACCCCAACATATCGGGGTTTTGCACCTCCGTCCGTACAACATCTCGAATGGAGGACGGTCAATACTCGCGTGGTAGCTATTGTTGTACGAGAACTCAGCCAAGGGAAGATATGTATCCCAGCTACCACCGAAATCTAGCACGTATGCCCGCAACATATCCTCCAAATTCTGGATGGTCCGCTCGCTCTGACCATCCGTCTGCGGGTGAAAGGCGGTGCTAAAATGCAGACGAGTGCCCAACTCATCATGAAATTTCTTCCAAAACCTGGAAGTAAACCGCACATCTCGGTCTGATATCACTGACACTGGCACCCCGTGTCGCGCTACTATCTCCCTGATATAGATATCGGCAAACTTTTCGGCAGAGATACTCTCCTGGATTGGAATAAAATGGGCGCTCTGGGTCAATCAATCCACGATGACCCAAATCGAATCTACTCCTCGCGTAGTCCTGGGAAGCTTTGTGATAAAATCCATCGTAATATCTTCCCATTTCCACAACTGGATGTCCAACGGCTGCATCTTGTCGTGCGGTCTCTGATGCTCGGCCTTGACCTTTCTGCAGGTCAAACACCGCTCGACGTACCACGCCACATCCCGCTTCATGCAGGGCCACCAATAGTCTAGACGAAGATCCCTATACATCTTCGTCGCCCCTGGATGAATAGAGAATCGGGATTTGTGCGCCTCCTCCATCAAGATCTGGCGCACACCCCCGTGATACGGCACCCACACCCTACGGTGTAGTGTCAATAACCCTCGGCTATCATAATCGAAGGAGGTGACTTGACCCACTATTCGCTCACTCTTCCGATGTTCCTCCTTCAAAGCCTCCTGTTGAGCTTCCCAAATCCGCTCCAACAGTGGAGTCACCACCGTCATCCTCATACACATATCCATGATCGGTGCCGCCTTATGGCTAAGCGCATCGCCCACTACGTTGGCCTTTCCCTGGTGGTAAAGGATCTCACAATCATAATCCTTCACCACGTCCAACCACTGACGCTGCCTCATGTTCAAATTCGGCTAATCCATGAGGTACCTCAAACTCTTGTGGTCCGTGTAAATGGTACATCGAACCCCGTAGAGGTAATGCCGCCAAATCTTGAGGGCGAAGACCACCGCCCCCAACTCCAAATCATGCGTCGGGTAGTTAGCCTCGTGAGGCTTCAGCTGCCTCAAGGTGTAAGCAATGACATGTCCCTCTGCATCAATACTGCGCCTAAAACTGAGATAGACGCATCGCAGTATACCACAAAATCCTCCACGCCCTCGGGCAGGGCTAAGATTGGCGCCTCGCATAATTTCTGCCTCAGAATCTCGAACGCTGCCTGCTGCTCTGGCCCCCATCGAAAGACCACGACTTTCCTAGTCAACCGTTTCATGGGTACGGCTATCTTGGAGAAATCCTGAATGAATCTCTGATAGTAGCCTACTAATCCTAGGAAACTCCGAATCTCAGATGGAGACTTCGGAACCTCCCATCTCATCACGGCCTCCACCTTGGCCGGGTCTACTGAAATCCCGTTCTGGTTCACGAGGTGCCCAAGAAACTACACCTCGCACAACCAAAACTCACATTTGGAGAACTTGGCATATAAGCTCTCCCTCCTCAAGGTCTCCAAAACCTCTCTCAGATGCTCCTCGTGCTCCTCCTGCGTCTTGGAATAAACCAAGATGTCATCAATGAAAACTATCACAGACCGATCCAGCATTGGTCTACACACGCGGTTCATGAGGTCCATGAACGCGGTGGGAGGATTGGTGAGCCCAAACGGCATCACCACGAACTCATAATGGCCATAACGCGTCCGAAACGCGGTCTTCTGTATATCGTCCTCTCTGACCCTCATCTGATGATAACCTGAACGCAATATGATCTTGGAGAACCAAGATGCTCCCCGCAACTGGTCAAAGAGCTCATCGATCCTCGGGAGTGGGTAACGGTTCTTCACCGTTAACTTATTCAGCTCTCGGTAATCTATTCACATCCGATGCGACCCGTCCTTCTTCTTCACAAACAAGATCGGGGCTCCCCAGGGTGAACTGCTCGGTCGAATAAATCCCTTTTCTAGCAGCTCCTGCAATTGCGTAGACAACTCCTGCATCTCGAAAGGAGCCAACCGATAGGGTACCTTGGCTATCGGTGCCGCACCAGGAACTAGGTCGATCCTGAACTCTACCTGACGCTCCTAAGGTATTCCAGGAAGCTCCTCCACGAACACATCAGCGTAGTCTCGAACCACTGGAACCTCGCTCACCGCTACCTTACCCGTATCCCGGGTATCCATAACGTACGCGACATATTCCGCGCAACCCTGCTGAAGGTAGCGCCTAGCTCTCGCAGCTGAACATACTGTTGGTCCACGTTGTGGCTTCTCGCCGTGGATCACCAACTCTCCCCCACTTGGGGTCCTGATCCGCACTAGCTACTGTGCGCAATCTATCACCACCCCATTAGGGCTCAACCAATCCATGCCTATTATCACTTTGTTCCCCCGCAATGGAATGGGAACCAAATCCACCAAGTAGCGCTCCTCAGATAACCTTAGAACACAATCCCTGAATATTGCTGATGCTTGCACCGATCGATCATCGGCGATCTCTACCTCTAAAGGGCAATACAACATGCTTGAAGTCTCAGCAACATGTGAACAGGGATACCTTTCACATGGAACGATCCTAACGCACACACACAAAGCACATATCAATATCATAACATCATAAAAACAAGATAGAGGGAAAGAAGCATACCCGTCACTACATCGGGTGCGGCGCGAGCCTCCTTGGTAGTCAGCTGAAACGCCCGGCTCCTCACCATTGGAGCCTCTGCCTTGACCTGTCGGCCATCTGTAATCCGCAGGGTAGCTGGAGCTGGCGCCTTAACCGGTGCTGATACTGTCAACTGGGGGCAATTGGCCTTGTTGTGGCCCCTCTGGTTGCAATGGAAACACAGCAACTTCGATGTCTGAATCACAGGTGCAGGGGCGGTACAATCCCTGCTGAAATGCCCCGTCTTGCCGCACTTATAGCAGCCCGACGATCCTAGCCTACATGCCCCCTCATGAGGCCTGTCGCATTTCTTGCAGCGGCTCAGTCCTGATTGGCCTTTCGGCCTACCATCGGGTCCCTTGGGCTTCTTCCCCGAAACCCCTCCTGCCTGTCCCTCCACTTTCTTCCTCTTCCGGATGTGCTCCAGATCTATCTCCCTCTCCTTTGCCCTGGCAATCATAGAGTCCAGGGTAGGGAAAGTTGAAAATCTGACATGCTCCCGAATATCAGCTCGTAGCATGTCATGATAGCGGGTCCTCCTCATATCCTCATCACCCGCGTAATGGGGCACCAGCAACGCCCTCTCCCGGAACTTGGCGGTGATTTCCGCCACCGTCTCCATCGTCTGTCTCATATCCAAGAACTCTGTGGCCAGCTGCAAAAGCTCGACAGCCAGCGCAAACTCTGCCTTCAACCTGGTCGCGAAGTTCGACCAAGTCATAGCCTCGACAACCGAGGCTCCCAACGAGTCACCCACAGACTCCCACCAATCCCTAGCTCGATCTCGTAAACACCCTGCTGCAAACCTCACCTTCGACCCCTCAGGGCAGAAGCTAATCATCTGTGCAGACTCAATGTCTGCAATCCATCGTTTGGCAGCTATGGGGTCCTTCGCCCCGTGAAAATACGGCGCACCACTGCCCCGGAAGTCCTTGAAGGACAGTGTGCGAGATCCCGACTGGCTATATGCCATGTCGCTCCTGAATGCCCTGAGGCGATCCTCCATCAACTCCAATATCCCTTCCGTGATCGACCCAAAGATAATGGGGGTCGACTCAAGGATGCCTCTGGTGATCTCTAACGCGATGAACTCGCATAGCCCCTCATCTACTGGCTCGGAACCTGATCCCGAACCCGATCCCTCTCCCGAACTGCCAACTACTGGCCTCGAGCTTAGTACCACCATTCTGAAACACATAAATAATAATCGTTAGCGGTACTGATACCTCTGGAGGGATCACACCTATTACAAGTCCCCCGGTCTTATCTTGGCATTCCTCAGTTCGGGTACGGATCCTATGCTTTCAGTAGTACGGGCCCATACTACCTTCCACATCTACCCGTACCTTCTCCAAGGACTGCCTTGACTCCACCAGGTCCCTTTCACTACTGCTGATCACTGCTATACTCATCCTGGGCTTGCCCTAGGAAATCTCTAACTCCACCCTACCCGGTCCTCCGCTGCCGAAGGCCTCTTTGTATTGCCAGTTAGCCATTACCTGAATACCATCACATGTGGTGAGGCTCAGATAATCCTTCGAGTAACAAACTCGGCTCTACAACGGTTAGACTCAGACAAGAGCTACGCAATAGGGCCAAATCCAACAATCTAAGGTTATTCAACCCTGATCGCATGTGGCGCGACGTATTCACCTAATGTCTAACTGCCATCATTCAGAGTCCCACGAAGCACAAAGCAAGCAACATTCATAAAAAAGGGAACAATCTCAAGCAAATCCGCTCTCATAGCGAGAAACTGAACTAGCATACAGTACTAAACTCATACTATTAGGCATAACCTAAACAGGCTATCCTACTGCTATCTACTCAATCCTAGCATGCAGTTTTTATTCACTGAAGCACATAAAGCAAGCACATAAGGCATCACTCCTGGATCCTTAGTCCTAGTCTAGCATGTTGTTTTACTGAAACTAATAAACATAACACAAGCTTGTATGGGTACTTTGGGGAATACTTACTTGAGCTCGGCCGGTTGCGCACATCACACACTTCGTTCCTTCTTAAAACTCTTTACTTAGATTTCTAGAAAATATTTTCTTCTTTAAAATCTTTTAATCCCTCGATTTGAGTTCAGACACCCCCGAAGGTGTGTCCGAATCCCTCAAACCAGGGCTCTGATACCAACTTGTAACATCCCAAAAATATGAGCCAAAAATTTCATTTTTAAAACACATTCTTAGCAAACCTTAAAAATAAAACGATCAATGATCATGTCATTTCATAAAAGTTATCGCATGTCTTGAAAAACATTTCATAACAACATAATAAAGTCATAGTACAAATTCCCAGGAGGATCTCATAATGCGGAATACAAGGCGTGTGTGTGATGGGCCGCTACCGCCAGCTCCTTCCCCTTCGAAGAAGAGGTACCTGAAACCAAAGCTGAAAACTGTAAGCATGCAGCTTAGTGAGTTCCCCCAACGTACCACATACCATACAATCACATATCATACATTCTAACGGGCAATTCTGGGGTGCCCGACCTACCCGGTACGACCATTATGGGGTGCCGACCTGCCCGTGTCAAGCCATTATGGGGTGCTGACTACCCATCGGTCCTAACAACCAATCCTCGGGGACTATTTCACCCCCTACTGCTACTATCACATATATCATGATCTAACATATTATCAGACATACCAGGGGTGTCCGATCTACCCTTTGGTCCTATCGACCGAACTTGGGGACTATTCCCCTACTACTATCGCTATCACATATAACGTATCATGCCAGCATATAAACATATCAGGTAGTAGCAACCTAGATGATATCACAAAGACAATCATCTAACATACAACTCCTACTGGTGGGCCGACATTGTGGCTGTAGACACACCGCTACTGGAAGGTAACTCACCTCGAAAGTAACTGCTGAAGTCTGCTTGCTAAGTGCCTGACTGCTGAATCAGAAATCCTCTGGCTATAAATCATAAACATAGGTTAGCCTCTCATTCACACCCTTAGGTCAGATGACTGACCCTCCCTTCGACCAAGGTCAACTCCTTAGTCAAGGTCAACATCCAGTTGACTGGACTCGCCGAGTCGTGGCACCGACTCGCCCAGTCCTTCTCCACTAACCCGGTTCCACTTTACAAGTCCCTTCTTCCCACTCACTGAATCGTCCTTAACTCACTACTCGGGACGATAGGACCGGCTCGCGATCCGAATCGCCGAGTCCATTCGAGCGGACTCCCCACTCGCATCCAGATACTTATCATAACATCCTGTATGCGGATCTGGGGTTTCTGGGACTAACGGAACACGTTAAATTGCTAATCCTACGTGCAAACACGAAGGGTTGGACTTTTGACACTTAAACCCTATGTACTCAATATCAGTTCATGCAACTTGCCGAGTTTGAAGAACAACTCGTCGAGTACCAGGCAATCTTCATAGGACTCGCCGAGTTGTTCATCCAACTCGCCGAGTCTAAGGCCATCTTCATGGAACACGCCGAGTCCCTTGACCCATTTCCCATATGAGCCAAATCTGAGACATGCAACTCTTCAAAACCACACATCTATGTTCCTAGGGCATGCCTAACACGTAAAGTTGCAAACTTTACGTGCATGCATGACCCTATAAGCTCAAAAATGCAATTCCAAGCTCTTAAAGAGGTCATCCACTCCATAGGGTCCTCAATCACTTCAACCACAACAACTTTATGCTTCTAACACGTCCATAAAGTCTAGATCTGAAGTCCTTTCGGATTATTAAGCACAAATACATGGGGTTTGGTGTTTCTAGGGCTTGAAAACCACCAAATTGGGACAAAATGGGATCTAATGAACTAAAGATCAAGGTAGAGACTTTACTACCTGAATGCAAACTTCCCCCAAAGTAGATTTTAGATCGACTCCCTCTCTTGCACTCTTCAAACTCTTCTTTTCTTCTTCTATGCTCTAATTCCCTTCACCAAGCAAGAACTCACTTACAAGCACAATGAGGAGGACTAGGGACTCTCACTACAACTCTCTAGAAGTGTTAAGGACAAGGGGCCGAGTTAATATGCTTAAATAGGGTGACAATGCTCGGGTTAGGGTTTTTGCCCAAACAAGGCCTACTCGCCGAGTCCACGACTCAAACCCCGTATCCCATCCCGCTCATACTCGGCGAGTTGGTCCTTCAACTCGCCGAGTCCAAGGCAAAATGCACGAATTAAGAATTTAAAATTACAAGAAGTACGTACCGGGAACCAGGTGCTACAGTTTCCATATGATCTCAATCAGGAAGAACCAAGGGATAGTTGATCACTTATCTTACGACTAACGTCTAATTAGCGCTTGGTAGTGTCTTTGGAGAACATTATTTACTGGTTATTCGGAGTTATACTTGCAATTGTAGTTAGTGACTTATCCAAGTTAGAGACTGTTATATTAAAGTGTCTAAGGTCCTAACTAAATTGGTATAATGTTGAAAAATAAAATTAAAGTCCTTTTGGGTTGCCCTCATAACCAGGAAATTGAGTTGGATTTATTATAAGAGAGAGATAAATGATATGTTAATATATTATATGATTAATATACAAATTAAAAATAGTAATAATTTACTAAGAATTTATTAGAATTAATTTTTGGGGTGATTAGAATTAATTTAAGGTGCAAGGGTGAGTGTAATTGCTAAATAGTTGAACACAAGAGAGGACCTAGAACCTCCATATGAAGGGGACGATTTTGAGACCCTAAGATAGGTTTTTCTCAAAGCCTCCAACTAATAAAATGAAACTAGATAATTACTGGATTAAAATATTATTATTTTGAATTCAAATCTAGGGTTTCTAGGATTATCTAGGCAGCTATATAAAGGGGCATACCCCTTGGGTTTTCGGCCATCTCCTCACCATAAAGAGAAATCCAAGATTTCTCATCCTCTCCGTATCTCCTTTCAATCCTAGAGTTTCCTTGAGTTTTGGGTGTGACGCATTAGAGGTTACCATACTTTTGGAGTTAGTTTTCCAAGCATATTTCAAGTGTTTTGATTAGCTTAATTCGATTGAAGTAAAAATATGTGATTTAGCTCTTGATTTTGATTTCTTTGGTTTTCTAGTTCTTGTTTCAAAAGTATGTTGCTATTAATAATGAAAAGACATAGATCCATTTACGTTGCATATACCCATAAGTATTAAGTGAAATTCTACATGTAGAATCTAATATTAACCTAAAAACTCCAATATAATATCCTAACGATTGTTTAGGATAAAGTTTTCTATGATCCTATTGATTGTCATTCAAGAATATACATAGTTAGAAAGTTCTTGTTCTAGGTGGGAGAAATATAGAACTTTAAAGGCTAAAGAACCCTAAACTAAATGTGTCATGTTTTGGAACTAGCAAGTATGCAACATTTTGTTGAACTTGTTTAATAGTTGATCACAAACTACTAGTACACATAGAGATGGATTCATGTATGATAATCAATTAATGGCTTGATTAATCTTCCTCATTATAGTGTGACTATAAAGAGTAAGTGATTTTTTAAATGAGAAAGCATAGATGGATGAAAATCTTTTTAGATTTAAAGCCAACATCTCAAAGTAAGAATCTTTTTTCTTATAAGAAAGTTTCATAGTGTGATTTCTTTATAAATCAGGATGACTCTTGAGTTTTATAGAAAGCTGGTGGGAGCAAAATAACATTCCTAATCAAGTATGTGATTGACATACTAATCATTGGAAACTTAAAAGATTAAATAGAATTACATTGATTGTCAAAATCTATAAAGGTTAAAGATATAAGACTCTATAAGCGTTTTTCTTGCTAATACCACTTGACAAGATTTTGAGCATGCCTCAAAATCCTAGCACAAAGGTTGAACTAAATAGTATGATTAGATTCCATATTTTGTTACATATGTATTTGTCACATATGAAATCTTAAGCATGAAGGCCAGATAAGCCATAAGCATGAAAACATGAAAAATAGATATCGTATAATCCGAGAATGATTCATAGGGTGACTGACAAGGACATTCTAAAATACTTATGCATAACTAAAGAAATATTCCTGGTCTGAAGAGTATTTGAAAGAAAGCTAAACAAATTCATACTTCTAGATAGATTGAGATAGTCTTCAATTACAATCGGACGTTTCCTCATTACAAATTAAGGAAAAGTTGCATGGATAAGAGTTTCAAACAAATTTTAACTGTAGTTACACTACAGACTCTGAATACATTGTTGTTTAGAAACCACATATGAAGATGCTTAAATGATTAGTTTGTTTATGACTATGAGTAATCTCATTATAGTAGTATTTGTATCTAAGTCATATTTAAGCACTTAAAACATTCTCAAGAGTTTCTCTCTCTCTCTCTCTCTCTCTCTCTCTATATATATATATATATATATATATATATATATATATATATATATATATATATATATATATATATAACAAAAATTGTTTGTATTTGAAAAGTTTATATAAATCAAATTTGACGAATGTACTAAACTAAATCCCTTCATTAGCTAAAATATAAAAGTCACGCTGGAGCTATTGGACCTTGTCATTCTATGAGATTGAGTTGATTGAAATTTAGTATTTGAATATTGGAACAGTATAAGCAACATATATTAGATATAATGTCTTCACTCAATAAATGTCATGTTCTATATTTGTTTTAGGTTTTATGTTTTATGTTTCTTTTTGATGTATTTTGATTGATGTAAAACTTATGACTTTATGTTTCTTTTCTATGTATTTCGATTGTTGTAAAACTTATGACTATGCGTTTTTTAAAATATATTTGGATTTATCTACGTGTTTCTATCATATGTATTTCTAATGTTTGAACTTGTGGATGTCAAAATTTTGGTATTATATATTAATATTTATGCAGGAAAATAAAAATACATAAAAAACAAAAAACGGGTTAAAGCGACGGTTTAATCCATTGAACCAGAAATTGACCCACCAGACCGATTCAACGAAAATACAGATTATTAAAACATTAATTAAAATTGTTAAGTTCTTTTTACGGTATATATTTTATTTGTTGTAAAGATGGACCTTATGTGTTCTTATTTCAAAATCAGATTAAAAAAAAAAATAAATAAATAAATAAAATAAAATAAAAAAACTATGGTTTTCATCAGAATATGAACAATTGCTATCTTTCACAATGTGCAGTAACGACGTATGTTAACCTACGATTATGTTTACTATTATTTTTACAGAAACATCATCGTTATGACCATTTTTAATTGTCAACATGCAAGGTTTTTTTATAAATTTTATTCTCAAACGAGGACATGAGGAAAAATTCTCAAATGAGGGCATGAACAGGGACAGTTTTGTAGTGGTGCCCGGTGTGACACCGGCAACACCTATTTTTCGTATATGCAGAGTAAATTTCTTAAATTTTTTATTTTATATATTGGCAACTACGTAAAAAAATCGGCAACTACATAAAAAAAAATTGGCAACTACGAAATTTTTTTTGCCACCCAATTTGATCAACCAAGCCCAAAAATATATTTATAACTTAGACTTATCAATTAGTAGTCCAAAAAGCCTATTAATTTTGGCCCAAAAAAAAAACTAGTGTAGCCCAAAGCTCATTTGGATAATTGGATCTTTTGATCCAATTGGGAGAAGGGCAAAAAAAAACTTGCAGCCGATGTGATAGAGTAGCAAAACAGAAGGCAAAAAAATAAATAAATAAATAAATAAATAAAAAGTGAAGTCGACTTCGAGAGTTCGACTGTGACGCACGCTCAACCCTCACGAAGACTTGCTTGGTGCTTGATGCTTCCATTGCTAATTCCTTCTAATTTCTTGAGTATCTTGTTGATTGAGTAGCAAAAATCGATTCCCAATTGTTCAATTCGACTCCAAGTGACCAAGCCATAGCTAAGAATGAAACAAGTAAGTGTTTGAAAACTGAAATTTTACCAATTTGTTTATGTTGAAATTGCTATGTTTTTATCTTGAATTGGTGAAATTGCTATGTTTTCATTGATGTTATTGACTTATTGATTGATTTGGTGAAATTTTACCAATTTGTTTAGGTTGAAATTGCTATGTTTTTATCTTTGAATTTGTGAAATTGTTATGTTTTCATTGATGATATTGACTTATTGATTGATTTGGTGAAATTTTACCAATTTGTTTAGGTTGAAATTGCTATGTTTTTATCTTGAATTGGTGAAATTGCTATATTTTTATTGATGTTATTGACTTATTAATTGATTTGGTGAAATAAAATTGCTATGTCATATTGTCTTTATTGAAATTCAATTTTGATTTGGTGAAATTACTATATTTCTATGTTTTGACTTTTGATTGAAGCTATTGGATGATTTGGTGAAATTATTTGTTATTTAGCTTAATGTTGAATTGTAGGTTACTCTTGTTGGTTTTCTTACCAAAAGACCAAGACCTAATATTAATGAAAGTGGTGAAGGATCTTTCCAAACACCAATCACCAACCAATCAATTCCTTCGGTCTCTAATGCAATTCCACAAACACCATGCTCTAATGAAACTAATGATGGTGTTTATTTGAAAGATCTTCCAAAGGACCCGACGGATAGGCCAATGGTTACAAGATATGCCTCAAATATAAGAGATGATGTAAGAAGGGCATATTTGCTTCAAGGACCTTGTCAAATAAGGCTACATAAGTTTCCAAAAAAGAAAATAGGTGATAGATTAAGAAGCTTCGTTCCTTCATGGTTTAACGATTTTGATTGGTTGGAATATAGTGTGAAAAATAAAAAAAGCATATTATTTACATTGTTATGTATCTGGAGACCTCATGGGACAAAAGGAAGGAGAGATGCATTTGTTTCCCAAGGTTTTGATACTTGGAATAAAAAAAATGCATTTCGGACTCATGTGGGTAATGTTGATAGTTTTCACAACAAAGCAAGAGAAAAATGTGACTTTTTATTGAGAGAAAAACAAGTTATTAATGTAGTCTTGAGGAGGTAAACCGAAGCGGAGGACCATAAATATAAAGCGCGATTACGTGTTTCTATTATTGTTGTTAGACTTTTATTGAAGACCGGTTTACCGTTTTGTGGTAACGACGAGTCGGTTAACTCGGAAAATAGAGGGCTTTACATTGAAGTGTTAAAAGCCATTCGAGAGACTAGTGAAGATATTTTCAACAATACTTTAAAAAATGATCCTAAGAACAATCAACTTATTTGTCCTAAAATCCAAAAAGAACTTGTGCAATGTTTTGCACAAGAAGTACTTTTGAGTATTTGTCAAGAGATTGGTCAAAATGTATTCGCTTTATTGGTTGATGAATCTAGCGATGTCTCAAAAAAGGAACAAATGGCTATTGTTTTGCGATATGTTGATAGTTTTGGCTTTGTGAAAGAAAGATTCGTTGGAGTTGTGCACGTGAAGGATACATCCTCTTTGACACTCAAAAACGCCTTAAATGAAGTACTTACAAGTAATAAGTTGAGTTTTAGTCATGTAATTTACTCTTTACTTTTTTGTTACTTCAATTTGATTTAATTAGCTTTGTGTTATATTATTTATATATTTTTCAATTTTTTTTAATAGATAAGAGGACAATATTATGATGGGGCTAGCAATATGCGAGGAGAATTCAATGGTTTGAAAGCTTTGATATTACAAGAGAATGACACAGCTTTTTATGTATATTGCTTTGCACACCAACTTCAATTGGTGGTTGTAGCTGTAGCAAAGAAGCATGATGGTGTTAGTGACTTTTTTGAGCAAATTTTGTTGGTGGTTAATGTTGTTTGTGCATCGTGTAAAAGAAAGCACTTGCTGCGGGAACAAGCAAGACAAAGGGTGCAAAAAGGCTTATGTAGTGGTGAACTTGAAACGGGAAGATGATTAAATCAAGAGACTACACTTGTTCGGGCGGGAGATACAAGATGGGGTTCACATTTCAACACACTCACAAGTCTGATGAAATTGTTTGCGGATGTTCTTGTGGTTTTAGAATTTGTGAAAGTGGATGGAGGGTCATTGGCAAACCGCCAACAAGCGTCCGGAATTTTAGCATATTTTCAATCTTATGAGTTTGTGTTTTACTTGTATACGATGTATGACATTTTACACCTCACAGGTACATTATCAAAGCAACTTCAAAAAAAAGATATAGACATTTTAGAAGCGGCTTCGATGGTTAGGGGGACAATGGACGCATTGCAATCTTTAAGAGACACGGGGTTTGCTACCATTTTGCCAAAGGTATCCTCTTTTTGTCAAACACACAATATTGTTACTCTGGAAATGCAGGATTTTTATATTGGTGCGAGAAACCGTACGACCACAAAGACCAATAGATTTCACTTTAAGGTTGAAATCTTCAACACGGTGGTAGATATGCAACTGACAGAATACCGGGATCGATTTAGTGAAACAAGCACCCAGTTACTAGAATACATGGGTGCTTCGAGCCCTTGTGATTCATTTTCACAATTTGACAAATCAAAGTTGTTGAAGTTGGCTAAGTTGTACAAGTATGACTTTGATGATTCGGATTTGATAGATCTTGAAGGACAACTTGAGATATTTTATCACTCTTCCATCAAAGATGAGCGTTTTACCACTTTGAAAGGAATTTCCGAGCTTTCTCGTTTGATGGTTAGTACGAGGAAACATCGATCTTATCCTTTGGTTTATAAGCTTTTTGTTAGGGTTTGTATTGTAATATGTCGAAGTATTGTTTTTGTTACAAAGGGTTGTTAGTCTTCGTAAGTAGTGTCTTCGAATGTAACGTTATAATTACTAAGGCATTTTATCGAAGCTTTAATGTCTAGTCCTTAGTATTTTATTATGCTTTTGTACGCCTATAAATAGGAGTCTGTACAATGTGAGAATAGAACTTTTCACACACTTTACAGAGAATTCTGTTATACTCTGTAAATCAGAAAGCATAATATGAGCTTATCAAAGATTATATTTACTCTCTTGTTCATCGTGATTCTTCTTTCTTAATTCTTACATAAATTGATCATTAAAACTCGATTACAAATCTCATCAATTGGTATTAGAGCAGGAATCCTTTCTGTGATCTAATTTTCATTCGATCAAAAAGGTTTTTGAATCCACTTTTGATTCAAAAAGTTTCCGTCCTTTTTGAATTTGAAATTTTCATCTAGATCTCAATCTAGGATTTGATTCTGCAAAAAAATTTTGTTAATCGAGTGTTCTTTGTGTAATTCTGAATTGAATTATACAATTTGATTTTCAAAATTCTCAAGAGTCAAGTTTCATCTTGAAGTTTTTGTCCGTACAACAATGGCGTCATTCCATCTTAATTCGATGACTTCATTTTCTCATTTGCTTGGATCATCCACAAAAATTCCAATGCTTATTCTAGAATATTATGATCAATGGGTAGATCGTATGGAAGATTACTTGAACGGTTTGGATGAAGAATTATGGAGGTGTATCACAGGAGATGTTAATCAACCTGTACAAGTCAGCCAATCGGCATGTCTTCAAGCAGTTCAGAAGTTGATAATCAAACCGAACGTTTAAAACGTCTGGAGAAAAGATGCATGAGGGAATTAAGAGGTGCATTACCTCCTGTTGTGTACAATTATGTCAGAACTTGCAAAACAGCTAAAGAAATCTGGAACAATCTCAAAGATAAATTTCAAGGAAGTGAAAAGACGAAAATCACATCTGTAAAACAATGCCTGGTGGAACTCAAAGACTTTAAACAAAAAGAAAATGAGTCAATTGAAGCATACTATGATAGGTTCAACGAGTTAATCTATCGTTGTAATCGTTATAGTATAATCAGGTCATCAATGGAGTACAATTTAATATTTGTTATGGGACTTCGAAAGGAGTGGAGGAGTGTGAGTATGATGGTGAAAAATCAACAAAGTTTTTATACTTCGACTTTGAATGACTTGTACAATCAATTGAAATCTCATGAAAATGAAGTTAATGAAATAGCTGAAGAAGCTGTAGCAAGTCTTGGTGGTCCTTTGGCTCTAGTTTCAAAGGTCTCAGAAAGAGAGAATGATAAAATGAAGTCTGATGAAGAAGAAGGTTTTTTGATGAATTCTGATGATGAGGCAGTTGCTTTTTACTCAAACAATAGGGTAAAGAATTTTTTTAAGAAACCTTTTAATCCAAAGAAGTCATCAGATTCGAAGGGTAGCTTTGAAAACAAAAACAAACTGGATGAGAAGAAAATAGAAATGAAGACAGATTCGAAGAATGAGATGGAGAAAATGAAGATGCTATTGAAAGGTGATACAGGGATCAATTGTCATTATTGCTATGGAGCAAATCATTTGGCTGTGGATTGTCTTGTTGAGAAAGAAGGAAGAAAAGAAGAGTAAAACAAAAGATGAAGCTTACTACACAGAGAAACTGGAGGAAGTCAAGAAGAAAGCAAAGAATATGTCATTAATGGCTCATGGAGAAACTGAATCAGACGGTACATATCAAATATGGTCTTTGGGTTCAGATGATGAAGAGATGTAAAATCCAACTCATGGAGCCATGTATGCAAAAATGGAAGAAGATTCAGATGATGAAAAGACTGACGAAGTGTGTGGGCGATGCTTCGTTTCGAAGTCTACTGACAAGTCGCCTATGACTACTAAGGTACGTAACATTCTTGAATCTTTTAGCATTCCAGTTTCTGCATATAATTCCGAGTTAGTATCTTTTGATGAAACTGTTATTTACTTTGATTCAATCGTTGTGTCTGCTAGCAATGAAGCCAAAAAGTTAAGTGATCAATTACTAGAGACAAGAAAAATGTTGGATTCGAAAGTCACTAGAATTGATTACTTAGAATTGCAAGTTTCAAATATCATGGAGGATAGAGAAAAATTAGGAAAAGAAATAAATTTGCTGTTAGCCCAGAGAAATATCTTTTGTAATTCAGCAAAAAGATTATATGGAAAATTAACTGAGTTACATCATTCATGTGAAATTAGTAAGGAACAACATAGAAAATTACTACATTTTTTAGCTTATGATAGAGCTAAGGTTGTTAGTATTTCATATGATTGTGAAAAAGAAATCTCTGATTTTAACAAAATCCCAGATGATAGATTTAGATATGGAATTGCAAATGTCGAAGATTATCTTGATGCTGCTGATTTAGTAAAAATTGTAAATGAAACCTTAACTAAATCAGAACAACTTCGAATTTTGAAAACGACTGAGAATTCTACATCCAATAGTGAAACTAATATTGCTGATATTGAAGATAATTCTAATAATATTAGTGAAATTAGTGATTTAGAAGATGTAGATTGTTCACAGTTCTCTGTCATAAATGTTACAAATTCATTTAAAGGGAAAGAAAAATGTGAAGATTTATTAATGAATATTGAAACTGATAAACCCTCAACTTCGAAAGTTTGTGATATGGACTTTGTGGAAATACATGAGAGTCAAACGGATGATAGTGATAATAAGGAGGAAAATTCAAATGCGAAGCCAATTCAAAAGACGAAAGAAATTGAAATTCCTTGAGTGGTTGTTGATCAAGTCTATTTGGATACACAAGAATTTGAGAAAATTCTTAATGAAAAAGGTGCTCATTTTCTTGAATCGAACACTGTTGTTTATCCAATCTTCAAATGCACTGATGATGTTGTGTTTCCAAATCAAGTCTTCGTAACAACAGGGAATGTTGAAAATGTAAAACCTGAATTCAAAAAGATGGTGGAAGAAGACAATAAGCAAACTTCAAATGAAGGATTCTTTTCAAATCAAAGTACAGTTGAGAATAATCTTACAAAGAATTCATATAAATTTCAACATCATAAACCAAAAAGAGTTTGGATTGAAAAGTCAAAAGTTGAAAAGAAAGAAGTTGTTCCAAATGCAAATATGTTTTCAAAACAAGGTGTTAAAAATGATGTTAAAACAATTAACAAAGCAATAAAACTAAATTCAAAAGAATTTAAAGATCAAGTTGAAAATTTTTCAAAAGAGAATAATATTTCGAATTGTCAAGTGAGAAAAACAATTTTTTGGCAAACTGTTAAACCATCAAAAATGAGATCAACAAATTTTTCAAAAAGAAGAAAAGTTTTTAAAGAAAAATCTCAAATTTTTGAAGAGAAAAGTGCTTCATTTTCAAATAAAAATTCAAAAGTTTCAAAAGAAATAAAATCTACATTACCAAGAAATTTTTTTCAGAAAAAGGTTGGAAATCAAATTTCAAAGGTTCAAAGCAAGACATCTTATCATGAATCATATCTTTCAAAACCAAAAGTTGATTATGTTCCAAATTCAGCAAAATGTTATAATCCTTTGAAGAAACAAGCTGACAAAGTCTCATATGAAAAGGGTATAACAACAAAAAGAAATATTGATCATTGGTTGGAAGGAAAAGGAAAAATGTATCAGTCAAGCAAGTATTCGAAAAAACAGATAAAAGAAGCATATCACAAATATGCCAATCCTTCAACAAATGGAAGTTCATCATCCAAAGAGTCAAATATATCAGTTAAAGTTTGGCAGCCAGTCACAAAAGCAAAAAGAAAAGAATCACAAACTCAAGATGCGAAGGGTGAAGTTAGTGAAAATTTGAAAATAATAAAAACTCATATTTCTAACCCTTCGAATGAAAATGTTAGATTTATTGATAGTTTCAAAAACAAAGTATATGATTGGGTTAATGGTTGTAACTTACAACTGAATCATAAACCTAATATGAATGGACCCAACAAAGCTTGGGTACCTAAATTTTTCCAATGATTGCAGGTACTTTGTGACGAGCAATATGATAACAAATGGTACATTGATAGCGGTTGCTCACGTCACATGACTGGGAAGAAGGAAAACTTGCGTGATTTTTGAAGCCTAGAAAATGGAGGAGTGGTTAAGTTTGGTAATAATCACAAATGCAAAGTCAAGGGTTATGGGAAAATAACAAATGGAAATTTTACTATCAACAAAGTTGCTTTTGTTGAAGGTTTGCAACACAACTTGATAAGTGTTTCACAACTTGTTATGGGCACTGGCAATCAAGTTCTTTTTAATGAAGAAGGAAGTGTTATTTCGAATATCAAAACTAAGGAAGTGTTACTGAAGTCAAAAAGAAAAGGTGACATGTTTACATTGGATATTGTTCCTATTGTAGGCAAACCTGCTGTGTGTCTACTTTCGAAGGCTGCTATTGATGTTAGCTGGTTATGGCACAGGAGATTAACACATCTCAATTTTCGAAACATCAACAAACTTGTTATACAAGATCTGGTAAGAGGTTTACCCATTCTTAAATATGATAATGACAGTTTGTGTGCAGCTTGCGAAGTAGGAAAACAACATAAACAAGGTCATCCAATGACAATAGATTCGAAGATTGTTGAACCCCTTGAACTCCTACATATAGATTTATGTGGTCCTTCAACAGTTGCTACTCTTAACAAGAAAAGGTACATTTTGGTAATCGTAGATGATTTTTCAAGATTCACGTGGGTTTATTTTCTCAGGTTAAAATCCGAAGTTCCACAAGTGATGATTGATTTTATCAAAAAGATGGAAGTTTCATTGAGAAAGACAGTTCGAAAAATTAAAAGTGATCATGGAACTGAATTCAAAAATCATGTCTTCGATACATTTCTGGTGGAAAAAGGAATTTCACATAATTTTTCATCTCCTTATACACCACAACAAAATGGTGTAGTTGAAAGAAGAAATCGATCATTATGTGAAGCTGCAAGAACAATGTTGGCTTTTTCGAATCTACCTCAATATCTTTGGGCTGAAGCTGTTTCAACAGCATGTTTTACTCAAAATCGATCATTCATTCATCGACGGTTTAATGTTACTCCTTATGAAATCATCAATAATCGAAAACCTAATGTCAATTTTTTCCATGTTTTTGGATGTAGGTGTTTCATAATGAATCTCAAGGATAATCTTTCGAAGTTTCAAACAAAAGCGGATGAAGGAATTTTCTTGGGATATTCACACAATTCAGTTGCTTATAGAGTATTAAATAAGTGAACTCGCAAAGTGGAAGAAACTTTTAATTTGACATTTGATGATCATTATATTAAAAAGTCAAATCATAAATTTGTGAATTATCCTATTTTGCAAAATTCTTCAAATATAAATGATTCAATTGAAATAAATGATGTTGATTATGATTCGATTTTTGGTATTTCAGATCAAGCAATTGATGCAGAAAGAAATGCAACTGATAATCAAACATCAGAAAATTCGAAGTATAAAAATGATTCAACTTCGAAGTTGAATCAAGACCCAAATGAACAAATTGATGATCCAGTGGAGGGGGAGCACTTGGAATCAAATACTTTTGTTGAGGGGGAGCGTTATAGTGAAAGAGATAACATGTCAACAAATGTTAGTGTCGAAGAGGAGCAAATTATTGAAGAAGAACTGATCAATGAACCAGAGAAAAATATCGAAACGGAGTCAATCATCGAGGGGGAGCATATACTAGAGAATGATCCAATTCTTGAAGAAGAACATTTTGATGATGCTGATGATTCTATTTCTATAAATGGATCAGAAACAGATGTAATGTTCTAAGATGCACTTTTGGATTTTAATCCTAATTATCCACCATTGGATAAATGGACAAGAAATCATCCAAAGGTTCAAATTCTTGGTGATCCACAAGCAGGAATCATGACGAGAGCACAACTTCATGCACGAAATAAGGTACTGAACAATCATCAAGAGTATTGCATGTTTAATATTTTTATTTCCAAAATTGAACCAAAGACAATTAAGAATGCAATGGAACACTTTGATTGGGTTGTTGCTATGCAAGCTGAATTGTCTGAATTCGAAAGAAACAATGTTTGGAGATTAATTCCAAAGCCTAATGATGTGTCAGTTGTTGGACTTAAATGGATTTATAAAAACAAAACTGAAAAAGATGGAAACATTATTCGAAATAAGGCCAGACTTGTTGTTAAAGGATATTCTCAACAAGAAGGAATTGATTACGAAGAAACATTTGCCCCTGTCGCAAGACTCGAGGCTGTTCGTATTTTTCTGGCTTTTGCAGCTCATAAAGATTTTGATGTCTGTCAAATGGACGTCAAATGTGCATTCTTAAATGGAGAACTCGAAGAAACGGTCTATGTTGAACAAACTCCAGGTTTTATAAACTTTGAGCATCCTGATCATGTCTATATTTTAGATAAAGCTGTATATGGGTTAAAACAAGCACCAAGAGCATGGTATGCAACTCTAACATCATTTTTGAAGCAATCTAAATTTAAACAAGGTTCAGTTGATCCCACTTTATTTCGAAAGAAAATTGGGAATCATCTGATGCTTGTTCAAATTTATGTTGATGATATAATTTTTGGCTCAACTGACCCTGCTTTATCTAAAGAATTCGAAGATTTGATGAAAAGCAAATTTGAAATGAGTATGATGGGCAAAATTAATAACTTTTTGGGTTTAAATATTAGACAAAACAGGGAAGGCATATTCATCAATCAAGAGAAATATACGAAGAATCTGTTGGAAAAGTTTGGAATGACGAATAGCACAAGGTTACGAATACCAATGACAATGGGCATAAAGCTAACTCCTTCGTTAGATAAATCTGCTGTTGATATTACTTTATATCGAAGCATGATTGGGTCTTTATTGTATTTAACTGCAAGTAGACCTGATATTATGTACTCGGTTTGTAATTGTGCTAGGTATCAATCAAATCCACGAGAACCACATCTCACAGCAGTAAAGAATATTTTCAGATACTTGAAAGGCACTACTTCGTTAGGATTGTGGTATCCTTCGAAAACAGGGTTCTTTGTACAAGCTTATTCAGATGCGGATCTTGGAGGATGTAGTCTTGATCGTAAAAGCACAACTGGTGGGTGTCAATTGCTAGATGGAAAGCTGGTCAGCTGGCAATCGAAGAAGCAAACATGTGTGTCAATATCAACCGTTGAAGCTGAATATGTTGTTGCAGCTGCGTGTACATCACAAATCATTTGGATTCAAAGTCAATTAAGAGATTATGCAATTAATATGAAAAAGATTCCTTTATATTGTGATTCACAATGTGCAATAAGAATTTGTCATAATCCTGTGCAGCATTCAAAGACAAAGCACATTGCTCTTCGATATCATTTCATCAAAGATCATGTTGAAGAAGGAAATATTGAAGTTCATTTTGTGAAAACAACGGATCAATTGGCAGATATTTTTACAAAGGCTTTGGATGAAAAAGCGTTTCTTCGGATATTAGATGGATTGGGAATGATTGATGGAAATTCTCTTCAGACCACTAAAAACGAAGAGTGATAGTCTGAATAATTTGGTGAATGGGTGGAAAGAATGTTTAAGTGTTCAGAGGTTACTGTTCATGGTCAACGCTTCGAACGCTTCGCATTCGGAAGTTTTTAACAAATCATCAGAGGTTACTGTTCAGGTCAACACTTCGAATGCTTCGTATTCGGGACATTTTCAACACACTCCAACTAAGGTTAGATTTTTTTTAATTTTTTTTGACAAACCTGAAAAATCAAAAATATTTTCTTTTTAATTGAAAAATCAATATCCAAAAAGATTTTATTTTTGTTCTTTAATTTTCAAAAATCAAAAATCCAAAAAGATTTTATTTTTGTTCTTTAATTTCGAAAAATCAAAACTACAAAAAGATTTTAATTTTTTTTTGTTCCTTCGTTTTGAAAAATTCAAAAATCACAAAAATATTTTTGTTTTCTTTGTTCTTCAAACTGTGTGTGTTGAGAATTTCATACAGGGCAACAATGCGAAGAGGTCATACATTTCTGTTTCTGTGGGAAGGTATTAAATTTTTTTACAAACTAGTTAGGATGTCCCTAGAAGCATGCTGCTGTATGTAGACCTCAAGCCTCGAATGATTCTATGTGTGAGAAATGAAAGCCTTGATGAAATTATCTCATGAACATTTCTACCCAACAAGGCTTGTATTCGCATAAATCAACAAGAGCTACCTTACTCTTCTCAAATGAGTTAAGAGTTTTCTGTTTTGTCCAAATATAACAGAGGTACACTTCGTTTCTTATCCCATCTTTTTAAACCAAATAGTTCTTAAAATCTAAAAAAAAAATTTAAAAGATTTGTCCTTGAGGTTTTTGATCAAACCAATCAAAACCTAGACAAATCACAACTCTGTGTTTAAGATCTAACATCATGAGTCCGTGATGAAAGTGAAACCCAAAATTCATACACCTTTAAGGAATTGACGGGGAACAATGTTCCAGATCTTACGAAGCTTTTGCTTCAGTGCCTTTTATACTCCAAATCATATTCATTTCTTTTGAGTGATCTTAATCAAACATTCGAAAACTACGATGTTTGTTCCCAAATAGATCCAGCATAATTTTTTTTATGAATATGATTTCCGTGTGAGTATATTTTCAAAATCTTTGTTACTTTGAATGTCATTCGCAACCAAGTTGTCACTGACTACACTGGTCATACAACTAATTTTGTTTACAATTACTAACCTTATTTTAAGGTTGATATGTAACAAAATTTTCGAAGCCACCCTTGTGTCCAATAAAAGAAACCCTTCGAAACTTCTTTACAAGTTATCGATTGTATTTCACGAGAAACCACACAAGCTATTAATTATCTCTCTTGATAATTTTCGAAGATATCTTTGCCTGGGATAACATTATTTTTATGTCAAAGAAATTATTGACATCACGAGTTTTCAAAAGTTTTTTTCTTGCTTCTCATCTAATTTCTTTTGGCACACAGCACACACGAAATCCTTGAGGTTTGAGTAACACCAAGCTGTTAATTACTTTTTGATGAGTGCATTCCGGGTTTCAAGGTGTCATGTCAGCAAGCATTTAATGCATCCCGCTTCAAATTCAAAAATTCTAGGGTTACATATAAAAGGGCAAGTTACAACGTCATAATCCTTTACGCGATCAAACTTTCAGAAAAACAAAAACTTTCTCTGCAAATCATCTTTTTCACACACTTCTTCTCTTCAACTCATCTACAATGGCAGCTACTTCATCACCAACCACAGACGAGGTCATCAGTGTTCCAATCTTGAAGATCCAGGGTTCAAATTATTAAGTAGAATCGGATTTGTCGAAATATCCGAAAGAACTACAGATGCTGGTGGTTGCTTTACAGAATTTTGTTCTGTCTAAAGCCATGTTTAAATCATTTGCTGAACCAATGTCATGGTTATCGAAGGCCGGTTCTACAGCTTCCTACAACAAAGAAACCGGGTGCGTGGAATTCACCATGGTTACTGATACGCGAATTAGGGTTTCCAAAAGATTGTTTTGCAAGATTTTGGGAATTCCAAATTCAGGTCCATACGATGAACTCACATCTTCACAAGTGGTATACATGTTCAATGAGATGGGTCACCAACCTCCATTGACACGTATAAGTGATTTCAAGAAGTCGGGGCTACCAACTATCTGGAACTTTTTATTTGGCATCTTCCTTAGATGTCTTACTGGAAGAATGGTGGGATTAGACAAAGGAAGAATGGAGGTATACGCAATGGTTGCAGGGCTTTACTATGACTTACAGGTGGATTACTCTGAGCAGTTGTGGACAGAGTTTATTACAAGCATTTCGAAGACGAATGCCAAACAGGGAATTTCTTGTGCCAGATATTGGAGTTTAATTGTCCAATATGTATATCAGAAGGAAAAGATTGAGGTACCGGATTACGAAGAGAAAGTTGTATTCCACATGTACGAGAGTCCGAAGGAGGTACATGACGATCCGACAATTTTTACCTCAGTAGCTCGGATTCCAGATGCTATGTTAAAGAAGGTGGATCCTACGAACAACGTGTTGGTGTCTTACTTACAATCAATTGACACAATAGTTGTGACTGGGATGTTACAAAACGAAGTCAAGAAAAAGTCGAAGAAGTCCAAGAAGACGGAAGGGGACTCTTCGGAAAAAGGGGTGAAAGACGAACATAATCAGGTCAAAGAGGTGTCTCCGGTCTTGACATCAGTTGCTAATACACCAGTAATTGAAGCCTCTCCATCAAAGGAAACGATTCCTTCGAAGACAGGGGTTTTCCGAAGAATCAAGATCAAGCGAAAGTCTCAGTTGGTGAAGAAAACGCAGGTTACTCACCAAGGGGTTACAATTCGTGAAGTTCCAGCCCCTGTGTCTCCATCTTCGAAAAAGAGAAGGGCTGAAGAAATGGCAAAGTTCTTGAAGAAAACTAAACGTGTCGAAGATGAAGAACCTGTGCCTGAAACCCCGTAAGATGATATTCCAAAAGAAGTCGAAATCTTTCAATCTACTGAGATTTCGAAACCTGCTGACGTCAAGATTCTAGAATCAACGACTCTACCACAGGTTACTTCTACCATCGATTCTCCTACATTCCAATCTATCATGGATCAACCCTTCACCACCATTTTCTCAACACAATCTACTGAACCACCACATCCTTCATCACCTATTGCTGAAACAATGGCAATTGATGAAGAAACCGACAACGAAGGGTTTGGGGGAACTTTCGAAGACCTTTCTTTTGATAAAACAGAAGAAGATTTTCCGGATCATATGCTAATGACGATGAAGCAGTTCAAGATTTTGAATTCCAAATTGAATTCAATCTTTCAATCTCAAGCAGATATCGGAAGTGCTGGAATCAATCTTTTGGAAGTTGATTCATTGATGAAGGAGATGGAAAATAGGCTGCTATCGAAGACTTCAGGGCTCATTCGTGATTCAGAAAGCCGGATTTTAGAGAAGACTGATCAATCTGATAATTCTACTGAGAATAGAATCAATTCTCTTAGAACTGATTTCCTGAAGGAAGTTAAAGATTTGAAGATGGTTACGAAGGAGCGTCATGTGCTCTTCGTACAGGAGGTGAAGAAGGTTAGAGAGAATGTGAATATGCAGATTAGAGAACTTCGTGAAGAAATGACGAAGGAAGTTCAAACTATTCACCAGGGGTATGATTCTGCACATTAGAAGATTGACATCATTTGTGATGCAGTTGTTCAGTGTGTCAAGATGTTTGAACAGCTCAACCCACAGATGATTTCTCTTTCAGCAACTGAAGTTCAACATTTCAGAGAGTTGGTGAATTTACTGAAGGAACTCAAAGAAATCTCTTCGAAATCCTCTTCTTCGATTATCTCTCAAGAATTTCTATCTCAGAAATTTCTTCATTTCGAAGCCATTCTTCAAAAGCATGTTACTCCGCTACTTCGAATCTCAAGCCTATTGCCAAGTGTATCAGATGCCCCACCTGCTGTCACAGGGGTGCAAGGGGGAGAAAAGAATGTTCAAGCAAAGGCTAGGGAGCATGAGATGAAACCAGAAGATTCGAAGGCTCCAGTCAAACCAACAATTGTTTCAGCTGCTCCAGTCATTTCGACTGTGACTACAACGGTTCCGATTCCAAGACCTAGTACAAAAGGTATTGTAATTGGGAATGTTGGTTCTTCGAATGTTTCTTCATCAAAGGGAACAGCTCCTTCGAATGTGAAAGACAAAGGAAAAGGAGTCTTGATTGAGAAGACAGACAAAGAAAAGAAAGCTGAGGTGGCAGCTGAAGTGGAACGAATGAGGCATGTGGAGAGCATTATGAGACAAAGAGCTCTTGAAGGTTCGAATGTCGACAAGGGAGATCCTTCGAAAGTTTTCAACTATGAAACTATCGAATCAAGAGTGATGTTTGACCATATGTACTCTTTTGAGAACATTCCTAAGAAGAGTTATGTGGTGACAAACACTGATTATGGGCAACTCGACTTTCCAATTAATGAGATGATGTTTGTCATGCCACAGTTTAAAGCAGAGTCAAAGAATATGGATGTCGAAGAAGGAAAGAAGATAAAAATTCGATTTCATGCTGTGTTAGCTAAAGCTCAAGAAGAAGTCTGGTATTCGGAGAAGATTAAGAAGGTGATATCCATAAAAAGGGATGTCATTTTCGAAGGACAGTTTCAGAACTTGAAGTATGTTGTGTCAAGGGCAAGTGGGAAGATACAAGAGTTCACCATTGCTGACTTTCCGTTGATGAACACTTACGATCTCATCAATACTGCATTGATTCTCAAAGACAAGTCCTTTTCTTATCTCCAAGAAACAGAACCCGATGTTTTCAGTCTTGGGTGTAGGCATATAAAAGTTTTCTTGGAAAATTATTTCGAATGCCTAGCTCAAACTGATATCGAGCTTGATACTGTCAAAGGCATCGACATCACTGCTCCAATGGCTCCTACGAAGAAGCAGGTGGAATTGAAGAAATACGAAGACGGAGAAATTTATTTAAAGCCGTTGGGGATTGTCTTTGCTGGTAAAGACAAAGCTAGAAGGGCCAAGAGATTCTTGTTTCAAACCGCTGAAGTGGAAAGATATACAAACTCGCAATATACGAACTTAATTGTTCGTATGAATCATTGCAAGAAGAACTCAGAAGGAGACAAGAAGGAGATAAAGAAAGTTATCTCTTGGTACATGGAAATTCGAAGAGTACTGATGTATGCTATACAACTACTTACTTCATGAAGACTTCGACCCTTATTCCAAAGGGGGAGATTGTTAGGGTTTGTATTGTAATATGTCGAAGTATTGTTTTTGTTACGAAGGGTTGTTAGTCTTCGTAAATGGTGTCTTCGAATGTAACGTTATAATTACTAAGGCATTTTATCGAAGCTTTAATGTCTAGTCCTTAGTATTTTATTATGCTTTTGTACGCCTATAAATAGGAGTTTGTACAATGTGAGAATAGAACTTTTCACACACTTTACAGAGAATTCTGTTATACTCTGTAAATCAGAAAGCATAATATGAGCTGATCGAAGATTATATTTACTCTGTTGTTCATCGTGATTCTTCTTTCTTAATTCTTACATAAATTGATCTTTAAAACTCGATTACAAATCTCATCACTTTTAAAGTTAGCTTTGATATTACCCGTAGCAACCGCTAGTGTAGAAAGATTTTTTTTCGAAGATGAAGCTCCTGAAGACCGACTTGCATAACAAGATTGGCGATGAGTTTTTGAACGATGCGTTGGTTTGCTATGTTGAGACCAAAGCACTTGTGAAAGTTGAGAATAAAAAGGTAATGAAACGGTTTCAAAAGATGTCCGCACGAAGAGGACAAATTTAAATTGTAATAGATGATAGATTGTTGTTATGGTTTTAACTTTTATGTAATGGATCGCTTATTTGTATTAGACATAATGAATTAGTTTTTGGTTTTATATTATGTTTGACCGGAAAAAAATTCAGCAACACCTACTATCAATTCCTACGTTCGTCCCTGGGCATGAAGCCGTTTGAGCATTTTTGCAGGTTAAATGGAAATTTCATGGGAAGTGGCACTGCAACTTTTTGCGATACACAACAATTTATGTATTATTAAGTTGTACAGTATAATATTTTAAAGCATCAATTGTTATATATGAAGAAAAATTGTTGTAAACAAATCATTTCCCAAATTTCATCTGTCAACACATACACACAATATATATAATTTTAGATTTTTATTTTATGAAATGATCCTGTTTTTAGACATTTCGCCGATCAAACAGTAAATATGCCGAAAGTTTTATGACTATCTACAAAAAAATTGTTTACTTTTCGAGAAAACTTAATATCATTTTTTCGATTTCTCAATTTTCTGGTAGATTTAGCTGTTATTGATAATATATATAATATAAGATAATTTAATATAAAGATTGAGTATGATGTCCCATGGCATGCGATTGATGGTGATTGCGCATCATTCATCATACGGATCATGCAAACTCCAATTCAATAAATGGTGTCCTGCTATTGCTTCCCATTCACAGTACCTTATCCCACAATGGATTCTCCCAACCTGATCCGTAGATTTTCATTTGCGTAACTTATACGAATGGTCTCTATGGTCTGGGGTAGTATGCATGTTTAGTCCATAACTTATTTTTTTAACTCGGAAGGTCCTTACTGTTTGTTTTCATTACGCGCTTGGTCTCTACTGTTTGTTTTTGTTACACATTTGGTCCCTATTTTACCTAAAAAGACTATTATTTAAATAGTGAAAAATAGTGGGGTATGTAAGGTAAGGTTAGGGGGTTGGATTAGAGGTGTTTTTATTTAAATAAATCGAAAAATCAAGGGCAAAATAGTCTTTTTTAGGTAAGACAGAGACTAAATGCGTAACAAAAAGAAACAGTAGGGACCTTCCAAGTTAAAAAAATAACTTAGGAACCAAACACAAAAATTACCCTAAACCATAGGGACTATTCGTGTAATTTACTCTTTTCATTTATTGGCTTCTTTATTCTAAGGGGGGAATTTAAGTTCAAATGTTATATGTTTTTGCTATGTAGGTAACCAAGATACCATGAAATATGTAAAGTTACCATGAAATATGTAAAGTTACCATAGACTTGTATATATTATAAAAATATGGTTAATTCATATGAATTGCAATAGAATTTAATTGATATTCATGGATTTCTAAGTTTATTAACTCAATATTAATATCATTGATCTCACAGTTTTAAGTTATTCACCAGCAAATGTATTTTTCTTAGTCTAAGTATATTTATTCATATTATGTAATGACTTAACATGTATGATCAGGATTAGTGACATCTTCATAGTTATTGGATCAATCACAAATATTAATATCAATTTTATTATGTTTAACCTAGGGACATAGCCTTCAATTAGTCATGATTGTCTATGCTCATGACTCAGTTTTCCAGCTTAGATAAGTGAATAAACAATATGAATTAATATATACATAATCTAAACTTAATCATAAATCATGCACATAATTACATAAACATAACAAAATCATTATCAATAATCATGGATATTTAGTTAAGCAATAACACAAAAAAGTAAACAACTATCAAATTCCTTTCTATTAATTAAACCCTAATCATAGATTATCTACATCCAATCAAAATTATAGGGACTTAGCCTTTAATCAAAACTAAATAACTAACAAGAACTAAAGAATTAAACATAATGCAAACCAAAATGTGTATTGAAATAATCCCTCTTTCTTGACTTCAAACGGTTGCAACTCTAAGGGTTTCTGCTCCACCTCTTTTTCTCTTCTTTCTCTTTCTCATCATGAAATTGGGGCTTAATTTATAGTGACCTGCAACCGATTTATTTCACAGCGCTAAAGAATATTCACGGAGCAATTGCCTAATTTCCTCAAATATCTTTGAAATCTTCTACAATTTTATAATTTCTTTTAATTAAATCTTGCTTAGTTTTCAAGCTACGAATTTCTTCTAAAGTAAGCTCTAATATTTTATATTTTATCATTTAGTCCTTATAATCTACAAAATACAAATTTATAACATTTCATTAGCAAATATCTATAAAAGTATGCAGAAAATATTAAATATATCCCTTAAAATATGTATAATTTACGACATATCAAAATACCCCATACTTGGCTTTTGCCACTCCTTGAGCAAATAACTATTAAATCAACATTTTTTTTAAGATAAAAGTAATTTAATTCTTCCAATATATTCAGTTTTCAAGGCACATATATGTGTCTAATCCTAAATAAAGTTCTCAATTTAAAAAACTCACAAGATTCATAAATGTTTACTACTTAATATGAACAATACACATTTTTTCATCCTTCGAATATATACTAAATAAAGACTTTCAACATCAAGGTATTTTTTTCAAGCCCTAATATATTTTTGTAGATACTATCCATAATTGACATTTCTTATTGAGATACCACAGTCGAGATTTCCTTGGTACATATCTTTGTTGATACATATTTATTGCATACAGTAAAAAAATCTATTAGCTTTAGCTCATGACTTTCTATGGAAAACTTTTGGATATGTGTTATACTTCCTCCACAAGGCCGTTAAAAGAAGTCCATGACTTTCTATGGAAAAATATATAATTCTATTGTTCATTCCAAAGGCAACATATTGACTCCATCTCAAGAGTTCAACTAAAAATTTTTATTTTTCCACATTTCTCATTATCATGTTTAGAACTTTCTTTCCGTGTTCTAATCCATTTGTAAGTTGACATCAACCCTTATTGATTCAATAATGTTTTTAGGTGAGGGTAAATTTCAGTAAATAATGAGAAATTTATGTTATTCCTCATACCTAACAAGTTTACATTCTTGTTTCGTGATTTCACTCAAGTTAGAAAGCCACATATATAATATAGCATATCTATAAAATATATCTTTCTAATTTCTTTCACATTATTTATCATAAGTTGATAATCATAATTTGTTTTTGAAGTTTTTAATTATTTGACATATTATAATCAATCTCTTCTCAATATAATCAATCTCTTCTTAAGCACCATACTCCTACCCCACACTTAAGTTATGCAATGACCTTGTTGTGTATAAATATAAAAATAAAGTAGAGAAAAGAATAATACTCCCCTTTGGTGTAGTGGCAAGATTGGCCATTTATAAGCTTTTCTAATGTCAAAATCCTTCTTTTATTATAATAGTCTAAGTTTATAATTGCTCATTTACTAATACTAATCAATCATTCTTCAAAGTCATGTGTTTCTTCTTACAACATATAATCTCGACGAGAATGTTAGTTTGTTGTGCGAAAATTGGTCTTTAATATAGCACTGGTGAGTTGTAGATTTTGTTGGCACAATTTTCATACAATGAGCATTCTTAATCACTAAATATAGATAAAGATACTTGTGTTGATCATGGTGTAAACACATTTAGCGTTGTTGTATATTTTGTACCATGGATGAGTAGATCGAAAGCATTTGCAATTAAATCCTATATTTCAAATAAAAACTTGGAAAAACAAAAAGATAACTTGGTTGCATTAATGATTAGAAAATAATAAAAACCAAACCGACTCAAACAAACTTGAAAAGTAAACTTAAAAGCTAAAACTTAATGATTAGATAACTAATTAACAAAATCCCAAGTCTAATTAGTGCCCCTTTCAATCTTCATTATCTACAATGTTGTAAATATATATTGGATCATCGGCATTAAAATGATTTGATGGTTCTCCATCTAATTGGTCTTCATTAAACTTATCATTATTCCACTTTTTCCTTATCATCTTCATCCTCCTCATATTCACTTGGAACTTCTCTAGTTCATAATCTCTTTCTATCTTTTCTTCCATGTTTTCTTCTTTATCACTTGCTTCATCTTCACTTAAGGGTTTACGTAATGGTGCGTCATTATCTTCTTTTAGCATTCATATCACCATTATTAGAAAATGTTTTCACGAGTCCCTTAATCATTTCTAAATTGTTACTTCCTCTAATGAATGATTTCTTCAATTCTTCATCCACCTTGGCTTAAGTCTTTCTAGTGTTCCCTTTTTTCTTCCCTTCTTTTTTCTCCACCTCTCTTTCTAGAATTTTCTCCTTTATTTTCATTCCCTTTTTCTTATTCACTTTCTTCCTTTACCTTCTTCAATCTTCTAAATCCTTAAATTTCTTCAAAAGCATAAATGGATTTAAGAAAATTCATATCCATGGTTTCTGGTGCATATCCCTTCATACTTTAGAACGCTTTATTTGATAAGATTTCAAATGATTTGGCAATCCTTCTGATAAAAAGGACTCCAACGATAACATTGCCATGTGGCATTCCTCATTTTATGAATTTCTAGATAATGTGTGCAACGCCCACAAATTTCGGCTAGACGTTGTAGTTATAATAACAATACTTATATATTTAATAGATTAAATAAAATCCTTGAATAGAGTAACATTTTTCATACACGTTACGAGCTAATAAATAACTAGCGTTTCCACGACATGTAAATAAATATTATTAGTGTATAATATTTGTAGAATACCTTAATAGAGAATTTATCGTTAAACGATAAAATAAACATTCAAAATAAAAGATTATATTCGGTAAATAATCTTAATGAAAGTGGTAGTAGTCATGATCATGAGCATGTGGATATAAAGAACGCTAAAATCTAACTTCGTATGAGGTAGTTATGATTTATCTAAGTTTCGTGTTTGACACGATATAATTGTTGGATTAGTGTCTAAGTCCATAACTATTTTGGTATGTACTTGACCCGATGGTGCATGGTCCTTTTGGGTTGCCTTCACCAAAGCAACTTGATAGGATGAATTATGGAGAGAAAGGATTAAATACGATTTATAAATATATTATGAGAATAATATATTAAAGGAGAAATCATATTGTTTAATTAATATTAGTCAATAATTAATTGGTAATTAGTTTTGTGACAAAAAGAGATTAATTAAACTTAAGGGACTGGAATTGTAATTATAGGATAATTGCAATATGGGCTATGGATTGCCATATATTAAGGAGTGGACGAAATTCTATGGGGAAACCCATTAGAAATCGTCCAAGCCCTTAAGGAAAGGAATCCATGGGTTGCTTAGGGCTTAAGCATCCAAATTAGGGTTTCCTTGTTAGATAACCCTAATAGCCTCACTATATATATGACCCTTATGACCCAAAAACGTGGTGAGGCTTTATTCTAGGGTTAGAACACGTTTTGGGCAGCCTCCATCCTCTCTCCTCTTCATCCTCTTGCTTTTGGTGTTTGTGAACCATTAGAGGAGTGACATTTGTGACTCTAAGCTTTCTAAAGTCAATACAAGGAGGAATTGGGATTGTTATTGCTACATAACAATCAAGGTAATATCTTAAACCTATTCTCATGTTAATATGATTACTTGAATGCTAGAATTAGGGTTTATAGTCTTGGATAACTTGCATGTACAATAGAGAAACCTAGATCCAAGCATTAGGGTTTGTCTGAGCACATAGGATGATCTTATGACTAAAACCCATCAGTGGTATCAGAGCCTTGATTGGTTTCTATTGTATTGATACTTGATGTAACTGAAAAATTCGATTTTTGTGGTTCTGGAGGCTGGACTCGCCGAGCCATAGATGAACTCGCCGAGTCCATGCTGACTCGACGAGTCCATTCCTGACTCGGCGAGTCGGGTGGTCAGATGGAGGGAAAACCGGGATTTCTTGCTGTTTTTGCTTAAGGATAGTTGCCTTATCATATTAGATCAATATAAATCAGATTTTATGATAGATTTGAGTATATTCTTGATCTAATTGAAGATATTTATCAATTAATAAAATATTTGTTTCCTTATGTTATAATTGATTAATTATTTTGATTAAACTGGTAAATTGTTTTGCAAGAAATCATTAAATAAATCAAATATGGATAATTATGTGATTAACTGTTAAGTTAGATTATTTGTTATTTGATTCTTGTGCTTTGAAAAGTTTTCATATTTTCCCCCTTTAGTTTTATAGTTTAAATTTGAACTCAAAGGTTTTGTTGTTTTGAAATTTAAATAGTTAAAATCCTAATGTTTTGAAAAGGTTTCAAAACATGCCCTCAAGTTTTGGAATTTAAATTTTGATTAATAGTTTAATTTTGATGTATATTTAAATCCTAAACCCTAATGTTTTGAAATGTTTCAAAACTTGCCCTCAAGTTTTGGAATTTAAAAGTTGATTAAAAGTTTAATTTAGGAATGTTAAATTCTAAAAACCTAGTATTGTTTTGAAAAGTTCAAATCACACCCTTATGGTTTTATTAATTAATTAAGGTGTGTAATTAAAAGAGGTTTAATAAATCCATAAAAGTTTAGGTTTACAATTTAATTGAATTAAAAGTATAATCGTTAAATTTGACCACCTAGTATTTTAAAAGTATTAAAACACACTCTATACTATATATAACATTAAAAGTCTAACATTATATATATGTATGAGTAAAAGTCAGTCTTACCGTTAGTAGGCCTCATTCACGAAGTTGGTCTATAAGGGGTGTTTAAGGAAATTGCCTATAAAATGGCGATTGAATGGGTATCCACTCTTACCCATCGCACTCTTGACTAGTGGAGGGTCGTTAGCCGAACGGGTAGGATAAGAAAAAACCTTCCATTATAAGTATAATGAAGTACTAAATGTAACTAAATGTTTTACAAATTCCCAATCTTAGTTACTTAGGCAAAAGTGAATTGATGCAATTCCAGGAAATTACACTTTGTGCCCTTGCGAAGACGTTAGTGGAGCATGTGTGGTTAACCGACACACTAAATGGTTCTAAGCAAAGGTAGCAAAGGGTGACTCAATGTTTGTCATAGTTCGGTGGAGCATGTGTGGTTTACCGGCACATCGAATAGGTGATTGTAACATGTGAGGGCACCATGTAAGTTTGCATGGTTATTCACACCCGCTTTGTGATCCTCGACATCCCAGTCACAAACTAGAGGGGCATATCGAGATTTAAACATGCCATTGAGATGTTCAATGAGTCTCACAGGATCTAGGAGTTTTCATATATTTAAAACTTAAATTTATTTTTCGTTTTTCGTGGTGGAAATTAGTGAATCGTCGTTCACTTACCTTCAAATATTCTGCAATTAGGGTTACGACATCCCTCTCCCGAGTTGTTGAATATTATGTTGGGTCCTAGCCTTAGTATTTCATTTGGGTGATTTACTAAGGACTCAATCTATCAACTAACTTGAATTCGTTTTCTCCCATTTTGTAGATGTCAAAGTTCGACAACTATGGTTTTCCCAAATCTCGTGGAACAAGCTTTCAACATGAATATGATATTCCACGATTCGATCGAGGAACAAGAAATCATACTTCACTTCCTCCACCTCCTCCAATTATTCTCCCTAACCCACAAGTTTGAAGGCTTGAAAAGTTCAAGCTCACTCAAGACCTTTTGGCAAGTAAACATGAAGAGGGAAAGTCGGTGTGTGCACACGTCCTAGGGATGAAGTCACACATTGATAGATTAAGAATGTTGGGATCCACTGTCTGTGAGGAGATGGCTGTTGATTGGGTTCTTCAGTCACTTCCTAACTCGTATAGTGAGTTCGTAAGAGAGTACTATATGATGAATTGCGACGTGATCCTTATAGATCTCACATATATGCTTATTGTTGCTGAATCAGCAATGGTTTGGCGCAATAGAAAAGCAAAGTTGATTGGTGAATCTACCTTCAAGACCTCTATGGATATAGACAATAGCAACGAAAGACATGATATGATCGAAAAGTTTGATCATAAGAGAAAGGCAATGTCTAAAGTAGTTCCATGTCCTGTTCCAAAAGAGTCAATTTGCTTTTATTGCCAAGAGAAGGGGCATTGGAGACGAAGCTGCCCTATTTACCTAAGAGATCTAAGATATGCGAGAGTCAAAACGTATGGCTCTGCTTTAGGTAAAATCCATTGACTAACTCTTTTAAGCTCCCATTCTAGATTCTTAATACATAATGTGATAAGATTACAATTGATGTTTTGTAGGATCGAAGAAAAAGAGAGGAAGCTTAAGGGAAGAAGTGAGCAGAATCTAACCGTGAAGAAATGGATTTTGATCACATTACTTGAAGATTAGATTCTTGAGCTACTACTTAGAGTTAGAATTAGATTGCTAAGCATAGTTTTTCAATGAATTGCATTGTAAGGACAAATTTTTCCGCAATAATACAAATTTTGATTTTGTATTATTTATTTATCCTTGTGATGGCGTATATGAAAATTGATGTTAGAATGTTTCTATTGTTAGCAATAATGGATATGATTCTTAATTATGTGGTTTGTGGAAATGTCAAAAATTTATCAAAAAGGAAAGTTTCTCATCGCCCAAGTTTCAATTGGACAGAAACTTGGAATCATGCAACTTGGTTGCACGATGAATGTGAAATTTCATATTTGGAAATTAGACTAATTCGTTGACAAAGTGTCAAGTGAAGGACTAGGAGATCAAGTACACAAATGTTCTTTGTCAAATTTTAGAACAGGAAGACCTCGAATGTGATCTCCAAGCACCAGCTTGTTTATGTCTTTGAAATTGAGATGTGAGAGCCTTCAAAGCCATAACCAGCTTTCTTCTAACTGTGCCTTCGTTAGCAGGCAAACAACTGTTTTCCATCGAATTGGATTGAGATTTAGAGGGTACATCCCTCCATTTCGCTTCGATTTCAGTAGAATATTATTAAACTTCTTTTCAACAATTTCTGAGCCTTCGTCATCAAAGGAAACTTTTAACCCGATACCAACCACCAGTTGTGAGACACTAATGAGATTGTGCTGTAATCCTTCAACGTATGCTACCTTTCTAATCGAGAACTCACCATTTGAAATCATACCATAGCCTTTGATTGTTCCAAATGAATTATTGCCATATTTCACCGTTCTAGCATCTTTGAGGGAACGAAACTCCATCAGTTCTTCCCTTCTTCCTGTCAAGTGACACGAGCAGCCACTGTCAATGTACCATTCTTCGTCGAACTGCTCGTCATGAATAACCTGCAAATTATCAAGCAGATTTAGGAACCCAAAGCTTCTTGGGTCCTTGTGAGCCTTTTACTGAATAGGGAATTGTAAGAGAAACATCAATCAGATAAGTTCTTTTAATTAATGCATTTTGAAATTTCTCTTGATAGTAAAAACTTTGATTTTATTCGATTTGGACTCCTTTGATTTAGACGTAGGGTTTGTGGTTTTGACGTCTGCATGCTTTTGGGTCTCTTTCGCGCATCTTTCATCTTCTGGAAAGAGCTTTCCTTTCCCTTTTGAATCTTTTGTTGAGTGAGGACGAGAATAAGAAGAAGGAGATTTAGAAGCAAACTTAGACCTTTGGTTATTGCTCTTTATTGGTTGAGAATGGAAACTACTTTCCCTTCGGTTCTTCTCACAAGTGGACTTGGAACTGAACACATCCATTCGGTTGCTTACATGTTGAGGACCGAAAGCTTCCTTCCGGTTGACATTACCTCGGGGACCGAAATTACCCTTTAGGTCTGTTTTACTTTGGGGACCGAAAGTACCCTTTCAGTTGTTGATCACCTGATGCCCGCAACTTTCATTTCAGTTGTTGTGACTTTGTGAACCGAACCTATGCCTTTGGTTATTTTCATGGTAGTATCTGAAATCCTTGTTTTGGTTATTCTTGCCATGTGAGGGAGACTGATTTTGTGAAGTGGAATTGGCTCTTGTTTCTCCTTGCGACTTGTTTGTCTTTTCATACCAAACGTAATGAGGATTTTGGGATCGCCAAAGTTGTTTCCTTTCTGTGAGATTTTGCTTATATCTTAGGTCACGTTTGTGCTTTCCTTCCAACACCTGTTTCGGGGTCTTGTGGATCTTAGCTTTCTACTTCAGTATTTGACCATGTGTTTCGCTCTTTAGAGATGAGGTTTCACTTGCCTCTTTGACTGGTTCGACTCGACCCTCTTTTGTACCACTAGTGCTTGGCACATCAAAATTGTCAGGCTTGTTGAGTGGTTCTGCCACATACCTCCCCATAACCTTACAGGATGTTTTCTACAATAGGCCAACAGTTTCATTAGCGTTGTTAATTGGAGTAGACCAGAAGAATTCATCACATCCATCAGCATTATCTTAATTTACTAATGCTGTGAGTTCATCTGTTTGATGTTCAGTTACTCCAGTAACCTTATAGACCTTATTAGGAGTAGTTTGGACTTTTTGGTATACAACTGCTTTTTCTTTAAGTACTTTGGTCTTATCTTTGAACATACGAGCAAGCTCAACTAAATTTTCAGAGATGAGTTTTTTGTGGTTTTCAGGTTCGCTCTTGACAAATTCTGAGCAGTCAACCTCATCCTCTACAGAGATTTCACTCATGTCATCATCCTCATTAAGTTTAGATGCATTTTCAACATCACTTGAATTTTCTGAACTCAACTTAGCATTCAAGGAGTCAAATTTCAGTATAGTCTCGGTTCTCAGTTTTAGTTTGTCATTTTCATCCAACAGATTTTTGAGCATGTCCTTATGGTCTTTTGACTTTATGTAGGACTCTATTTTGTCAAGACCAATTTTGTAGGCGGGAGATATTTCATCAGAAGATACAACATTTTTACAGTTGTAAGCTTCGGCATCGACTTCATCCTCCTTTAGCTCAAGGAAGGGTAAAATCATGCTATGTATCTTCTTTCCTATTTCACAATCGAGATGTAACTGAGTAATATTAAAATATAGTCTTTTAGCAATCAAAGAAAACACATTTTGTTATTTTAAAAGCTTAACATTGTCTCGTTGCAAATATATTGTTTCATCCCTAGACCTAATTAATTCCTTCTCCTTTTGCTCAATACAGATTCTCCTTTCCTCACTCTTCGATGATACCCTCCTAATTTGATCAGTCAGGTTAAAGTTTGAGACACGAGTTTGAGTATGACTACTACATATACTAGAAAATGTAGATTTTAATCCATTTAGTTCCTTTTCATAGTTTGTGATGGGTATTTTCAGAGAAATAAGAATAGTTTGTACCTTCTTGATCAACTCATCACATTCGTTGATCTGCGCACTAACAAGTTTTGCAGCGAAACTTCTGTCCTCTCGCTCCTTTTCGTCATCCAGTCCACCATCGGTTGTATATCCTCGCATGTGTGACACACCAGCCTACACCATCAAACATCTTCCCTCAACCTTTTCTTCTTTCACCAGCAGAGCCTTGCCATAAGTGGGCTTTCTTACTTCTTCTTCCTCTGAATTTGTGGACAACACATGAACTCCACCAAACTCATCATTATCACCAGTACCCTGCACAATTAAAGAATTCATGGTATTATTGTTAGTTTCTGATTTCTTTTTCTTGATCTCCTCCAATCGTCTTAGGAGGTTCGCTTCTTCATCATCTTCATCAACCCTTTCGGATGTCTTCTTCAGCATGCAATCTTTGGCAAAATGATTCTTGCCTCCACAATAATGGCAATCAAAACCTGAGTCACCTATCTTTGTTTCCTTCTTCGATTCTTCAGTCTTAGAAACCATCTTCGGTTCCTCTTTCACCTTTTCGGAAATATAACTTCCCTGCCAGTTTTGGTTCTTATTGGCGGGGAACTTTCTTTTGATAAATTTTCTCGGATTGGTCACCATCAAAGTGTATTCTTCACTAGTTAGATCATAGTCAGCATGATCTAACTCTTCTTTTTCTTCAACTGCACTTTTTCCCTTTGAGATTAGAGCCAACAAACCCAAGCTGGAAACCACATTCATTTCCTTTGACACAGCACTATCATGAGACTTCAGAAATCCCACCAGCTTCGCCAGAGAATAGGATTTGAATTGTTCGTGTGCCTTCACAGTAGACACAACTGCCATTCATTCGGGTCTAGGACCATTCATGAAGGTAAACTTCAGCTCAATAACCTTTCTTTCGATCCCATGCTTTATCATCTTACTAAGAAGATGATTAAATCGATCAAAAGCCTGAATAAGTTTCTCTTCGGGCTTTTGTTTGAAGCCACCAAATTCAGAAAGTAATAGAGTTTGAATCGAATGCTCCAGATCTTCATCAGTAGAATAGAATTCCTTCATCCTAACCCATATCTTCTTTGCTGTAGTGCAAGAGCTTACTAATCGAAAGGTATCCGTTTGCAAAGGGAACCTAATCATCCTTAATGCTTTGATGTTGCATTGAAATTTATCTTTTTCGTCTTGAGCAACTTCCTTCACATCGGCGAGTAGTTCGTTATACACCTTTTGTGTTTTGATTATTTTTGAAGTGCTTGAGTGAGCAAACGGACCAACTGTGATTGCTTCCCAAATCAAATACCCACTATCTTCTGAACCCATTACATAATCTTCAAAGTGGTGCATCGAGACTTCATAATCCTGAGTATACAGGATTGGAATCCTTGTTGTCGATCCAATACTATTGGAGATATTGATCGCATTTGATTGTGAATCTTCCATAGACATTGTGATAATGTTTATTCGATAACTTGCTTAAGATCAGACTTGTAATTTATCGTTAGGTCAAGATCGATAATTAATGAGATACGCCAATGTGCAATGACAACTCAATTAATATCAATCAATGTGGAACACCCTAATAACTTCTTCAACAGAAGAGATGTGTATGAATTACACAACCTCCTGCTCTGATACCAATTGATGAGATAAAATCTCTCAGATCTTTTAGATCTTTTATAGGTTAATCAACGAAGAACAAACAATTATATTAAACAAAACAATGAACACAAGATGGAATCAAGATAATACTGAATGATTCAAATGTAGTCACGCCTCAGCAGAGCTCGATTAAGAATTTCCATTGTAGAGGCGAGCTAGGGTTTACAATATCATGATGAAAATAATAAAAGCCGTAATCACTAAGGATGCATGCATGCACCTTAAATACTAAAACCCTAGAATAAAACAAAACACGGTTGGACAGGCCCAAACCGGTTACAAAACTGGGCTAACCAAACCGAGCCCAAGATGCAACATTTAGAACTCAACACTTCATATTATGCTATTTAGGATGAAACCTTGGAATATTGAATATTTGCATGTATAATAGAGAAAATATAGATCCAAGGTTTATAGGGTTTCATGTACACCATAGGAGTGTTAAAATGCTCAAAACCCATCACAATTATGCTCCCACTGTCCTCTTTACATATGAGTTCCCACTCGCGGAAAACTACCCTTCATGCTACGAAAACCACGTTCTTACTAGGTCTACAGACCAAGCATGTAAAGGACTTCTATGGGTAGCCAATGAAAATACACCACTCACTTCGAGGTTAAAGCTTGTCGTGAGTCTCTCGTCTAGCTAAAGCTTCACAAACCCAAACCTTGATATGTGCTAATGAGGGAACCTTCCCTATCCACATTTCGTGAGGTGTTTTCGCAAACTTCTTTGTTGGGACAAGATTAAGGATATGGGCGGCAATCTCTATGGCATACCCCCAGATCGATATCGTAAGCAAAGCTCGATACATCATGGAACGAACCATGTCCAACAAGGTTTGATTACGCCTCTCAGCCACACCATTAAGTTGCGGTGTCCTAGGAGGTCTCAATAGTAAAACAATTCCACATTCCTTGAGGTAGTCGTGGAACTTGATACTAAGATACTCACCACCCTATTGGATTTGAGCATCTTGATCTTCCTGACCAATTGATTCTCGACTTCATGTTTAAACTCTTTGAACTCTTCAAAGGTTTAATAATTATGCTTGATTAAGTAGATATATCCATATCTTCTATAGTCATTGGTGAAAGTCACTTAAAATCGATTTCCATCCCTTGTTGCAGATCTGAAGGCCCACACACATAAGTGTGTCTGAGATCCAACAATCCCTCACCTCTTTCACAAGTACCATTGAAAGGTGATTTAGTCATCTTTCCAAGCAAAAAAGATTCGCATGTATCATCCGACCTAAGGTCAAACGATTCAAACACTCCATCCTTTTGAAGTTGGGCAATGCCCTACTTGTGGACATGTCCAAGACGACAATACCGCAAGCATGCTTTGTCTAAACCATAAGACGAATGAATGTGCAACACCCTATTTCCCAAATTGTCTACAACCATCACAGTTTCATATACACCATCACAATGCAATGCTTCAAAATAAAATACACCATTATAATAAGCATTAATATAACCAATTTCATTATTAAATGAATATCTAAAGCCTTGTCTGTACAAACCATGAAAATAAATAATATTCCTCGTCATTTCTGACGAGTAGCAACAGTTATTTAAGTCTAAACACAATCCACTACTAAGATTTAAAGAATAAACGTCGATCTTGGTAACAAGTGATGATTTCCTATTGGCTAGTATCAGGTTCATCTTCCCAAGCTCCAAATTCCTACTTTCTCTTAGTCTCTGCAAGTTAGAGCAAATGTGAAAACCACATCCTGTGTCAAGGACCCAAGAATTAGAATGCAATGAATTTTTAGACAAAATAGTTTAAATACATGTCGAGGAAGACTTGATCTTGCCATCCTTGATGTCCTGCAGGTACATAGGGCAGCTTCTCTTCCAATGCCCCTTATCTTGGCAGTAGAAGCACATTGCATCCTTTTGGATCGAAGCCAGGGGGAGTAGAACCGGATTTTGCTTTGGGTCCACTAGAAGAAGACCCATCATGAGACTTTCCCTTCCAACTTTCTAGAGGGAGTTTTCTTCTTTTTCCTTTTTCCTTGTCAATTAGCCAGGACTAGAGTAGGATTGGATTCGATACTTTTCCCTTTCAATCCACTTTCAACAGTTCTTTGCAGGCCTTGATGTTTTCTCAATGTGAGTTCCTCATTGCTCATATGATAAGTCATTTTGAACTGATCATAGCTACGAGGCAAAGAGTGTAGGACTATGTCAATAGCCAACTCTTCATCAAAGTTCACATTCAACTTCAATAGACGATCCACATAGCACTGCATCCTTTGCAGGTGGGTCGTGATGGACTCTCCATCTTTCATCTTGGTGGTGATGAATGACCTAACTATTTCATACCTCTCTTGACGCGCTGCATCCTTTACCAATTCCACCACAAAAAACAAAATTAAAAAATAATTAGGTTTTAAATGAAATGAAATTCCTAGATTCTTTGAGATTCATTGAACTATTCAACTGCATGTTTAATCTTGATTATGCCCTTCAAGTTTGTGACTGGGATACTGAGGATCACAAAAAAGGTGTCAATAACCATACAAATTTGTTTGGTACTCTCGATGTCATTTCCCACCAAATTAGTTTAGTCCAAGTTAGTGTGCTAGTTAACCACACATGCTCCACTAAAGACTTGACAAAGTGCAATGTGCAATTTCATGGATTAGCCTCAAATTCACATTTTTCTAAAGTAACTAAGCTTGGAAATTTATAAAAACATTTAGTTACGTTATATTTATCATTATACTTATTAATAAAGATTTAATGTCCTATCCTACCCGTTCGGCTAATGGCCCTACACTAATCAAGGAAGTGGTGGGTGAGAATGGACATCCATTTAACCGCCATTTTATAGGCAGTTTCCTTATACCCCTTCCCCCCTTATAGATACGCTTTGTGAATGAGGCCTACTAACTGTAAGACTAACCTTGTCTTATATATATATATATATATATATATATATATATATATATATATATATATATATATATATATATTAAACTTTTAATATTATAATAAAAGGGTTGTATTTTAAACTTTTAAAATACTAGGGTTTTAGAATTAAATATTTCAAAATTAAACTTTTAATTAAATTTTAAATTCCAAAACTAGAGGGTGTAATTTGAAACTTTTCAAAATTAGTAGATCAAATTTTAAATAATTAAATTAATCAAATAATTTTGTTATTATCTTAAAATTTGACCAAATAAATCTTATTTGATAAGGAAATCAGATTATCATTCAGAAAATTCAATTTAAGGCATTAAAAACGAATTGTGGTAATTCTCTTAAATCAAACAAGATCTGAAAATCAAAAAATCAGGCATCTGACGAGTCAACTCGTCGAGTCAGCCCATGAATTCATCGAGCTCCACAGACAAAATGTGAATTATGTTTTCCTTTAGCTTTGGAAAATTCATAATAGCATCAAATTCAATTGAAAAACAACCTGGCTCTGATACCACTGATGGGTTTTGAATATAACAACATCTTATATGTTCATACAACCCTAATTGCTTTGGATCTAAGTTTTTCACTAATTGAACATGCAAAAGAAATTCCAAAGCTATAACCCTAGACCTAGCATATACAACTAGAAATTCATGTATGAAAAGGGTTAAGTAGGTTACCGTGCTTGTTATATAGCAATAACAAGAATTCCTTGATTGATCTTGACCCTTGAAAGCTTTAATGCCCTAACTATTGCACCTCTAATGGCTCACAAACACTTGTAGCAAGAGGATGAGAACGAGAGGGGAGAAGACACTAAGAATTTCGAATGGGGTTTCTTCAAGGAAGCATTAGCCAAAAACCTTGTGTAAAGGGGTCCTTTTATAACTGGTGGGTTGCTAGGTTTTCTGGAGGAAACCCTAATTGCTTGCTTAGGGCTTAAGCAACCCATGAACCTCCCACTAGAAGGCCTTGGACGAATTCTATATGGCATCCCTATAGATTTCGCCCACCCTATTCCAATGGAGTCCTCCAGTCCAGTTTTGCAACTATCAATGATTTAAAAAGCAGTTCTCGCTCTTTTCATCAGTTCTTTTGATCCCAAAATTAATTCCAAATTAATTTCTAATCAAATATTAATTAAATAATATGATTTCTAATTAATATATTATTCTCATAATATATTAATAATTCATTTATTAACCTTTCTCACCATAAGTCATCTGTCAAGTTGCTAAAGTGAAGGCAACCCCAAAGGACCATGCTTACCATGCTTTAAGTATAACTTATATTTTAGTTCTTAAACGTTATTATGAACTTATAAATAATTTTTTTTAGTAATACCAATCGTTATAATGAGTGATATTCTTATAGGAATGATAAATAGGATAGATGAGTGAGGTGTTTCAAGAGGATTTTCCAAACAGTATATCTTTATATACCAAACAGATCCTACCTCTGATATGATTTTACCTGGTTCTATTTTATCAGCTATACAACAATATTTCTTTTTAATTATTGATAAAACTAAGAAAAACATTATAATGATTTAACTATATAAATGAACACTAAGGCTTAATAATATTTGTATTTAGGCCATTTTAAATGGAAATCTAAAGTGTTAGTCAAAGAACCGACTTTCCAGCGAGTCTTCCAGCTAAATAAAGTATGTGCATAGTTACTTTCATGAACATAAGTTAATACTAGTAATTATTAAAAAAAGTATCAAATATTTGTTGAAAGCTAATATGTGAAGCTAGATTTTTATTATTTAAAATATATGTTAAATGTGTATTAGATAGCATGCATTGTGTGAACCATTTATAGTTAATTATTTGTTCAAATGTGTAGATGATACTATTACGTGATAATCTTAAAGATAAGTATTTATTACTTAAAATATTATTGCATGTTAAAATATTTAGTACTTTGTGTTCAAAATATACACTAAGTTACGATAAGTGTCGTTTAAATAAGACTTAATATTAAATGTTGATTACAAGTATTGTAGTCTCATCTAAGTTCTAAACTAAGACATATAAACAATATTTAGATCCAGTTAAGTTGGATAAAAGAATAGTCGTATACTATATTGCAATAGTATGGTATAAACAAGAAAATCATTTGAAAATCCATTATAAGAATTATAGTCTTACCTAGTAAAAAATAATATTTACAAATGATGCTTTGTTCGAGTTAAACTAAGGCATATAAAGAATATTTAGATCTAGTTTAGATACACCATGTATTTTAAAAATATTGTGTTGATTACAGCCTTTATAATCTTGTCAAGTTATAGACTAGGACTTGAAAGGAATGCTTAGTTCGGTTAAGTTTGGATATTAGGTAGCATCATATTAAGGGTGTGTGTGTTAGGAAAGGAAACCTGAGGATATGTCTGGTCAACTAACAGGGCAAGATGACAATACTTAACATTCTAGATAGTCTTGTGAATTATGTTGCTAGTGTGGGTAATAGTGTGGGCTTATTACCCACAGACGTAGATGAAATGGGATACCATATTCATCAAATACTCTGACGACTTAAGTGCCTTAATGGCATATACCAGCCAAGGAATGCCCTAGCTATGTAGTCAGACCATTGCTCTAAATAATTCATCAGGCAAGTCGATTCTTCCTAATAATCATGGACTACGATTTATGAGAATCAGTTAGGATGGTTATGTATGGGTGTAATGTTTTACAGATATCTATGTTATGGGATATATCTATATTATTTGGTAACAGTTGGTTTTGTCAGTTTGATATTTATAAATTATTATAAGAATTATATTATGGGATTGAAAACACTATGTGTCTCACCAGTTTTCCCTACCTGACCCACTCATTTTAATGCATCACATGTAATAGGGTTAAAGTTGTTAGAACTTGTTTAGGATGTCGAGTGGTTAAGAGTCAATATGCAATAGTGTTCAGGACCATTAGGCCGTTACATTGTAAAAATGTTATGTATTGGTTATGAAATCCTAGAGTTTTTGTATTTTGAAACGACATCTTTACTCAAAGATATTTTTAATAAAATGAAATAATTTTCGAAAAATGTTTTATTATACTGGTATTTTCGGCAAAAAAAAAATACTATGATTTTAAAGTGAGAAGAAAAGTTTTTTTTTTCCGGTACTGAAAAAATAGGGGATGTCAGAATATTCAATAAAATATGGGAACTTCACATCTTCTTCATATGTTAAAATCTAGTCCGATAGGAAAAGATCATTGTGGGATACTAGATATTCATTCTCATGATGATCAGTGGTGTTTACAATCACTTGTTGTATGATCCTATGTGCAACATTTTGGATTCTACTAGGTGGTGCATTTAAATTAAAGCTTCCATATCTATATTTCTTCCAAGTGTCTTTGTGATCAAAATTTTGTGATATCTTTCATGGGAAATGTAACAGCCCGGATTTCCAGGTATCTTTTATGTTTATGATCTTGGTGTTTTGAGAGGGGACTCGGCGAGTTGGAGCTCAGACTCGCCGAGTAGGATCGCAATTCTGGACGCGGGATTCGCCTGGACTCGGCGAGTCCAGGATATGGACTCGGCGAGTCCGCGCTGTTTAATGAAACCCTAATTTCTCGGGTTTGGGACCTATTTAAAGGGCCTTATGGCCGTCATTTGTGCTCACCAGTCCCTTGAGTGAAACCCAAATCGAGTGTGAGCGTTTGGAGCAAAGTAGGAGGCCATTAATGATCTTGGTGGTGTCATTTTGCAAGGAAAGGGAAAATCAGCTAAGGGGAAAGCAAGAGGAGCCATCTTCTGAGAGTTTGGAGTCCAGAGCATCACTATTGTGGTAATACTTTCGAGCTATCCTCTTCTATGTTGATGTTTACATTGATTTAGGGTTTATTAAACCCTTTTGTGGCTAGATCTAGTGCTCCCTTGGTCCCTTAAGCGATTTAGACCATAGATCTGGACCCTTGGAGGTCCAGAGTATCCCTTTGCCCAAGCTTTTTGGGAATCAATGGAGGTTTTGGATTGGAATCCTTATGCCTTAGGTCAAATTGCTATTTATGAGCCATTGGGTGTGTTATGGACACCAAGTTAGGGGCTTTATGTGATGAATCAGTCTAGGAAGGCCAGATCTATGAATTGTTGGAGCAGATCTGACCTTGAGAGCAAGTTGGAGTGGTTGCATGGCATGGACTCGCCGAGTCCGACGAACAGACTCGGCGAGTAGCTTGAAGATTTCCTTGAGTTCGCTCAGTGAGTGGTCCAGTCGAGTCATAGGTTGACTCAGTGAGTCAGGGTGAGTTAGAGAGGGTTGACAGGTGGACTGAGTCGGACTGGGACTCGCCGAGTTGTTCTTGAGACTCGGCGAGTTGAGCCGGGGTGGCCTCGCGATTCTTCCAGGTGGAACTTGTCGAGTCAGGGGGAGTACTCGACGTGTAAGAAGGGAATCCTAGAGAGTTGGTGAAAACGTCTAGACTCGCCGAGTCGCCCTTGTGCACTCGCCGAGTCCGGTCAAAGTTGACCGTTGACTGTTGATCGTTGACCAGAGTTGACCTGTGTTGACTCTTAGGGATAGTCAGCCTTAGAGATAAAAAGTGTTAATTAGAGACATATGATGTTATAGGAGGATTAGAGCTCGGAGGATCGAGCACGAGGGATTTCCAGGATTCGTGAGATACCGAGATACGCGAGGTGAGTCTTCTCACTATACTTTACCTTGAGTAGGTAACCAGAGTTATGTGACAGAGTATTTGTATGTTATGTATGTTATATGTTGTACTGCATTATTTCTATGTGATATATGCTGTGCATGCTTACAGAGTTGGAACCGAAAGGTTTCTAGAGTTAGAACCTGAGGGTTCACAAAAGTTGGGTGCACAGACCCTTAGAGTTATAGCCCGAACGGTGATATATTTATGTGATCTTGGGATTGTATGATACGGATTGGAATTTTAAACTTAATGTTTTATGAAATTAAATGAGAAATGTTTTTATATTTGCGAAAAATTATTTTGAAAATTCACGGTGTTACAAGTTGGTATCAGAGCCTTGGTTTGAGGGATTCGAGTACACCTTCGGGCGTATTTGAACTCAAACTGAGGATTTGAGATGTATTTTCAAAAAAAAAAAAAAAAAGAGAGTAAAAGATTTTTGAAATACGCAGAGCAAGAGATGTGTGTACGGTCAGTCAGCGCCCGAACGGTGATTTCCCAAAATACCTTTATATTATGTGATATTGATATTGATATGATGTATCTGCATGCTAGAGTAGGCTAGGTATTGTTATTAGGATTAGAGTGGCCTGATTTGTGATGCCTTAGCCTAGGGAGAGGTGAGCTGCTATGGGATGCTTGAGAGTGAGTAGGTAGCAGCGAGGGGCTTATGAGAGATCTATTAGAGAGTGGTCTACGCATGATAGAGTACTTGGGACTTGGGATCCAAAGAGGAGGACTTGGGGTGTATTCGGGTGCGGTGCAGACAGTAGTATTGGGCCCGTACTACTGGAAGCATCGGAGCGGTGTGCAGCCCAAGTAAGAATCCTTGGAATACCAAGAATCAAGGAGGGAAGAGTTGACGAGTGTGAGTATGCTCGTGTGGATTCTAATTTATCGTATGTTGTATTTCAGAGGTAGATCATGGTGAGGACACGTTTGATGCCCGAGAGCAGTGGTACCAGTGAGGAAGAGATCCGCCGGATCATCCAGGAGGAGGTGGCTGCGGCCATCAGGGCAGAGATACCGGAGATGTTTGGGTCTATAAAGACCACACTGATTGAGACGTTTGATGAGCGTTATGCCGCTCTTTCTGAGGCTGCTGCTGCAGCGGCTACCGCATCGATTGCTGTTGCGAGGCCGCAAGGTGGTGATGCGTTGTTGTTCCGTGAGTTCAGCAACACAAAACCACCAGAGTTTGATGGGACTCAGGATCCGGTGGCAGCTATGAGGTGGATATCTGATATTGAGGGGTGTTTCTTCACTTGCTCGTCTCCTGAGCATTTGAAGGTTTGGTTCGCGCTGAACCAGCTTCGCTTGGGAGCGAAGGACTGGTGGAAGTTTGTGACGGCGCATTATACGCCTGCTGAGCTTTCGGCGGTGACCTGGGAGAGGTTCACTACCATGTTCCAGGATGAGTACGTTCCCCAGGTGGGGAGGGAGCGTGTGGCACAGGAGTTTCTGACCCTCAAGCAGGGTACTGAGTCAGTTACAGCGATCACGAGGATGTTCCATGAGAGGGCGATGTTCTGCCCTGAGCACGTATCCACTGAGCAGGCACATATGAGCCGTTACATGAGCATTTTGAGGCGGGATATTCGGGAGTTCACTGCGAACTCCTCATACCGGACATTTGCCGAGCTTCAGGCAAATGCCCAAAAGAGGGAGATTGAGCTTGAGACTCAGGCCAGGGAGGAGGCGGAGTCTCAGGGGAGGGATCGGCGACCGGCACAGTCTCATCCGGCAGCCAAGTGGGCCAAGCCAGCTGATCCCAAACCAGGGAGCCAGAAGGGCCGCACTTGCGGGAAGTGCAGCAAGGGTCATGATGGAGTCTACCGAGCAGGATCTTGCTACAAATGTGGAAAGGAGGGCATATGGCCAAGGACTGCCCCAAGGGGTTTGCAGTGTGTTTTCACTGCAACCAGACCGGACACTGGAAGGCCGAGTGTCCGCAGTTGCGCGGAGCATCTCAGGGATCTGCTCCTGCCGCCATCAGAGCTACAGAGAGTCGGCCTGTGAAGGCCGAGGCGCCGAGAGCTCGAGGGAGAGCTTTCCAGCTGACTGCGGAGGAGGTCCGCGCTGCGCCCGATGTTGTGGCTGGTATGTTTCCTTTCATGTATTTATTTTGATGTTGAGATATTATGCTTATATTATGTTATGCGTAGGTACTTTCCTTGTGAACTTTGTACTTGCTTTAGTGTTATTTGACTCAGGTGCGAGTCGGTCTTTTGTATCTTTGGCCTGTAGTCAGCATATCAGTGTTAGTCGTGAGGCATTGAGTCGGCTTCTGAGAGTTTCCATAGCTGATGATAGAGTGATTTGTGCCACGGAGGTTCTCCGAGGATGTGTGTTAGAGATTTTCGAGGTTGAGTTTCCGATTGATCTGATTCCTATTACGATGGGTGATGTCTGTGTCATTGTGGGCATGGACTGGTTGAGCCGATTCGGCACGGTTATCGACTGTGAGCGTCAGCTGGTGACCATACGAAACCCTAGTGGAGGAGTTCTTTCAGTGTACGGCGAGGGTACACGTTCAGGATCAGCTTTCTGTTCGGCCGCTAGGGCGAGGCAGTGTCTACAGCAGGGCTGTAAGGGTTTTGTGGCGTATGTGATGGATACGCGAGCGACTTCCGAGAGACCGAGTTCAGTTGAGGAGGTACCGGCGGTGCGTGAGTTTCCAGATGTTTTTCCCGAGGAGTTGCCGGGTGTGCCTCCTGTGAGGCAAGTGGAGTTTGGTATTGATTTGGTTCCGGGGGGCGCGCCTATCGCTAAGGTGCCTTATCGTCTTGCACCTCCAGAGATGCAAGAGTTATCCTCGCAGCTTCAGGAGTTGCTGGGGAAGGGATTTATTCGGCCAAGCAGCTCGCCGTGGGGAGCACCTATTCTGTTCGTCAAGAAGAAGGATGGTTCACACCGGATGTGCATTGTCTACCGAGAGTTGAACAAGCTGACGGTCAAGAACCGTTACCCATTACCGAGGATCGACGATTTATTTGATCAGTTGCAGGGAGCATCTTGGTTCTCCAAGATCGATTTGAGGTCGGGATATCATCAGGTGAGAGTGCGGGATGAGGACGTCTAGAAGACAGCGTTCAGGACGCGATATGGGCATTATGAGTTTGTGGTGATGCCTTTTGGGCTCACCAATGCCCCGGCTGTGTTCATGGATCTCATGAAAAAGGTATGCAGGCCGATGTTGGATCGGTCGGTGATTGTATTTATCGATGATATTCTGGTATATTCGAGATCTAGAGAGCAGCATGAGGAGCATTTGAGGGAGGTCCTTGGGGTTTTGAGATCGGAGAAGCTTTATGCAAAGTTCTCCAAGTGTGATTTCTGGTTGCGGGAGGTCCAGTTCCTTGGACATCTTGTTAATCAGGAAGGGATATTGGTCGATCCGGCCAAGGTTGAGGCGGTGATGAGTTGGGAGGTGCCAAAGTCACCCTCTGAGATCAGGAGTTTCCTTGGGTTGGCAGGGTATTATCGGAGATTTATCAAGGATTTCTCCAAGATCGCAGTGCCACTCACCAGATTGACCCGAAAGGGTGTTGCATTCTCATGGGGTCCCGAGCAGCAGACCTCCTTTGAGACACTTCGCCAAAGATTGTGCGAAGCCCCAATATTAGCTCTCCCGGAAGGGATGGAGGATTTTGTAGTATATTGTGATGCATCGATTTTGGGGCTGGGTGCGGTGCTGATGCAGAGAGGGCATGTGATAGCATATGCATCAAGACAGCTGAAGCCTCATGAGACGAGATATCCCACGCATGATCTAGAGTTGGGGGCAGTAGTATTCGCCCTCAAGATTTGGCGTCACTACTTGTATGGGGTTCGGTGTACGATATACACGGACCATAAGAGTTTGAAGTACTTGATAGATCAGCCCAACCTAAATATCCGGCAGAGGAGGTGGTTGGATGTGGTCAAGGATTATGATTGTGAGATCCTGTACCACCTGGGCAAGGCCAATGTGGTAGCCGATGCGTTGAGCCCCAGGGCGGAGAGCACTCCACTGCGAGATGTATGTTTGAGATTGACCGTGATAGCTCCGGTATTGGATGCCATTCGTGGGGCACAGGCCGAGGCTGTGCAACCGGAGATGCAGAAGAGGGAACGGGTCGTTGGTTTGGTTTCAGAGTTCGTTATGGATGGTCGAGGGCTTATGACTTTTCAGGGTCGGATTTGGGTACTGTTTGTGGGCGGTACGCGTACTAATTTGATGGAGGAAGCGCATCGATCGAAATTTTTGATCCATCCAGGGGCTACGAAGATGTATTTGGATTTGAGGAAAGAGTATTGCTGGCCCTGTATGAAGAGGGACGTCGCCTGGTTTGTTGAGAGATGCTTGACCTGCCGCAGGGTTAAGGCCGAGCACCAGAGACCGCATGGCAAGTTGCAGCCATTGGAGGTTCCCGAGTGGAAGTGGGAACAAATCACTATGGATTTCATCACCAAATTGCCGATGACTGCCAGAGGAGTTGATGCAATTTGGGTGATTATGGATAGGTTGACGAAGAGCGCTCACTTCCTTGCCATCAGTGAGAGTTCTTCAGCGGAGAAGTTGGCGGAGGTATATGTGAGAGAAGTGGTATCTCGGCATGGGGTGCCGATCTCGATTGTTTCGGACCGTGATGTGCGTTTCACTTCCAGATTTTGGAAGAAATTTCATGAGGAGTTGGGTACTAGATTGCATTTTAGTACCGCATATCATCCCCAGACAGACGGTCAGAGTGAGCGGACGATTCAGACGCTTTAGGACATGCTTCGAGCATGTGTGTTGGATTTTGGGGGTAGCTGGGATGCGTATTTACCCTTGGCAGAGTTTTCCTACAACAACAGCCATCATTCGAGCATTGGTATGCCACCCTTTGAGCTGTTGTATGGTAGGAGGTGTCGGACCCCCATTTGTTGGGGAGAGGTTGGGCAGAGAGTGATGGGCAGTACAGAGATCGTGCTTCAGACGACAGAGCAGATTCAGCAGGTCAGACAGAGGTTATTGACTGCCCAGATCCGACAGAAGAGTTATGCAGACAGACGCCGGTCCGAGCTTGAGTTTCAGGTCGGCAACTTCGTTCTCCTGAAGGTCTCTCCTTGGAAAGGAGTGATTCGATTCAGGAAGAGGGGCAAGTTGGGGCCCCGGTATATTGGGCCATTTCGTGTGATTGCGAGGGTAGGCCGGGTAGCCTATCATTTGGAGTTGCCAGCAGAGTTGGGGCAGATCCACGACACTTTTCATGTGTCGCAATTGAGGAAGTGTATAGCCGATGAGTCGGCAGTGGTTCCATTAGAGGATATTCAGGTGGATGCGAGCCTGAATTATGCTGAGAGACTAGTGGCCATCAGAGATCGGAAGATCAAGGTTCTGAGGAACAATGAGGTACCTCTGGTGTTGGTTCAGTGGGAACACCGGAAGGGATCGGAGATGACCTGGGAGCCGGAGCGCGAGATGCGGGAGCAGCATCCAGAGCTATTTTCAGAGCGAGACTTCGAGGGCGAAGTCTAGTTCTAGTGGGGGAGAGTTGTAACAGCCCGGATTTCCAGGTATCTTTTATCTTTATGATCTTGGTGTTTTGAGAGGGGACTCGGCGAGTTGGAGCTCAGACTCGCCGAGTAGGATCGCGATTCTGGACGCGGGATTCGCCTGGACTTGGTGAGTCCAGGATATAGACTCGGCGAGTCCGCGCTGTTTAATGAAACCCTAATTTCTCGGGTTTGGGACCTATTTAAAGGGCCTTATGGCCGTCATTTGTGCTCACCAGTCCCTTGAGTGAAACCCTAATCGAGTGTGAGCGTTTGGAGCAAAGTAGGAGGCCATTAGTGATCTTGATTGTGTCATTTTGCAAGGAAAGGGAAAATCAGCTAAGGGGAAAGCAAGAGGAGCCATCTTCTGAGAGTTTGGAGTCCAGAGCATCACTATTGTGGTAATACCTTCGAGCTATCCTCTTCTATGTTGATGTTTACATTGATTTAGGGTTTATTAAACCCTTTTGTGGCTAGATCTAGTGCTCCCTTGGTCCCTTAAGCGATTTAGACCATAGATCTGGACCCTTGGAGGTCCAGAGTATCCCTTTGCCCAAGCTTTTTGGGAATCAATGGAGGTTTTGGATTGGAATCCTTATGCCTTAGGTCAAATTGCTATTTATGAGCCATTGGGTGTGTTATGGACACCAAGTTAGGGGCTTTACGTGATGAATCAGTCTAGGAAGGCCAGATCTATGAATTGTTGGAGCAGATCTGACCTTGAGAGCAAGTTAGAGTGGTTGCATGGCATGGACTCGCCGAGTCCGACGAACAGACTCGGCGAGTAGCTTGAAGATTTCCTTGAGTTCGCTTAGTGAGTGGTCCAGTCGAGTCATAGGTTGACTCAGTGAGTCAGGGTGAGTTAGAGAGGGTTGACAGGTGGACTGAGTCGGACTGGGACTCGCCGAGTTGTTCTTGAGACTCGGCGAGTTGAGTCGGGGTGGCCCCGCGATTCTTCCAGGTGGAACTTGTCGAGTCAGGGGGAGTACTCGACGTGTAAGAAGGGAATCCTAGAGAGTTGGTGAAAACGTCTAGACTCGCCGAGTCGCCCTTGTGCACTCGCCGAGTCCGGTCAAAGTTGACCGTTGACCGTTGACCAGAGTTGACTTGTGTTGACTTTTAGGGATAGTCAGCCTTAGAGATAAAAAGTGTTAATTATAGACATATGATGGTATAGGAGGATTAGAGCTCGGAGGATCGAGCACGAGGGATTTCCAGGATTCGTGAGATACCGAGATACGCGAGGTGAGTCTTCTCACTATACTTTACCTTGAGTAGGTAACCAGAGTTATGTGACAGAGTATTTGTATGTTATGTATGTTATATGTTGTACTGCATTATTTCTATGTGATATATGTTGTGCATGCTTACAGAGTTGGAACCGGAAGGTTCCTAGAGTTAGAACCTGAGGGTTCATAGAGTTGGGTGCACGGACCCATAGAGTTATAGCCTCGAGTGGCTAATATGTGTTTTATGTGTGGTATTTTGGGGAACTCACTAAGCTTCGTGCTTACAGTGTTAGTGTTGTTGTTTCAGGTACTAGCGATGACCGTGGGAAGGCGCCGGCTTGATCTGTACACACGCAGGGGACTTTTTGATATATTTATGTGATCTTGGGATTTGTATGATACGGATTGGAATTTTAAACTTAATGTTTTATGAAATTAAATGAGAAATGTTTTTATATTTGCGAAAAGTTATTTTGAAAATTCACGGTGTTACAGGAAATTTGATATGTAGTGGTTACATTCCTTTGTCATAGCCTCATCTTTGTCTAAAACACTACATACTCTTTCCTTTCCTCCTAGTTGGAAATTTATTGTCCCTTTTTCAGGACAGTTGGTGACTTTTGACTTGAAAATTACCATAGCATAGAAATCTTGCACGAATTCTTCATAAATTACTTCCTTTATGTTGAATATGTTGTTCTATGTTACTGATATCAATTTTGGTGGATGCAAGTATTCCTCCAGGCCAGTCCCAAGCCCAGGGCGAGCTGGACCATCATCTAGGGCAACAAATTTCTATGGGGCATCATTTTTTATATGCTTGTTATAAGTATATATTATTTCGGCCACTTAAACTCATGATCCATTACCTCTAAAGCAAATCCAGTCCAAGTGTAAAGGGGCAGTAGGCGACAGATTACTTGAAACCTAAACTTTAGCGACAATTTGACAGGCACAAATCCAACTATTCAGTCACGTAAAAATGCATGCTTAGTAATTGATGTTGAAGAACACAAGGTGTTTCGTCTATAATCAATGGTTGTGTATAGAAATCGATTCAAATAAATATCGTGTTTGAAAAAAATAAAAATAAACTCACTTTTCTAAATTCCCAAGTAAGTTTTCCCTGTTAGTTATTGAAATTTCTAGCATAACCTAAACTCCCAAAATTTTGATGTTTCCAGAATCTGATAGTCATTACACTGTGAAAGTTTCAGATTTGTAAAGTAAAGTTTTCGATAAGTATGGTTGGTATAAGGCGATAAGCTTTTTGAATATTTGAGTTAATTCTTTTTTTAAAGTTTCAAAAGATTTTTATAGGTTTTTCTGGAATAGCTTTTCCTAAATATCTAAGATTATTTGTCTTTCTGATTTCTTATGAAAATGATATATGTCTTTCTGAAGACACTAAATCTGATATATGTTTTTGATATTTTAATTATCTGATTCATATATGTATTTCTAGAATCTAAAAAATCTGATTCCGATACATGTTTCTGAATTCTCATTAAATTGATTGTGATATGTATTTTTTAAATTTGAAAAATATGATTCTAGTATATGTTTCTGATTTCTTATTAATCTGATTATGATACGTCAAATTTTTGATACATCATATTTCCGAATAACTTAGTTTTTGAAAATATGATATGTTATTTAAATTTCAGATTTATGTATCTACTTGGTATGTTACTTATGGGTTTTGGTAAGCATTTTTAATTGTAATACTAATTATTGGTTTGTTTATTTTTAAAACACTTTGCAACTTATGGATCATGTTCATGGAGAGCTAACTTTGAGGTTGTATCTTTCTTTGTGAAATTACATTTAGTTGACTTTGAAATTCATAGTTCTTGAGTTTAAATATGTTTTCTAGAAAACAACCATCCGTTGCTAAAAATTGAAAATTAAAACGAAGAGAAAAATGTTGTATGAAACATGAAAGTAATTTGACAAATAGTGAGCAACTTGATATTGATGGAAAAGACATATTTATTGAGCTACAAATTTATAGCTAATGTTTCTGGATGAAGCATACAAATGTGAACTTCCTTGGATAACTAATAAAATAATGTTGTTTGCAAAGGAAATTGACATATTTCCCAATAAGTTCGTAGCGTATATGATTTTTTCATGATACATGTTACAGTTGCTTCGTTTGAAAGAATTTTTTCGAAATTGAAATCATATCTTCGAAATATCATAATACAAGAAAGATTAAACATAATAGCAATTAATTTTTACAAAGTTTTGATCATCATAAAATAAGAGATGTTTTTCTTCAAAAAAAATCCACAAAGACACCGTTTTAGAATAATATTTGTATGTTTCTACTTGCTTAAATTTTGATTTAGTTTTACTATAAAGTTTATTTTATTTTTTTTATATGATCTTTTGTCAATATAAAGGCATTGATTTAGTATCTCACCTCGGACATCGAATATCAATGGACCAGCTTTGTATTCCCCAATCAATTTAATTGACTTAGAAATTGAGATATTCCTCTTTTTAAGATTTGATAAATGAGAGTTAAATAAATTATTTTGTATCCAAGGAATGTCCTTAAACTTCACAAATTCTCACCTTGACATACCTAAGGTTAAGTCATATTAGTTTGAAAATAACAAGAAATAAATATTTTCTTCTGATAAGTTTGTTTTTCTTGGCGTGTTTTACTAATTGCGACCCAAAAATCGTATAATAATTTTTTTGTGAAACAATACAATTTCAATACTTTGAACATCCCATCAAATTATATTAATTAAAAAATCCAAATCTTAGCATTCAAAGATAAATTTCTAAATAAAATATCATTATAAGATAATGAGTAATTAATTAAAGCTCGATCCATGTAAATCAAGAATATAATAATAGTATATTTTAAAAATCAAAGTGAAAAGTTTTCATATATTTTCTACTTTGAGAGGAAGAAAATAAATTAGGGTTTCTGAATTTTTTTAGTGAACAAACGAGTTCATCTGGATCATTTCAGAATATGAGATTTAATATTTATAGATTTCTTTTGTGGCTTAAAGCTCGGCACGAAAAAATATTCTCGGCATGATTAACGGTGCATTACGGTTGAAAGTCGCTTATCAAAATTGTGTCACGATAACTCTGTTTCACCTTGAATTTGCTTCAAGATAGTTAAATTCTATGATTTTTATGATTTTCCTTTATTTAAGCCTTCAAACTCAATTTCGTATTTGGTAATTCATTTTACTTTCATAAAAATATTCGGATTTAGTTATAAAACTTAATTTTTAATTAAAAAAATTAAAAACACAAGAAAATGAAAGAAAAATAATCAAATCGAATCTCAGCCTCTTGCATGCGTTTCTATATGAAACCTTTAGTTGGACTCTTCATATCTACATATTCTTTGGATTTGTCTTCGTATAGCCAGCTAGTGTCCCATGAAATCTGTCTTATAGATCCGTGGAAATTTGACCAACTTGATTTTTTATGTTCAAAATTGATGCTTGCTGATTCCTAAAGGCGGTTTCTATTGTGGCATTGTGTATTTTCAGTCTCTTCTAGATTGTTATGTTGTCTCTTAGAGGCTAAAGTAAATTATGTAACTATACTTTCTAGATCAATTTTATTTTCCAGTTGACATACAACGTTCTCTAAGGGTTCTTTGTTTATAAAATCCATCACTAGTTTTCTTATATCTGTTCTCTCTTTCCTTTATATACTCATCATGAGGTATCCATCATTTCTTAGTTCTAGGTTCATAAACATATTCTTCATAGCATACATCTACTTGTTTCATACCTAAAATATTTTAGGGACACTCTTTTGTAAGATGGGTCCATTATAATTGTCGAAACCTATTTGTATAACAATCACAGATTTAGATATTGTTCTCATTAATTTACCCATATCTTTAGTTTTTGCAATTAAAGCATTCATTTCCATAGAATGATTCATTTCTTTTTTCTTCCTAATAGAAGGGTCCCTAACAAATAACAATCAGTGTGAGTGTTGTGCTAAATCTTGTATTGTTTCTTTAACTCCAGTTGGTAATCTTTTAGGTATTGGTCCCATAATATCTTTCAATTTCCTAGTTGCAGTATCTAAACAATTATAAAAAGTTTGTCCCTCTTTGTGGTTATTAAGGTCATGTTGAGGAAATGTTTGCAACATTCTTTTGTAACACTCCCATGCTTCATACAATGTTTCTTCGTCTCCTTGTTGGAAATTTTGTATTTGAACTCCCTTTTTTGCATTTTTTGAGTGAAGGACTAAATCTTGCAAGGAAATTTGCTTTCAATTTGTTCCATGTTGAAATTTCTCCTAATGGTGTTGTTTTTATCCAGTCTTTAGTTGCTCCAATGAGTGTAGTAGGAAAAACTCATAGCATTACTTGATCTTCAAAATCATTTTGTATGTTAAAAAATCTGCAATTTATATCATATCTTCTACATGTTCGAGGTTGACTTCGTGATCCTTCCCAGCAAAGGGTGTTTCTTTCAATTAATAATGAAAGTGCCCCTTTAGTACAAAATTAAGATCTTGCAGGGCTGACATTCTTACTCAAAAGCCTCTACTTTCACTATTGCATGTCGTATATTGTTCCATATTCATTGCATCGGTTATGTTGTTGTTTTCGGTACCTAGATATTAAGGATCTTAAATACTTTCCTCTACACCTTTTTTTTCTTGGTTATTTCAATAATTTTTTCAAGATCTTTGACAACTTCTGTCAAAATGGATTATGAGCTTCTAATCATATGAATCCTGCAAGACAAACAGCAGTGCAAGTCGTTAACTGGTAAAAGAAACTATTATGTTAAATATCAATTATTTTACCAAATAATGATGAGATTTCTAAATTATGTCGTGAATTTCGATTGAAATACCAAACATTTCAGCGTGATATCCTAATTGCAGCGAGAAAACTGATTAAAATGAAAATATAAACTTTTTAAACAGAAAAATTCCTATATTCAATTATTAATTAGCCGAAATTTACTCTCCGGAAATGGCGCCAAAACTTTGATGTGAAAAGATAGTCTAATTAAAGAAATCTAATTTAAACTACAGATCTAGTTTTAAATTTATAAATCCTAACAACTTGAATTGATTACTAGCACCAAGCAATGTACTTGATCATGAATATTATAAGTTGAAGTAAGTAAAGGTGTTGAACTCAATGGGAATCGATGTGTACTAAATAAAATAAATAAATCAAAGTAATTATGAAGTAGGTAAGACACTATTAATTAAAAAATACATTGATTAGTTTTTCGAATCACAATAGAAATATGGTTAATTCATATGAAGTGCAATGAAAATTTAATAGATACTCACTTATATTTATGTTTATTAACTCAATCATAACATCATAAATCCTACGATTCGAAGTTATCTACAAACAAATGTAGCTTTCCTAGACTCAGTCCATTCATTCATATTATGTAATGAATTAACATGTATAATCAATTCCGGGGTTAATGGCAACGTCTCAAATTTTCCAAGTTATTGGATCAATGAAAAATATAAATATTGATTTTATTATGTTTGCCTAGAGACATAGCCTACCACTAGTCATTATTGCCTACACTCTTGACTCGGTTTTCCATATTAAAGAAATTAATGAACAATGTGATTCAATATATATAATCAAAACCTAATCATAATCATGCACTCAGCTATATAAACATAACAAAATCATTATCAATACTCATGAATCTTTAGTTAAGAATTAACACAGTAAATGAAATAACTATCAAATCCCTTTCAATGAATTAAACCATAATCATAGATCATATACATCCAAATAAAAGTATAGGGACTTAGCCCAATAAAACTAAATAACTAACAGAAACTAATGAATTAAACATAATGCTAACCAAAATGCATATTGAAATAACTCCTACTTCTTGATTTCAAACGGCTGCAAAAGTTAGGTATCTGCTCCTTATTTTTTCTCTTCTTCCTCTTTCTAATCACACAATTAGGGCTTAATGTATAGTGATTTGCAGCCGACTTATTTTGCGTCGCTACACAATATTCACTGTGGGATTTTAGAATTTTCTCAAATATCTTCTAAATCCTCAATAATTTTTGAATTACCATTAATTAAATATTGCTTAGTCTTAATGCTACGAATTTCTTCTAGAGTATGCTCTGATATCTTGTATTCTATCATTTAGTCATTATAATCTGCAAAATAGAAACTTTAACGTTTCATAATCAAATATCTATAAAAGTGTGCAGAAAATTATTAAATATCTCCTTTAAAATATGTATAATTTATGAGATGTCATTGATTGAGTCAATATATAACTTATTAAGCTCATTTTGGAAACTAATGGTGTCATATAATAAAAAAATATGTAACGCCTTGTTTTACATAATTTCTTTTGATTTTTTTGCTAATTTTAATGTAATTTTTTGTTAGTGAACTTAGAACTATAAGGTGGTGAGTTTAAGGGTTTTACTGTAGACTTTTGTGACATAGGGACTAACAGGGTGCAGAGTCAAACTTGAAACTATATAATAACCTCACGCATAATTAATTAACCCTTAATTGATTCCCTCTCTCTTACCATAAAGTCAAAGGACAAACCTCCCCCTCCCTTATTCTGAAAGTCGATGAGTGTGTGTGAAGTCAAAACCCTAGCCGTAGGGTTGGGTGCTTGTGTCTCAAACCCAAACCCTAGGGTTGGGAGATTGTAATTTTTGCACTGCTTTGTAAAATCCAAGATAAATTATATAAAACTCATATGTTGGTAAGGTCAGAACAATTGGAAGCATATGGATGTCTACAGTCATTCATAATTATACATAATAATCACATTTCAATAATATCTAACGTAAAAAATGCATTTATCCAAAGATTTCGCAATAAAATCTAAATAGGACTACTGGCAAGTGTACCTTGTAAAATTCGTATAAAATCAAAGAAAAATACAAGTTGGGTGGCATTGGTAAATATGAACTTAAGTTGGCCAAAACAGTAGGACAATTTGGTATTAGATCCTTGAGTTAAGGGATTCAAGCACACATCCATGTGTTTTTGAACTTAAACCGAGGTTCAAGGAAGATGTAATGTCCCAAAAATTACAAAGAGATTTTCATTTTAAAATAGGTTAATCAATTAAAACCTTTAACTTAAAAACAATAAGTAACATTCATTTGTTTGAACCCGTAGTGTTATCAGATCTGAATTATAGGAAAGAGAAAATCATTATCTTTGATGTATGTGTGTAGTTCCACCAAGCTCTTCTCACGAACAACCTGCAAAGCATTTAACCCACAACTGTGAGCATACAACTTAGTGATTTCCCCAGTATAACACATCTTCCATCACATGTTTAAGGCATCCACACAAGTCTTAGGCTCTAGCACCGACCTGCCAAATCGCTTATAAACATGCATATAACATATATAACAATCATATATGAAATAATGGGTCTACCCAATCCCAAGTGAATGCTATAGACTAAATCATAGCCTTAGAATCACATATTTCCACGGGATAAATCATTGTGTTTTATTTCCATTAACAGGGCTAAATCCTGGTCTTGCATACAAGTACCAGAGGCCAGATCCTGGTCTTTCATGCAATTGTCAAGGGCCAGATACTGGTCTTTAGTACAATTTCTCGCGGGCAGCTCCTGGTGTTTCACACCATTCATAAAGTCATATGTAGTTAGGGATCTGATAGACAGTGGAACCGACGATCCACCCTAAAGGAATAAATCAGATAAGAACCATGCAATAAGGAATTAGACCAAGAGTTTATACTTAAACTACACAAAACCAATACTATCATTATCACATAATCATGTAACATAAACACATAACATATACTAGCATATCACATACCCTTGGGAACTAGCTTTCCCTTGTTACCTTGTCATTGATCGCTTTTCAATTAATTCCTTCGCTAAAGAATCATACATAACCCTGGTAACTGAGCTTCCCCAGTTACCCTAATCCAACATAAATCCTAAAGATATCATATGATTAACATGCAAAACACTACCAATCTAACATACCATGACACAAAGTATCCTAAATTATACATGCATAACAAGGATTTATCCTAGTCAACTAGCATATTATACTCTAAACGTACCTATATCCTATTATGCAAGGGATATAAAATATCATATGTGGCATAGTGAGAAACTCACATGAACCTAAGAACCGGAGACACACAACAACACTCTCACTCGTTGTACTGATCAATCTAGCAAACCGACTAACATGGAAAGAGATGAATCCTTAATCAACAATCCAAATCCTCTAAAGTTTGTCCCAAAGTCAAGCTGGTCAAAATTTAACGATCAACAAAAGTTAACAGCCACCATGACGTGGAGACCTCTTGGCCACATTATAGGCATGTCAGAACAGAACATTTTGATATGTAGGATATCACCATGTTGTGGGCCCTCCTTGGCCATGTCGTAGGAATGTCAGGAAAAAAATCATGAATCAGAATCCCACCATGTCATAGGTCATCCTTAGCCACGTCATGGTTACTGCTAGATCATTCATTTCTTCATTAAGAGTTTAATGCTTATAGATCTCAGCTCTATACTTCAAATATACTCCTCCTTATTGACTTAATGGATAAAGTTTCCAACTTTATCCATTAGGCCCTCACCCAAAGCAAGATCTACAAACCTAATTCCATTAAGTCTTTCATATTACCAAAATTTGCACATGGGATCAAAAAGACTCAAAATAAGGCCTTTTCTCGCTTAATCAGAAGTCCATGACCACAAGGGTGTCATAATAAGCTCTATATTTGCTCCAAGAGCATCCATGAAGGGATCAAAATCAAACATTAATGACCAAAAACATGAATCTCAAAAGAACAAGGTCAATAAGCAATATTTATACCTGAAATCTCTTTGAAACTTGAAGAAGATAATGGATCTAGACTTCCTATTTGTTTCCTTGCACCAATAAGAAGTTTCTTTCTTCACAAGCTCTACAGAATCAAGAAAATACTTCATGATCAAGCCACCAAGCTCATAAGCATGGAAGGGAGACTAGGGTTTTAAAATGAAGAGATGTAGGCTAATAGAGAAGACATAATCCAAGAATTAAGGTGCTTAAATATAGGAGAAACCTAAAAAATCATGGGATTAGGCTTCAACAGCCACCACATCATGGCATACCTGTTTCCATGTCGTGGTGTCCAAGAGGACACATGTTCCATTACATGTCATGTCATGTTGTTGTCATCCATTCACCACGTTGTGGCATAAGGATTCCCTCAAAACCCTTATCTTTGACCTCTTAAGGTCTTCAACTAATCCATTCGGGAAAATGGGTGTTACAACAAGAAGGGTAGCAAGCACTTTTCTAACATTGTTTGATACTTTGTTACTATATATTCTAACGTTATTTAATAGTACGATATCTGTAACACCTATTTTCTAAACAAAACTGCGATAACACTTGATAAAGTATTGTCCAAATACATCGGTCTTAAACATAAGAGAAATTGTAAAAAGTTATAAATACACATGTGCTGCGGAAGTCTTTCAAAAACATAAACTCTAAATAATAATATGGTGCATGTGGCAATCTAATCGGCATATCCCCTTTATCTACCAATTCAAAACTTCAAAACGGTTAAATATAAAGGGGTAATTGAAAACCTTAATGAGCACACACCTGTATACATTCCATCATATATTCACATAAGCATGAAATGTAGCATGTAAACATTTCCCCTCCTCTCTTGCCAGAATAAGGATATTACCCCATAAAGAGGCACTTTAAAGTTCCAAATTATTTAGTAAGTTTTTTATTTTTAGTTTCATTTTTAATATAATAAAAAAACTCAAATACTATACTATCAAAAGATAAGCAAAGTACAACATTGAAGTTCCAACCAAATATAAGAGTAAAATCATAAAATAGATAGTACGGAATCTCCCATGGATGCGATGCAATCAGGCTAGGCTATTCTCTATGCTACTTAAAGTACCTAACTCATTTAAACTTAAAACTGTAAGCACAAGGTTTAGTGAGTCTCCTAAGATACCATACACATACAATGAGCCTCGCACAACATATATGTTTCTAACATGCGAGCCTTGCTCATCATATATATATATATATATATATATATATATATATATATATATATATATATATATATATATATATATATATATATATATATATATATATATATATATATATATATATATATGGACCTCGGCCAATGAGCATATAGCATGCATGGAAGAGTCAAAATGACAACAAGTAATCCGACAACACCTAGTATCCTATAGTATAGTGAGAAGACTCACCTCACATATAAAACTAATAATCAACACAGCTCGTAGGAAATTAGAGGGATGGTCTCACAAACCACCTTAACGTTAACTAAAACGCCAAACCTGAGTATATGATCTAAAACCCTAAAGTTTACATGTCCTCTTCTCCTTCATTTAGACACATGGCATTTTCTAAAAATTTTAAATTTTCTATTTTCCACTCGTCATTTTATTGTATTTTTCATTTTATCAAATTAAAATTCCACATTTAATATGTAAGGTAATATATATGTAAGGTATTTATTAGAAAAAGTTTATATATGTAACATATTCTATACATTAAAGCCTCATTAATTTTAATAAATCAAAAAAATTCTCATTTTTCTTATAAATCCAAAATTTTCAAATTGTTAAAATTTTATATTTAGTTTTTTTTTAAGTAAACCCATGTAATACATGGGTCTCACAGCTAGTTTTAAACATTCTGAGCCATTGATTGTATTTGATTCATAGGTTCACACAGTTAGATCAGATTTGCTTACATCATCAACATCGACCAAACACGCATCTCTCATTTCACTTACGATCATAAATTTTTGAAAACCCTAATCTTCTCAAAACTAGACTTGGCAATTTTAGACACGAAGACACGAATCTGTGAAAGACACGACACGACACGAATACACGACACGAATACATCTTAAAATTTGAGATAAAGCTTATTTCTCGTCGTGTAATCGTATCATGTCAAATTCGTGGCCGACACGTTTTCATGATACGAATACACGAATTGCCAGGCCTACTCAAAACACCATCAGCCATCGTCAAACCACTTCTCATGTCTCTCATTTCTCTCTTAGGCCCCGACATCCGTTTTTTGTATCAACACCCTCCGTCCTTCCCCCATTAACATTCACGTGCTTACCTAAATCTTCTTCCCTCTCAACAGGATGATCGATTCCCAGGAAAACCCTACCCGAAGACATCTATGTTGTAGACATGGTCACTTCGCTCACCCTGTCGACGATGTCTACCCTCATCCAACTCGGTTTGTGTTCAAGTTCTATCTATAAATAAATCTGAAGCCCATCTTGTGTGTCTCTCTTCCCATCGATTCTTGTTGGTCAACCTCTTCTTATACTTGGATTTGCAAAACCTACAATCATTATGTATACATACTTGTATAATTTTGTGAAAGGGATACAAGATTTGGGTTAACAACTATTCTTAGCTTGGACAGGATGGTAATATTTTTAGAAATCCCTTCACCACATGTCTCCTGTTTTCAAAAATTCTTTCATTTTCCAATTTTGGATATGTTTATAGCAATTAATGTATATACAAATTTTGTAGGGTATGCACACAGACAACCCTACTCTTGTTTCTTTTGGCGATTTTTAATGCTTGTGCTATTATCAGTAGATTCACAAGGATTGCAGGGGAAACATTTAGGATGTTAATTTCTGTAATTTTCATTTAAGAGGCCATCAAGGTATTTAGCCATGTAGAAAAAAGGTTCTGATGATGATAATTTGAGAAAATATTTCAAGTTTGTTTTGGATTAATTCTGGTTTTGTTGACTAGGGACTGGTGAGTGAGTTCAAAGCTCCCAAATCTGTTGAACCAAATTCACCTAAAGATCAATTTCAGTGGCTTTACACTAATGGATTGATTGGTATTATATTTTCATTTGGACTTCTATACGCTGCATTAAGAATTAGGAGAGCAAGATCCTGGTTGTATGGAACATGTATATCAAGTTTATTGAAACCTGGTGGCTTAGCTATATTCTATATCATCTTAACATGTAGTTATTCTTTTGAATACTTAATACAAGGTGTCTTAGAAGCTTCATAGCTGACTATGGGGTTCCATTGATAGTTGTAGTGTGGACATCACTCTCTATGTACTAAGCAAATTTCTATCTGGTGTTCCTAGAAGTCTCTGTATCCAACTCTTATGGGATTCTGAATCGTTATACCTTTGGACTATAATCAAGTTATATTTTTGCAAATTTCTGTTTACTTTGGAGAAAAATCTTGCATCCTAATCTTTAATTTGTTATAATTGACTTGTAGGACATGGGCAAGGTTCCTCCAGTTTATATCTTGGTTGCCTTCATCCCAACAGTTATGATAGTTGGGCTGTAGTTCTTTGACCATAGCGTTGCATCAATGAACAAAGAGTCAGCAACTTTCTACAATTGATTCTCTTAGCAGTGTCTATATGTGTCATGCCCTTAATAACGTTGATACCCACATCGGTTTTATGGGGCTATTTTGCTTACATGGCAATTGACACTCTTCCTGGAAACCAATTTTGGGAAAGAATCTTACTTATTTTTGTTCCCCATAGTCGAATATACAAGTGATTTAAGATTTAACATTTCATTCTTGCACTGAAAATCATCCTTATTACTTATATCAATGTTTCATCATCAAAATTTGTTAGGGTTCTTGAAAGGGTTCACACTTCTTTTGTTGAATATGTGCTATATAGAACCATTTTCATGTTCACAATCTTCCAGATTGTCTATTTCCTTATGTGTTTTGGTGTGACATGGATACCTATCGTTTCCATTCTCTTCCCTGTTCCATTCTTCCTTCTCATCACAATACAACAACACATTCTACCAAAACTGTTTCACCCTTATCATTTGAGTGAACTGGATGCAGCCAAGTATGAGGAAATCCTGAATCTTAAGGTATGTGCTCATATAATGTATCCTATTTAGCATATCGTTTTTCTTATTTTCTACATTCATGAGAAAATACATGTATATATAATCAGGAGATTGATGGAGTTGATAGCAAGAATGATGAAGATGAAGTGACATTGTTTTTTTTTATTTGCAATTTTTATCAAAAAAATCTTCTGATGAGTTTTTGTCCCTAATTTTGTAGGTTTTTATATTTTCTTATTATCTCTATTCTTAAAACTGAAGGTGATTTTCCATTAAGTATTTTTGAACTAGATGTGTTCACTTGGTGTTGTTGAACTAAGTGTGTTCATTAAGTGTTTTAGAACTAAGTATTCACCAGATGTTTTGAATTAATTGTTCACTAGGAGTGTTAGAACTAGGTGTTTGTTAAGTATGTTGAACTAAGTGTTTACCAGTCGTAATTTGTGGACCTTGGCAGTGGTGGACTTTGTGTCAATTCCTTAGGTCAATCCTTAGGAATAAGCGGATAAAGGATAATTGATTCTTAGGCTAAATCCTTAAGAAATAAAGGAGATAATCGGAATGAGTATTTGGGTTGATTGTTTGATAATTGAATATAATAAATGTATTATTGTGGGTTGAAAACCCTATATGCTCACCAGGCTCCCAAGCTTGACCCACTCAGTTTTCTTTGCATTACAGGTAATGGCACAAGAGTATAAATTGGTGGACTTGACGAGAGATTTTGGATTATAGATCAGTAGTTACAAATAACTGTTGTAAGGTCTATTTTATATTGTTTATGCTTTTGGTCTGTATCAGAACATGACATCCCGAAGTTTTATTATTTCATGAAAATACATTCTCTTTGAGAAACGTTTTGATAAATTTTATCATATTTTGTTATGGGAACAAATTCCGCAACTCTTTTAATCCAAAGGATTTACTATGATTTTATAAAACAAAGCATAAACAAATCGGTCTTTTCTGGACATGAAATTGGGGATGTCACACTATGCTCTATGTAGCACTACTTCCTGTAAATATTCTTGTCTTTCAAGTTCTGTAGCTAGACTTCGATACTGTCAAAAAAAATTTATTCTTGTTTTATGTAAGACCTACTTCTAGGTCATTTTTCCCAAACTTATTACATCATTAATGCCAATATTGTTGACAATCACTTAACCTGTGGGAAAATCTTCATCTAATTCTTTTCATACTCCTACTATTAGATCTCTATATCAATCATACTCTCATCTGTTTTGTTGGGCTATGGAGAGTTAGTCCATGGACCACTCTCATTATACTAATAATTGATTCTTACTATCATCTTCATCTTTGTAAACTTTTAGCTGAATGATGCCTCCTTGAAGAGTGACAAGGCGTAATCCTTCGATAACTCCTACCCAACCTTGTCAGACCCCAAAACCGGAACGGCGGAAACGTTCGGGGTGGAGGACGTCATGTATAGTATCACAACAAAGCATAGTAGTAAACAAGCAACAACATCATCCATTGCATTAATAATATAATTTAATACAAGTGTGTTCTGTGAAGTTTATATGACACCAAAAATGTAAATCAAAATAAGAGACGAGTCTTGAACAAGCTTCATCTTCTCAAAACCTGGCATCGATACCTGTTTACTGATGACCTGAGAATACAAGTTATTTTGAAAGAGTTTATCAGCTTTAAAGCTAGTGAGTTCATAAGCATTTTTGTGTCATTGTTTGTATGAAAATGTTTGTAAGTGTTTGATGTATAAGTTTGTAAATGTTTGTATCTCCTAGAAAATCCTACATTTTCTACTAAACGTAGCCTTCTACCAAGGCATCAAATGTTCTGTATGTTTGTTTCTTGTAAGAGTGTGTATTTTCCCATGTATGACTATCATTAACCAAAAATATAGTTTTTACATTACCCTTTATGTGATAAGATCACAATGTGAATGCAATGGGGAAATAATAAAGTATTGTAGTGTTGAATTATAGTAACTACTACTGTACTAGCTACCTTAATCCGGCCGTTAATTAAGATGTAATGTGAAATGATCGCACCATACTATCGACTAACAACACGACAATGAAAGATGTCGGAGGAAATGACATTTGGCATCCGTAGACTTGCAAGTCCCACTGTAGCGGACATCAAGGTGTAGGATAGTCAATCAAGTATAGATCTATACACAAACTCACGGTCTCCCTCCAGGAGAATTTGGATACAAATTAAGCCATGGCAGTGATGCCATGCCCCGAAGAATGGTTCACATTTATGTTATTGTATACTTGTATATGTAATGTATGTACTAGAGTATTGTATGTTCTCTCTGTCTAGTATGTAGGATGTTCTCTTTGTTTCTCAGCATAGTATGTTCTCTTGTATAGTGTATAGTATGTATTGTTTCTCATTATAGTATGTCCTCTTAGTTCCTCATAATAGTATTTTCTCTTAGTTTCTCATAATAGTATGTTCTCTTAGTTTCTCATAATAGTATGTTCTATTAGTTTCTCATAATAGTATGTATTGACTCATGTATGAACTGACTCTTTGTATGTTTCATTATACTAGAAGTAATGAGTAGTGTCTTCCTAAACTATACCTATTATAGTTTACTAGTAAAGTTGTTTATATAACTGAGTGTATTGAACTGAGATAAAAGTGTTTATGTCTATACATATATACATAATATATAACTAAGGATCAAACGACACTCAGACAAACAACAGGAAACTCTAAGTCCACAACCAAGCAAGGAACAGGAAATAAAGTGTGTTATCAGTCCTAAGTCCTTCAAACCTTACTTATATAACTGTATATGCATTAGACAAGGTTTGGACAATATATAAGTGTAAAAGAGTTAAAGCAAAAGGTTTCTCATGTAAGAACAAGTTTGATAAAGAGTTTAACATGTAAAAGAGTTTGATAAACATTTTGAAGTAGTTTGATTGATAAAACAACTAAAAGTATAGCATATCCATTGTTTGGTAGTTATTAATCACATGTGATTGATATAATAACTATAATGTTTCTACTTGTATCCTCCCCCCCCCCATAAAGTTTTTAAAATCATTTAAAAGGTAGATTAAGGGGTATGAACTCACCTGTAGTGAGTGGTTTGGATGTACGAGTGGTATAGGATGCTAAGTGTCAAGTGAAGACTTGAGCACACACATGGATCCTATTTAACATATAATGACACATATATGTATCTAAATAGTTATTTAACAACTAATTAAGAAAGTAAAGACACCCTAGGACATGGAAGACACTTTAATTCAAGTGCTAGAAGTACCAAAGGGTTGCATCAAAGTGCAGTATGGCCTCACATTGGAGTTTACGGCCTACGGGTAAACCCCCATGAGTTTACGGTCGTAAACTCATGGTATTTTGTACCAAATGGCGTTTTAAGGTCTTACAAGTCATTAGGAAGTGTTCTAGGTTCGATTCTAAGCCTTAGGAAGGAGTGGTGGCACAATTGCACCACTAAATAGTGTTTACGGCGCAAGGTGATTGCCTTGGCCGTAAACACCATATGTTCTTGAGTTTCTTGATGTTTTCAAAGAGTTTTAACTAGTGATTCAAGAATATAACAAGCTAAGAGTTGTGTACTTACTTATAAGAAGCTTGTAAGGGTGTTTAAGGTCCAAGAGAACTAGTGTGTGTTCTTGGCGAAATGAAGAACACTTGAAGATCTATCAAAATGAATAGATTTCATGGATGAAATCATGTACAATCACTAGACAAGGAGATGTAACAACAAATCAAGAGAAAGAATTCTTACATTTTTGGAAGATCGGGATTAAGATCTTATGATACTTGAGAGAGAAATGGGATTTCTAGCCTTGAAATGGAAGAGAAATGAGGAAAATGATGTAAACTCGTGTATTTAACATGAGTTCATGGCCACACTCATGAGTTTACGGCCTAAACATGAAGGTTTGGCCATAAACTCCATTTAATGGGTTTAAGGCTTGATTAAGGTACATTGGACTCAAGCAGATACTTCCTAACACCCGATTCCTGAATATACTAGGCTTAGAACACTCAAACAAACTCTAAACAATGCTAAAAGATAGCAGAAACAAGTCTATATTTGATTGAATTGTTTGACTATACAAGATAGAAATTTCGGGTTGTCACAAACCTCTACCTCCTCCACAATACAATCCGGCAGCTATCCAAGCTGCGGTGAATGCGGCTGTCACGACAGCCCTAGCCCAGTTCAATGCTAATGGAACTAGCGGGAGTGGAACGACTGTGCATTCCACTCAAAGTGATGTTCCAGTACGGTCGAGAGAGTGCTCGTAGAAGGACTTCACCGACTGCAAACCCAGGTCCTTCAATGGGACTAGCGGAATCATTTCCCTCTCACAATGGTTCGAGAAAACAGAATCGATCTTTGAGATTTGTTCCTGTCAAGAAGGAAGCAAGTCAAATTTTTTGCCTGCACCTTCGCGGACAGAGCCCTGACGTGGTGGAATAGCCATGTCAAGTCACTAACTCTAATAATAGCTAATGCTATGAGCTGGGAAACTATGAAGGAGCTCATGATTGAGGAGTACTGCCCGAGGGGCGAAGTGCAGAAATTTGAACAGGAACTTTGGAGCCTAACCATGAAGGGCTCCGACATTGTGGCCTATACTTCTAGATTCAGCGATCTAGTGGCACTATGTCTGGGAATGGTCCCTACGGAGGGAAAGAAGATAAAGAGTTATATTTGGGGACTAGTGCCTCCATTTCAGGGGAATGTCCTAGCTTCAAACCCCACTACCTTCGACAGTGCCAAGCGATTGGCACAGCGGCTCATCGATCATGGAGTCCGCACCCCAACTACAACAACAACCCTAGCGATCCCAGAACCCTCCAAAGCCATTGGCAACAAGTGGAAGTTTTGGGATAACAAGAAGAAGAACGCGGCACAGAACGCTGCCAAAAAACAGTAGGTTGTAGCCGTTTGTGTTGCGATAGCACCTATTACTACTACACCAATAAAGCAGTATGTTGGGAGCTTACCCAAGTGCAACAAATGCAGCTTCTATCACAATGGACCCTGGCAGGAAGTGCAATGCGCTAACTGCAACAGGAAAGGACACACTGCCCGTTTCTGAAAAGCCCCGACAAGGCCAATCATCCAAGTCCCCGACGTTGGCATGGGCCAGGCTTGCTACAGATATGGCGAGGTGGGTCACTACAACAGGAACTGCCCGAAGGCAGGGAACGCTGGCTGGGTTGGAAGAGTTTTGGCTATTGGCCACAAGGAAGCGGTTGCCGACCCCACAGTGGTCACTAGTACATTTCTCCTCGATAACTCATATGCATACATACTGTTTGATAGTGGAGTATAGAGGAGTTTTGTGAACCATAAATTTGCTCACTTGCTTAAACAAAAACCACGTGCACTTAAAGAACTGTTCACAGTAGAAATGGCTAACGGAAAAAACTGAGAGCACTAGCAGTATATACATAGGATGTACTCTAACTCTAGATAGCCATTCATTTTCAATCGACCTCTTGCCGGTCTCCATTAAAAGTTTTGACGTCATAATCGGCATGGATTGGTTGAGTCTTCATCGTGCTGACATCATGTGTTATGAAAAAGTCGTTCGTCTTAATCTTCCATTTAGCGAAACCCTAGTTATCTATAGCAACAAACCCGACATGAACCTTCGTATCATCTCGAGTATTCAAGCCTAGAAGTACTTGCGAAAGGAATGTCATGCATTCCTTGCTCATGTTGTCGATACGAGCCAAGAGAGAAAAGATATAAAGAACATTCCAATAGTACGCGGATTTCCTGACATCTTTCCAGAAGAGCTACCAGGATTACCACCACAGCGTCAAGTCGAGTTCAGAATCGACTTAGTTCCAGGGGCTACCCCAGTAGCCAAATCGCCCTATCGTCTAGCACCAACTGAGATGTAGGAACTATCCGGTCAACTTAATGAACTGCTTAGCAAGGGCTTTAGCAGACCAAGCTTCTCACCCTGGGGAGCATCGGTCTTATTTGTGAAGAAGAAAAACGGATCGTTTCGTATGTGCATCGACTACGGAGAACTGAACAAGCTAACCGTTAAGAATTGTTACCCTCTACCTCGCATAGACGACTTGTTCGACCAACTACAAGGGGAGAATTACTTTTCAAAGATTGATATGAGATCCGGGTATCACCAGTTACGTGTGCTAGAGGAGGATGTTCCAAAGACAGCCTTCTGAACTCGTTATGGACACTATGAGTTCGTAATGATGCCATTCAGGTTGACTAATGCACCCACTTTATTCATGGACTTAATGAATAGGGTGTGCCGTCCTTACTTGGATCAGTTCGTCAATCTGTTCATTGGTGACATACTTATCTACTCTCATAGTAAGGAGGAGCACAGTAAACATCTGCGACTGATCTTAGAAACACTATGGTCAGAGAAACTCTTTGCGAAGTTCTCTAAATGCGAGTTTTGGATCCGAAGAGTCGAATTATTGGGTCACATTGTCAGTGAAAAAGGAATTCATGTGGACCCTTCCAAAATTAAAGCCATTGAGAACAGGTCAGCACCGAAGATGCCTACATAAATTTGTCAATTTCTAGGCCTCGCTGGCTACTATCGCAGGTTCATACAAAACTTCACTAGGATCACGAAACTGCTCACTACATTGACCCAGAAAGGCATGGCCTTTGGCTGGGAAGATAGGCAAGAAAAAGCATTCCAAACACTGAAACGAGCCTTACCGCACCGATACTATCCCTCCCAAAAGGGACAGAAGACTTCGTGGTTTATTGCGATGCATCCAACTAAGGACTCGGTTGTGTTCTCATGCAACGAGGTAAGGTCATTGCCTATGCCTCAAGACAGCTAAAGGAAAATGTGGTCAACTACACCACGCATGATCTTGAGTTAGGAGCAGTTATGTTTGCTCTGAAGATCTGGAGACACTATCTGTATGGTACGAAAGGAAGTATCTTTCCAGGCCACAAGAGCCTTCAACATATATTCGACAAGAAGGAGCTCAATATGAGACAACAACAGTGGGTCGAGCTACTCAATGACTACCAATGCAAAATTCGTTATCATCCCGGTAAAGCCAACGTAGTAGCTGACGCCCTAAGTCAGAAAGAATACTCTGGTCAAAGAGTCAAATCATTGACTATGACTATCCATTCATACCTATCCACACAAATTAAGGAGGCTCAACTCAAAGCCTTAAAACCTGTAAATGTGGCGGGTGAATCCCTAAGAGGGATGGATAAGAACTTGGAAGTCAAAGTTAGCGAAGACTTATATCTCATGGATCGGATCTGGACACCAAAGCACGGTGGCTTCAAAGACTTAGTCATGACAGAAGCACACAACTCTCAATATTCTGTCCACCCAGGTTCGGATAAGATGTATATGGATCTTAAAAAGCTATACTAGTGGCCTAACATGAAAGCAAATATTGTTACCCTCATGAGTAAATACCTTACTTGCGCCAAGATTAAGGTCGAATACCAGAAACCATCAGGTTTACTACAACAACCGGAGATACCAGAATGGAAGTGGGAACGGATCACGATGGACTTGATAACCAAGTTGCCCAAGACAATGGGTGGTCTTGATACCATTTGGGTGATCATAGACAGGTTAACAAAGTCTGCACACTTCCTGCCCTTCAAAGACACTAACAAGATGGAGAGACTAACTAGAACCTACATTAGGGAGATCGTACGACTGCATGGTGTCCCCATATCCATTATCTCTGATAGAGATAGTAGATTCACTTTTAGGTTCTAGCAGTCGCTACAAAGTTCCCTTGGAACTATGCTGAACATGAGTACAGCATACCATCCACAGACCGACATACAAAGTGAGAGGACTATTCAAAATCAGGAAGTTATGTTGCAAGCGTGTGTGATTGACTTTGGAAAGGCATCGGATATTCATCTACCACTTGTCGAGTTCTCCTACAATAATAGTTATCACACAATCATAAAGGCTGCTCCATTTGAAGCCCTCTATGGCCTAAAGTGCAGACCCCCTCTATGTTAAGCAGAGTTGGGTGACACTTAGTTAGCTAAAGGACGAGTTCCTGACCGCACTCTCACAGGTCCGAAAATCATACGGGAAACGACAAAGAAGATCGTTCAAATTCGTAAACGATTGAAAGCCTCTAGAGACCGACAGAAAAGCTACGCAGAAAAGAGAAGGAAACCTTAGGAATTCCAGGTGGGCGACCGTGTTCTATTGAAGGTCTCACCCTGGAAGGGCTTAATACGCTTCGGGAAGCGTAGAAAGCAAAATCCAAGATATGTAGGGCCTTTCGAGATTATCGCTAGAATCGGCCCTGTAGCTTACAAACTCAAACTACCACGTGAACTTAGTAACATACATTTTACTTTCCACGTCTCAAACTTGAAAAAGTGTCTGTCCGATGAGAGTCTTGTAATCCCACTCGACGAGATCGAGATCAACGAGAGCCTCAACTTTGTGGAAGAACCAATAGAGATCATGGACCAAGCGAGGACCGGAATTCAGTTGGGAGCGCGAGGATCAAATGAAACTGAAATATCCTCATCTTTTTGCTTAGTTATTTGTAATTGCTTAAACTCTAATTTCGGGACGAAATTCTCTCTAACGGGGGGATGATATGACAAACCGAAATTTCTATCTTGTACAACCATTCAATTCAATCAAAGTCAGACTCGTTTCTGCTATCTTTTAGCATTGTTTAGGGTCTGTTTGAGGGTTCTAATCCTAGTGCCTTCAAGGAAGGAGTGTTAGGAAGTATCTTACAGAGTTCAGTGTGCAACATACAAGCCGAAAAACTCCAATTGTTGGAGTTTACGGCCGTAAACTGGGGTTTACGGTCGTAAACACCTCCTTGGCCGTGAACTCTTCCCTTCATACAATATATTCCTTCATTTTTTTCATTTTTCTCACACTTCCATCTCAAGAACTCGATTTCCTCTCAAGTATCATCAAGAATTTTCACCTTGATCTTCAAACATGTAAGTAATCTTTCCATTTTCGAGTTGATATTCTTCTATATCTAGTGAAGGTTCGTGTTTTCATCCATGAAATATCTCTTTTTAGGTAGGTCTTCAAGTTCTCTTCACTTTCACCAAGAACACCAAGAACACCTACTTGTTCTTGGGCCGTGAACTCATTAGAAGCCTTCAAAAGTGTAGATGTAAATTGTAAAAAGTCGAAAATAGTGTATTGTATTGTTTCGCATTTTATGTTATTTTACTAAGTCATATTGTATGCGAAGTGAAAATGTATAGACTTAGTAAATTTTTTGTATGTTCCCTATAAATAGGGACTGAGGCTAGAAGTAGAGATACACACGAAAGCGAAACACAAAAATCTCTCTTCTGCTTATTTTGTAATCAGTCTTAATCAATATGAGATCTGATTAATATTTACTCTTTGTGTTCTTCATCTTCAATCGTTCAAATCTATCTTTTCTTTTCTCAATTCTCGATAACAATTCACATCAATTGGTATCAGAGCAGGATTCAAACTGCTTAGATCTGATTATCGTATAAGAATCATTTGCTTTTTGAGTTGCAAAATTTACTCAAAATTTTCCGCGCATTTTTGGTTTTGAAAATCACTTTTGATCTTCAGATTTGAATTGATTCTGTATTTGAATTGTTAAGTCGAGTAATCGAATAGTGATTTGTGATCAATTCATTTGATCAAATTCTGAAATTCATCAAGTTTTCAAGTTTTTGGATATTTTCAGTGTTCATTAATGGCGAACTTCAACATGAATACAATGACTTCTTTCTCTCACTTGCTTGGTTCCTCAACTAAAATTCCGATGTTAATTCCAGAATACTATGATCAGTGGGCTGATAGAATGGAAGATTACATAAATGGAATTGATGAAGAACTTTGGAATTGTATCGATGGAACAGTACAAGCTCCGGCTAATGTTCAACCAATTGGATCATCCACTGCATCTACTGATGTTGAAGAACAACGAAAACGACTAAAGAATAATGAAAAGAGGTGCATGAGGGAACTAAGAGGTGCTCTACCTCCTATGGTTTACAATTACATTCGTAGTTGTAAAACAGCCAAAGATATCTGGAATACTCTAAAAGAAAAGTATCAAGGTAGCGAAAAGACGAAGCTCAACTCTGTGAAGCAATGTTTAGTTGAACTGAAGGAATTCAGACAAAAGGATACAGAAACTCTCGAAAATTACTATGATCGTCTGAATGAGCTTATGTTTCGCTGCAATAGGTATGGTATCACTAGATCTCTCATGGAATTCAATTTAACTTTCATTATGGGTCTTCGCAAGGAATGGCGAAGTGTGAGCATGATGATTAAAAATCAACAAAGTTTTGATACAACTACATTGAATGATCTCTACAATCAACTGAAAACACATGAATGTGAGGTCTCAGAAATGTATGAAGAATCAAAACAAGCTATTGGTGGTCCTTTGGCTCTTGTTTCAAAGGTATCAGAAACTGATGAAAAAGATGGTTCAGATGAAGAAGGATTTTTGATGAACTCTGATGATGAAGCTATAGCATTCTATTCAAACAACAGAGTTAAGAAGTTTTTCAAAAAGCCTTTTAATCCAAAAGGAAAGAATAGTGATGCGAAAAATGCTGTCACAAGAACTGGAGGGGAGGAGAGGAAGAAAATGGAGAAAATAGATGAAAAACAGAAAAATGCGAATGAAGATAAAAAGTTGAAGGGTGATTCAGGAATTTATTGTCACTATTACAATGGTGCGAATCATTTCGCAGCTGATTGCATGTTGCGAAAGAAAGAAGAGAAGAAAGAAAACGTTAAAGATGAAGCATACTACTCCGAAAAGATTGAAGAATTACGTGCTAAGACCAAAGGAGTGTCTTTAGTTGCTAAGGGAGAATCTGCTGAAGAAGAAAGTGGAACTTATCAGATCTGGTCTTCAGGATCTGATGACGAGGAAATGAGGCATCCCACACATGGGGCAATGTTCGCAAGTTTTGAGGATTGCGAAGAGAACATTTCAGGGCGATGTTTTGTGTCTAAATCCACTGACAAGTCACCCATGACAACCAAGGTACGTGCAATTCTTGAATCTTTTAATATTCCTTTATCTGCTTATGATGCTGAAATTCTTTCATTTGATGATACTGTGGCTTATTTTGATTCTGTTATTGTGTCTGCTAGTAATGAGGCTAAGAAATTAAATGTGCAACTTAGTGAGACACGAAGAGATTTAGAAATAAAGAAGAGCAGAGTTGAAAAACTCGAAATGCAAGTCAAAAATATAGACTGTGATAGGAATAATCTTACAAATGATGTTAGGTTGTTGCTAGCACAAAGAAACATATATTGTAATTCAGCAAAAAGATTGTATGCAAAATTAACTGCTTTACATCATTCTTCTGACATTAGTAAAGAACAACATAGGAAACTTTTACCTTTTCTTGAGTATGAACGTGAAAAAGTTGATGTTGTTTCTTATGATTGCGAAAGTACAATTGCTCAATTTGACAAAATACCTGATGATAGATATTCATATGGTATTGTGAAAATTGATGAATTTCTGAATGCTGATGAGTTGGTCAACATTTTCAATGAAAGTTTGACAAAGAGTGAACAAGTGAAAATCATAAAGAAAACCGAAAATTCAACTCTTGCCTCACAATTCAATTATGCTGATATGATGAAAATTCTGATAATGTAAGTGAAATCAGTGAGATAGAAGAAGAAGAAGAGGTTGATTGTTCTCAATTGTCAATCATTAATATCACATCTAAGATCAAAGGTAAAGAAATAATAGTTGATTCAATAGTAGAGGATGAAATTGATAAACCTTCAACTTCGCAACATTGTAAGTTTGATAATGTGGAAGTTGAAAGCTGGAAATCTGATGACACTGATGAAAATAAAGAAGAAAAAAAGTTTCAACTGAAACACCTCAAAGGGTTGTGGTTGATCAAGTGTTTGAAAATACAAAAGAATTTGACAAAATTTTAAATGACAAAGGCGCACATTATTTGGAAACCAACACAGTGGTATATCCAAATTTTGTATGTACTGATAAAACCATTTTTCCAAATCAAGTTTTGTCACTACTAGAAATGCTGAGAAAGTTCATCCTGAGTTCAATAAAATGATTGAAAAAGATAATCAAAAGTCCACGACAGAAGGTTTTTTTGCAAATCAAAACACAGAAGAAAACAATTTAACCCAAAATCCTTATGTGTTTCAAAAACAAAAATCATTACAAAAATGGGTGGTTAAAGGTGAAAAATCAAACAAAATTTTTGAAAAAGTTGAAAACTCAAAGGTTGAAGTGAAACTAAATTCTCATGAATTCAAATTGATGGTTGGAAATTATTCAACAGAAAATAATGTTTCAAAAAGAAAAGCAAGAAAAGCAATATTCTGGCAAGTTGTGTCTAATGAAAAATCAAGAGATGAAAAAGAACAAATTTCAAAAACATCATCAAAATTTCAAAACAAAAATACACAAACATATTCAAGTTTTCATAAACAAATAAACTCTGTTGACAAGGTTCCATATATTCGCAAATATGACAACAATCGAAAATTTGAGAATTCGCAAAAATTTGCAAATAATCAAAACTTTCAAAATGTTGGCAAATTTACGAATACTTCATCAAGTTTGAAGAACTCAACTCAAGCCAAAGTGAAATTTTCACCAAAACAACCAAATTTTCCAAATCCTTCAGTATCAAAACCAACCAAAGTTTCATACACAAAAGGAAAATCTGATGTAAGTACGATCAATCATTGGTTTGAAGGGAAAGGAAGGAAATATCAAAGTGGGAAGTTTTCAGAAGAACAAATCAAAAGTGCATTTGATAAGTTCACAAATAATTCTTCAATTGCTAGTGCATCATCTCATAATTCGCAAGTTCCGGTTCAAAAATCGAAACCAGTTATCAAAAATGCGAATGTTGTGAAGGATAAGATTACAATCAATGGGAATCCAAAATTATTGAATGACTACATCTCAATATCTAGAACTGATGATGTTGATATAATGGATTATGTTACAAACAAAGTGAAAACATGGTTTTTAAATTTCAAAAATTTGTTTCATTCTACTAATGATGGACCCAATAAGTCTTGGGTTCCTAAATTTTTTCAATAAATGCAGGTGATATGTGACGAGCAATATGATATGAAATGGTATATTGATAGTGGTTGCTCTCGTCATATGACTGGAAGAAAGGAAATTTTGCGAGATTATAGAAGCTTGGAAAATGTTGGAGTAGTCAAATTTGGAAATAATCACAAGTGTCAAGTGAAAGGGTATGGGAAAGTCACAAATGGAAACTTCACAGTAAACAGAGTTGCCTATGTTGAAGGACTTCAACATAATTTGATAAGTGTATCACAACTTGTTGTGGGTACTGGAAATCAAGTTGTATTTAATGAAGAAGGAAGTATCATTTCAAATGCAAAGACAAATGAAATACTCCTCAAATCCAAAAGATATGGTGATATGTTTACACTGGACATCAAACCGATTGTGGGAAAACCAGTTGTGTGTTTACTATCAAAAGCATCTAAAGATCTCAGCTGGCTTTGGCATAGAAGATTGTCACATTTGAACTTTCGAAATATAAATAAACTTGTAACTGAAGATTTAGTTCGAGGGTTACCAGTACTAAAATTTGACAATGATTCTTTGTGTGCAGCTTGCGAACAAGGAAAACAACATCGAAAAGGTCATCCGATTATGATAGATTCAAAAATAGTAGATCCATTGGAACTTCTTCACATTGATCTATGTGGACCATCAACTGTTGCAACAATAAATAAAAAGCGGTATATTTTAGTTGTTGTAGATGATTTCTCTAGATTCACGTGGGTTTTTTTTCTCAGGTTGAAATCTGAAGTTGCTCAGACGATGATTGATTTTATCAAAAAGATTGAAATTAGTCTGAAGAAGAATGTACGAAAAATTAAAAGTGATAATGGTTTTGAGTTTAAAAATCAAACTCTTGACATTTTTCTCACAAGCAAAAGCATTTCGCATAATTTCTCATCACCATATACTCCACAGCAAAATGGTGTAGTTGAAAAAAGAAATCGATCTCTATGCGAAGCAGCCAGAACCATGTTAACATATGCGAATCTACCTCAATATCTTTGGGCAGAAGCTGTGTCCACAGCATGTTTTACTCAGAATCGATCATACATTCATCGAAGATTCAATGTTACTCCATATGAAATAATCAATAATCGGAAACCTAATGTAAAATTCTTTCATGTTTTTGGTTGCAGGTGCTTTATCATGAATCTCAAAGATAATTTGTCCAAGTTTCAAGCTACAACTGATGAAGGCATCTTCTTAGGATATTCACAGAATTCAGTTGCATACAGAGTGCTTAATAAACGAATAAGAAAAATTGAAGAAACTTTCAATTTAACATTTGATGATTACTATCTTAAACAAATTGATAGTAAATTCGATAATAAACCAATACTTGTGGATTCAAATACTCAAATTGATAATTCCGAAATCAATGATTTTGATTATGACTTAATTTTCGGAATTCCTGACAGGGCAATTGATGCAGAAAATAATGCTCCTGATAATCAAACATCGGAATCCTCAAAACATACTGATGAATCAACGATAACTACAACATCGGTAACTTGTGAAAGCACACCAGATGTCCGTATGGAGGAGGAACACACGAGTATTCATGAAGATTGTCTGCCAACTTTTGAGGGGGAGAAAGAAATTATGAATCATCAAGTTGAGGGGGAGCTTTCGCAAAATCAACAGGAACATCATTTTGAAGGGGAGTATCAAGATGCAGATCATGTTGAGGGGGAGCATGATGAAACAGAGACAATTAATCTTGATAAAAATGAAGAATTTCATGAATTTAATGATAACTTTTCTGTTGCAGGATCTGAAAATGAAGATATGTATGAAGATGCACCATTAGAATTTGATCCAAATTTTCCACCACTTCAGAAATGGACAAGAAATCATCCAAAAGAACAGGTAATTGGTAATCCACAAGAAGGTGTGTTGACTAGAGCTCAACTTCATGCGAAAAATGAGGTACTAAATGCAAACCAAGAACTTTGTATGTTTAATGTCTTTATTTCGAAAATAGAGCCAAAAACAGTAAAGAATGCTATGGAACACTCAGATTGGGTTGTTGCTATGCAATCTGAATTGGCTGAATTTGAACGAAACAAGGTTTGGAGATTAGTTTCTAAACCTTCTGATGTTTCAATTATTGGATTAAAATGGATTTTTAAAAACAAAACCGACAAAGATGGCAATATTATTCGAAATAAAGCAAGACTAGTGGTTAAAGGTTATTCGCAACAAGAAGGCATTGACTATGAAGAAACATTTGCACCTGTTGCAAGACTTGAAGCAGTTCGCATATTTTTAGCCTATGCAGCTCACAAATATTTTGATGTTTATCAAATGGATGTTAAATGTGCATTCTTAAATGGAAAACTCGAAGAAACAGTGTATGTTGAACAACCACCAGGATTTGTAAACAATGAGCATCCTAATCATGTTTATATTTTAGATAAAGCTGTATATGGGTTAAAACAAGCACCAAGGGCCTGGTACGCAACACTTGCAAATTTCTTGAAACAATCCAAATTTAAACAAGGATAAGTCGACCCCACATTATTTCGCAAGAAAGTTGGGTGTCATCTAATGCTTGTTCAAATTTATGTTGATGATATTATCTTTGGTTCAACTGATCCAGCATTGTCAATTGAATTTGAAAATTTAATGAAAAGTCAGTTTGAAATGAGCATGATGGGAAAAATTAATAATTTTCTTGGTTTAAACATAAGACTAAACAGGGAAGGAATCTTAATCAATCAAGAAAAATATACGAAGAACTTGCTTGAAAAGTTTGGAATGCTTAATAGCACAAAACTCAGAGTACCTATGGCAGTCGGAACAAGACTAACTCCTTCGTTAGATGCTACTGTTGTTGATCTAACATTATATCGTAGCATGATAGGGTCTTTATTGTACTTAACTGCAAGTAGACTGATATTATGTTTTCGGTTTGTTGTTGTGCTAGATATCAAGCTAATCCAAGAGAACCTTATTTGACTGCAGTGAAAAATATTTTTCGCTATCTAAAGGGAACCGTTTCTTTAGGACTTTGGTATCCAGCGAAAACAAGATTTTTCATTCAAGCTTTTTCAGATTCCGATCTAGGAGGATGTACTTTGGATAGAAAAAGTACGACTGGTGGATGTCAACTATTGGATGGAAAGTTGGTGAGCTGGCAATCAAAAAAACAGACTTGTGTGGCTATATCAACCGCTGAGGCAGAATACATATCTGCGGCTGCTTGCACTTCGCAAATTATTTGGATTCAGAGTCAACTTCGTGATTATGCAATAAACATGAAAAGATTCCTTTGTATTGTGATTCACAAAGTGCAATTCGCATTTTTCATAATCCAGTGCAACATTCAAAGACAAAACACATTGCTCTTCGATATCATTTTATCAAAGATCATGTGGAAGATGGGAATATTGAAATTCATTTTGTCAAAACAACTGAACAACTTGCTGATATTTTTACAAAACCTCTTGATGAAAAATCATTTGTTAGAATTTTAGCAGGTTTGGGGATGATTAATGCGAATTCAATTTCATCAACACAAGACTAAAAGTTTTGTTCAGCAGATATGAGTCAACATTATTCAGAGGTTACTGTTCATTCAGAGGCTTCGCATGGCTTCGCATCCACATCTTTTCGCATCTGAGCTCATAACAACTAAGGTAAGGTTTACGAATAATTTTTTTTCTTTTGAAAAATCAAAAATCCAAAAAGATTTTATTTTTTTTTATTTTTTTATATTTGAAAAATAAAAAAAAATACAAAAAGATTTTATTTTGTTATGTTTTCAATTTTGCAAAATTAAAAATCCAAAAAGATTTTATTTTTGTTCTTTAATTTTGAAAAATTCAAAAATCACAAAAACATTTTTGTTTTCTTTATTCTTTAAACTTTCTGTGCTGAGAATTTAATACAGGGCAAAAATACGAAGAGGTCATACATATTTGTTTCTATGGGAAGGTATTAAATTTCTTTTAAAAATTAGTTAGGATGTCCCTAGAAGTATGTTGATGTATGTAGACCAAAAGCCTCAACACGACTCTATGTGTCAAAAGAAAGCCTTAATGAAATTATCACATGAAAATTTCTTCCCCAAAAGGCTTATATTTGCATAAGTCAAAACGAGCTACCTTACTCTTCTCAAATGAGTTAACAGTTTTCTGTTTTGTTCATTATAACAGAGGTATACTTCGATTCTTATCCAATCTTTTTAAACCAAACAATTCTTACACTCCAAATTTTTTTTGAAGAGATTTGTCCTTTAGGTCTTTGATCAAACCAATCAAAACCTAGACAAATCACAACTCTGTGTTTATGATCTAACATCATGAGTCCGTGATGGAAGTGAAACCCAAAAAGCATAAACCTTAAGGAATTGACGGGGAACTTTGTTCCAAATTTTTACGAAACCTTTGTTTTAGTATCAAAAATTTCAAAACTTCAAATCATATTCAATCCGAATGTGTGGTCTTGATCAAATATTCACAACCAAGAATGTTTGTTACCCAACAAGATCCAGAACAAATTTTCTTTTGAATATGATTTCAGTGAAAGTTTTATTCGCAAATCCTAGTCATGATAAATATTTTTCACAAGCCAACTTGTCACTGACTACACTGGTCAAACAAGTAATTTCATTTACAATTTCTCACCTTATGTAAAGGCTGATATGTAATGAAATTTCAAACCAATCCAAAATGTCTTTTAAAAGAGGCCCTTCGATACTTCTCTATAAGTATTCGATTGTAATTCACAGGAAACTACACAAGCTGTTGATTATCTATCTTGATGATTAACGAAGCAACCTTTGCCTGGGGTTTTACTGCATTCATGTCAAATTAAATTTTTGACATCACAACATTCCAAATTTTCTTGTTTCTTATCTTATTCCGTTGGCACAATGCACACACGAAATCCTTGAGGTTCTGAGTAAAACCAACTCAGACTGATGATTTCGCAAATCTGGCATATGACTTCACTTTAAATCCCAAAAGTGAACGAGCCTTGCTTCCATGCGAAGGGTTTTACCGGTTCGGATTCTATAATAGATACTTGACAGGCTGTATAATCAAAATGCTTGGTATTCTATCCGGTTTTCGAGGAGATGTGACAGTTACTTTTTGAAACATAGTTATCTTTTGCAGTCATGATCCGAGTTTCAAGGTGCCACATTGGATAACATTAAATGTATCCCGCTTTAATTTCAAATCAATTTTGAGTAACCTATAAAAGGGGGATCAAGAACACTATGTACGGTTACGCAAACAAGAACTCTCACAAAACTTCAAAGATTAAACCTTGATCCAAACTTCAACTTTCTTTCTCAAAACCCTAACAATGGCAGCCACTAATTCCAACACTGATGAGGTTCTTTCTCAATCACTGATGAAGATTCAAAGAACCAATTACCAAGTTGATCCAAACGTTTCTGCTTACCCAGAAGAATTGAAGATGCTTATCGTTGCTCTGAAACGATCACCTCTGTCCACTGCCATGTTCAGTTCATTCTCTGTTCCAATGGTGTGGCTATCTCGTGCAGCTTCAACGGTATCATACAATCACACGGCGGATGTGATTAATTTCAATTTAACCAACAACAAACGGGTTGAATTGTCCAAGAAACTGTTTGTGGAAATCTTGCAGATTCCAAACAACCCTCCGTTTGTCAAACCTGTCAACTCGCAGATCATTCATATGTTCAATGAGATGGGGCATCAACCGGAGTTGGAGAAAATAAGTGACTTCAGAAAGTCTGGATTGCCATGTATCTGGAATTTCCTATTTGGTATTTTTCTACGGTGTCTTACAGGAAGATTAGTCGGACTGGATAGAGGAAGAGTGGAAGTATATGCTATGGTAATGGGCATATACTATGATATCAATGTTGATTATGCAACTCAGTTGTGGAAGGAATTTGTTAAAAGCCTGGAAAATACAAATTTGGAGAAGGGGATTTCCTGTGCAAGATACTGGAGCTTAATTCTGGAAAAAGTCTATGAGAAAGAAGCAATTCCAGTGATGACAGATGTTGAAGTTGCTGAATTTTCCTTCTATCAATTTACAAAAACTGTAGAAGATGATGAGGCAATTTTCTCTCATGTGGCTCGTATTCCATATGCGATGCTTCGCAAAGTTTCTCCGACTCACAAAGTTTTGGTACGATATTTGCGAAATATTGATATATCAGATCAGACTGGTGTATTACCAGACGTTGCTACTCCATCAAAGAAAACGAAGGTTAGCAAGAAAAATGCGAAGGGTTCATCCTCACCAACAGTACAAGATGAAGCTATTCCAACCGAAGAAAGTTTATCAAAGTCGAAGAAAGAACTCTTACCTTCTAAGTCTGGGGTACTGAAGCAAATTCGCAAAGCTGAAGTGAGTAGTAAAGGCGTTACTATTCATAGTATTCCCGCACCGGTGTCTCCAGGCAAGAAAAGACAGCGAGCTGAAGATGTTGCCAAAAATATGCAACGTACGCTGGTCAAAAGAAGAAAGATGGTGATTCGCAATGAATCATCTGATGAAGAAGTTGTTCCGGAAACTCCACCCGTCACATCTATGGTAAATGTTTCTTTACCAATAATTCACACTTCGCAAATTTCTACCACTATTCCATAAACCAAATCACTCGAAATAGTTCTCACCAAATCAGTTTCTGAGGAGGTACCTATTTCCGATACGGTTGTCAACGTATCTGATACGGGGGCACCTATCCTGAGTGTTGCACCAACAATCCAAATATCTTTAACCATTTCATTACCTGTTACCACTTTCTCCACCACTTCATCAATATTTGATCATGCCCTTCAAAACCCATTCACAACACTTTTTCCATCTCAATCACCCGAAAATCCTCAACCTTCGCAACAATTATCTGATACTGAAGTCGAAGGAGGTGCCTTTGGAGGGATACTTGATGATATTCCTTTTGATTTAGACGAAGAAGATATTCCTGATCATATGCTGATGACAGGAAAACAGTTTAAAATTCTGAATCATAAGTTGAAGACCATTATTCAATCGCAAGCTGATTCTAGTAGAATGTCTTCAATATCAGCCATGGAGGTTGATGTCATGATAAAAGGAGCTGAGAAACGGATCATGGAGAAGGTTGATCAAACAGATAAAAATAATGAGCTCAGACTTAAAGCACAAGGGAGCAATTTTACATCTGCTGTTCAAGATCTCAAAGCTACTACAAAAGAACGTCATATTCTTTTTGTACAAGATGTCAAGAAAGTTCGTGAGGATGTAAACTTCAAGATTCAGGAGTTGAAGTCTGAACTTGCGAAGGATCTTCTGGATGTTCATACGAAACAAGCAGATGTTCAAAAGCAAATTGTGGAGATTTCTTCTCAACTCCAAAAGCTTAATGATATTTCTGTTCTTGAAGCTCATAAAGCCGCAACAACGGAGAAGTTTGATCAACTGATAAAGTTAGTCACTGAGCTTAAAATAGCAGTTTCGCATTCTTCATCACCTCAAATCCTTACTCCTGAATTCTTGTCTCTAAAGATTAACACTTTAGAACAAGCAATTCAAAAAGCTCTTGCTCCACTTACGAATTTCACTTCTTTACTACCGAAGAGTGCTCCACCTGTTTACACAGGGGTGCAAGGGGGAGAGAAAAGTCGAAGTAAAGAAGAGGAGGCAAAAACAGTTGGAAAAGTGATATCGACTCAGCTTGTAGCTACTCTTCCTATTCCTACGAAACCGATTTCTTCAACTACAATTACCACAAAAACAGTTTCCAAAGGTATTGTTATTGGAGAAAATGAAGGAGGTTCAAACTCAAAATCTCAGAAAGATGTTGTAGGAAAAGGAAAAGGAATATTATACGAAAAGTTGAAGGAGGAGTTGAAAGCTGATGCAGAGGCCGAGTTGGAGAGAATGAGACAAGTTCAAAGTATCATGAGACAAAGGGCAAGTGATCCTCCCTCCATGAACAAAGGATATCCTGCGAAACTTTACTCTTATGAAACAATAGAGTCGAAAGTTGTGGGTAGGGAGATGTATGAGTTCGAGAAGAAGCCGAAAAGAAGTTGTGATATTGCTAACTCAGATTATTGTCAATTGGATTTCCCGATAAACAAAATGATGTTCATCACTGCTGAATACAAGATCAGTGAGAAATTTGATAATCCTGATGATTATACTCATATGAAAATCAGATTTCATGCAGTCTTGGGGAAGAATCCAGATGAAGTTTGGTCTTTAATGAAGATCAAAAAGGTGCTGACAATAAAGAAGGATGTTTTGTTTGAAGATATGCTTCAAAATTTTCGGTATTTTGTTATCAGAGCAGACAACAAACAATATGACTTCACAGTAGCTGATTTTCCATTGATGAACTGCAATGATTTAATTCAAGTAGCTCTGATCCTGAAGCATATGGAAGAAAACAATCTTAAAGGCTCTGAGACAGATGTGTTCAAGGTTGGCTTCACACATGTGAAGACATTCATCGATAACTATTTCGACCGTTTGGCTCTTACAGATGAAGAATTAGCAAATGTGCTGGGAAGAGAAGTAAAAGTTCCATGGGAGGATACTTTGACTCAATCTGCTTTGTCGAAGTATGTTGTTGGTGAAATATGCTTGAAACCATTTGGCATGGTGTTTTCGGGAAGAGATACAAAAGGAAAACCGAAGAAATTTTTGTTCAAAGTCTCAGAGATTGAAAGATATAATTCTTCGCAATATACGCACTTCATTGTACGTATGAATAACTGCAAGAAGAATAACGAAGGAGACAAGAAAGATCTGAAGAAGGTGATTTCCTGGTATGGAGAAGTTCGAAGGACAATTCACTCTGCGATTCAAAAGCTTTTGAGTTGAATTGCATCGACTGTTTACAAAGGGGGAGAATGTAGATGTAAATTGTAAAAAGTCGAAAATAGTGTATTGTATTGTTTCGCATTTTATGTTATTTTACTAAGTCATATTGTATGCGAAGTGAAAATGTATAGACTTAGTAAATTTTTTGTATGTTCCTTATAAATAGGGACTGAGGCTAGAAGTACAGATACACACGAAAGCGAAAAACAAAAATCTCTCTTCTGCTTATTTTGTAATCAATCTTAATCAATATGAGATCTGATTAATATTTACTCTTTGTGTTCTTCATCTTCAATCGTTCAAATCTATCTTTTCTTTTCTCAATTCTCGATAACAATTCACATCAAAAAGTGTGAGTCATTATTTTATCTTCTAGTTAGGCTTGTTAAGCACATGATTCCTAGCCTTAAAACATAATATATTGCATGAACATCAAGAGTTTATGGCCGTAAACTCTTGTTTTGGTGCATATATTGGCCACAAACTCATCTTAAGTCTAAGCTTCCTGGCCCAACTATGTTACATATCATAGATGGTAGCATGTGGAAGAAGCCTTGGTCCGCAAGGACTTAGGGGAGGGTTTTACATCTTACTGTTGAGGATGTCAACGCTGCACCTGATGTGGTTACAAGTACCATCTAATTAATAATAACTCTGCATCATTTTTTATGCTTCCTTCTTTCTTTAGGAGTTTAATGTAAGTGATCATGTACTTTCCTTGTTAACCAAGTATCTACATTAGTCTTATTTAATCTGAGAGGAAGTTTATCTTTCATGCCTCATGCTTTCATTATGAATTTTTATTTTATGTCTGGAACATTAGTATTGGACCTTAGGTGATACCAACTCTCCCAAAACCAATTTGTGGTAGGAAAGGCACTAACTTTGTATATATAACATCCATCCCTCAAGTTCCTACGACATTCGACTGTAACAAAGAAACCTTCCCTATGTATCATGTGGACTAAGCAATTTCTGAGCTAAACAATTGGATAACACCGTAGATGTAGATATTACGTATGATAAAATATTAAACATAAATAATGTGTATAATGGTTTCATAATGGTAAATAGTAATGTGATGTTTTCAATAGATCTTATCCAAATTCCGAGGAAGGAGCTCACTACAAGAAAAATAGCCTTTAATGATGCGCAAACAACGACACTCGCAGATTGAGGATACGCATTCTTGTGTGTCCATAAAAATAATGTCAGGTTTCCAAAAACTGAAGTATAGAGGACACTTATTTTGGCGTACCCTTAAATTAGTATCTGAAAAAAACACGGAGGGCACCTTTTATAAATAGTGAGTCGTCTAGGCCTGTCGTTTTATAATATTTTAATGAAACGCGCATCTCCATCCATATAGCATCTCTGTATACCTAAGGAGGGAAAGGAAATCCCAAAAATCAAAAGCCCCGCTCATTCTCCTCTCCCTTGTTTCCACCAGTTGTGCTATTGATTTTTTGATTCGTTCACACTCTAGAACTAGTACATACATCACTCTCTTATCATTCTCCTTTAATTTCTTACTCTTGCAATTAAAGATTTAGGGTTTTTTCATATTACTGTTCCAATTTTTTTTGTTCAGGTTTGGATTTTAGTCAAATGGCATCCCTAAAGGAAAGTCTAATGCGTCGAGTCGTCGGCCCATGGTGTCGACAGTCCGTCTCACCATCCCAGCTGGCGGAGGAATACTTGGACCACCGGTAGTAGGTCAATAAAAAGTCAACTCTTGCACCCAGAAATACATATTGGATGACCTGATTGCTGGTACTGTGATGTTTTCAAAGACAAACTTTTGAGATGAGTGTTCGTTTCCCTTTAGTGACCCGATTTCTTAAAAACGTTGGTGGAATTGACTCCGGGAGTGGGCGTGCAGGTCATGTTGTTGCTGTAACGACCAAAATTTCAAAACAATTAAAACTTTTCGAAACCACCCATTTTAATAACGTTGTTACAAAAAGGTTTTCAATACATTATTTAACAGAGTATTTTCCCAGGTTCATATCATAAAACACCAACACGAGGAACGGTACGATCACGCCTTTACATTGCCACAGACTCCTGAGAACTTGAAAACATAAAACCACAACTGTAAGCCCGAAAGCTTAGTGAGATACCCCCAAAATACGCACCACATATACGCCTTTCCAGGCCACGACCTTCCGGTCCAAAACATATCGCCTTCCGGCCCATATCATATTGCCTTCCGGCCCATAACATATTGCCTTCCGGCCCATAACATATTGCCTTCCGGCCCACCGCATAACAAGCATACCTATCATAACAAAACATAGAACGACCCTGCATACCGGGTCACACCCTAGGTCTAGCAATCATACGCATAACACATAATCATGTAACAGTTCACAGTCAGCAATCGGTCGACAGACCACATAACATAGCATTACTCTATTCAAGATACCGACCTAGCCGGTCACTAGCATAACATCACCCTACGAATCAGTCAACATACTAAATGCACACATACGCCTTTCCAGGCCATGACCTTCCGGTCCACATAGCAATGCCTTCCGGCCCACAACATATAACGCCTTCCGGCCCATAACATAATAACTGACAACTACCCGGATTCCCATCCGATAAAAAGGTTGGCCTTGGTGCCATAAACCCTAGCGATATAGTGAGGATAACTCACCTCGAAACTGCCGACTGAACAGATAACTCAAGCTGCTCCAATCACTGATACGGTCTCCACCTCCGGACAGCCACCAATGCACTGAACTCAACAATAATCAACAATTAACAAAATACCCCTGGAACCACTGGTCAACCCTTGGTCAAAGACAAGGTCAAAGTCAACCCCTGACTGACCCTACTCGCCGAGTCAACCCGATGACTCGCCGAGTTCCCATACCCAGAACTTCACTCAATCCGCGACCTAACTCTCACCCCGAGACTCGCCGAGTTCAACAACTCTGAGTCCACTCGCCCTCAACTCACCGAGTCATCCCTTGACTCACCGATTCTCGACTCAACCCTAGAATATCGGGACTCTTCGACAAGACTCGCCGAGTCCAAGGACAGACTCGCCGAGTCTATGGCTATCTTCAACCTACTCGCCGAGTTGTTCATACAACTCGCCGAGTCCAAGGGCATCTTCAAGCTACTCGCCGAGTCTGTTCATCGGACTCGGCGAGTCCATACTATGCAACCGCTCAAACTGCTTTCTAAGGTCAGATCTGCTCCGGCAATTCATAGGTCTGGCCTTCCTAGACTGGTCCATCACGTAAAGTCCTTATTTCGGTGCTCTAATACACCCCATGACTCATAATTGACGTTTTGACCTAAGGCATAAGGATTCCAATCCAAAACCTCCATTGATTCCCGAAAAGCTCAGGCATGGGACACTCTGGACTTCCAAGAGTCCCAATATAGGGTTCCAATCGCTTGGGGGACTAAGGAAGCACTCAATCTAGCCACAAAAGGGTTCCATAAACCCTAAATCCATATACACATCAACATAGAAGGGAACAACTCGAAAATATTACCTGAATAATGTTGCTCTGTGTCCCCAACCCTCAGAATATGGTTTCACCTGTTGTTCCCTTAACCAAGCCTCCTCCTCCTTGCAAAATGACACTTCCAAGATCAATAATGGTCTTTTACCTTGCTCCAGATGCTCACAATCGAATTAGGGTTTCACTCAAAGGACTAGGGTGAACAATGATGGCCATAAGGCCCCTTATATATGTCCCAAACCTGGGAAGTTAGGGTTTCGCTAAACAGCGCGGACTCGCCGAGTCCATATCCGGACTCGCCGAGTCCAGTCGCGAACCCACGACCAGATCCGCGATCCTACTCGGCGAGTCTGAGCTCCAACTCGCCGAGTCCCCTCTTAAAACACCCAAAATCATAAATATAACAATACCTGGAATTCCGGGCTGTTACAATTCTCCCCTACTTATATTAGGCTTCGCCCTCGAAGCCTACAGCAACTCAACTCCAAGGATATTCCCACAACGCTCCACCGGGCCTTAACCGGCCCAGGTCTCTCAAGGCATAAATATCGAAACTCGAACATACATTCCCCTCCTTCACGGTGTCCTGATCACCATCTCGAACTGGGCATCGACTGTACCCCTGATCATCACTCTCAATAACCGAGAATTACCCAAGATGCAACTCTGCTCTAAATCGCAACGATCACTCGACCCATAAGAGCTAGAAAACCCTGAACCATCGAATCCCCAATCCGAGTTCCACTCTATCCATTCCGCGACGACGAAATGACCCATCCTCAATCTCAGAGCAACTCTCATGAGTTCCCCTCTTGCAACCGCATACTCATGCTGGACTAGCTCCTACACCCTCAGGTTGGGAAAACCTGACGCACTGATAATATCCTCAAACATCTCCCAGAATGAATCACTAATATACACCCCATACCCTGATCAGAATCACACTGAGAGTTCAAGACTCTCTCTCTCTCTACATCCCTTCCGAGCCTTTTGGCTCTACACTTGCGGATTTCCCTCCGCGACCTCAGCGGTCATTCCAAACCGGATGAGCTTCTAATCCACTGCCGCAAACACGCTGCTCACTAACCATACTCGAATTGCTCTAACATAACTCTGCTCTGCCACTTTCACTTCCGTGGACTTGTACTCCCTCTCGGAGTTACACACCTCTTACCTTTCTCTCTTCCTTTACCAAGGAATCCACCCGGCTACAATGTCACTCCAACAAATGCCATGGTGCTTTCCCGACGCTACACCACCCTTAGCATGTCCGCTATCCATCCAATACACTTATTCTGACTCTCCTCGCAGGGACTCTCAAGCCCATGCACTACCTCAACTAAACAAGATCGCTACCCGGGGCCAGACCTTCCATTGCAAACACACTGCAACATACACAATCCGCAATCTCAAACTGATCCAACAATACCAGCAGAGTCTCCAGCATGACTGGACCGACTCACATAACACATATTAGCCACTCGAGGCTATATCTCTGTGGGTCCGTACACCCAAACTCTGCGAACCCTCAGGTTCTAACTCTGGGAACCTTCCGGTTCCAACTCTAGAAACATGCACAACATAAATCCTGTGGGATTAATGCAGTACAATCCATCACGTACATCAAGCATACAAATACTCTGATCACGTAACCCCGGTTACCTACTCAAAGTTGATCCTGGCCTGCTCCCAGGCCTCCACAATCAAATGCCCTAGGTCTGTATCCCGCCCCGCATACCCGACACTCGCTCTTGTCAGCCTATACTCTGAGCTGACAGAACACTGCTGAATCCCAACAGCTAAGCACCCTCACATACTCATCGATCTCCCGGAGAATTCTCCAATTCTCCCCCACTTAAAGCACTGACTAACAACCACCAGTCGCCAACAACGACCTTCCAAAACAACCCTACACAAAGAGAACACTTACACACTGGTTGCTTCCCACAAGCATAAACAACCCTCAGCAAAACACATCTCCTCACTGATCAATCTGCTCAAAAGAATCTGATCTCCAATTATCCATTCCACGATTGTAGATGCTACCCGACACTCAACCCAATGCCGCATCTCCACTAATAACCCTCACGAACGATAACCAACGATAGCACAAAACACCAAACTATAATCATACGAAACCCTCAGGGAACAACGGATACCAAAACGAAAACCCGAAACACAAATCCATAACCATGCCAAACCCTCAAGGAACAACGGATACCAAGACGAAAACCCAAAACATAAATCCACACAAGGATACCAGCACAAACAATACACCACCATAATTGCAAGATAGCAAAACATCAAGAAAGAAACATACCCGCAGCTGCCTCCGACACTGCTCTGACCTCCTCTGCCGCAAGCTGATAAGCACGACCCTGAGCCCTTGGGGCTCCGCTCCATCCTGACCTCCTCCTGGAATCCTCAAAGTGGCCGGTGCTGGAGCCTGCACCGGTCCTGCAGAAAACTGTGGACAGTTGACCCTCAAATGTCCAACCTAACAACAATGATAACAAATCCTCAAATCCCGACCCGGCACTGACTTCCGACAATCCCGCGCATAGTGCTCCTCCTTTCCGCACTTGCGGCATGCACCACCGGACCAACAAGCTCCGGTATGACCCATCCCACACTTCCCACAAGTGTGGCCGCTCAGATTTCCCACTCTAACATCAACGGTCCTGGACCGTTTCGGCGCCGGCTGCGACTGCATCGGAGCCTGCCTCAGCTCACGCAACTGTAAGTCAACCTTCAACTCACGCCGCCTGGCGGCCTCCTGGAACTCCAACAAGGTCTCGCACCTCTGCGCAGGCATGGACTGTCTGATATCCCCCTTGAGCATACTCAGATATCGGGACGTCTGAGCCTGCTCCGAAACGAACTCAGGGCAAAACACCGCCCTCTCAGTGAACATCCTGATGATCTCAGTCACCGACTCCGAATCCTGCTTCAGCTCAAGGAACTCCTGAGCCAATCTCTCCCTCTCATCCCGCGGAACATAGCGAGTGCTGAACATCTCTCTGAACTGATCCCATGAAACCGCAGCCCTCTGCGCATCGGAATATGACCCCGTCGTCAATCTCCACCAATCCTTCGCCCCGAGCCTCAACAGGTTCAGAGCACCCCTCACCCTCTGATCAGCAGGGCATAAACGCGTGGAGAAACACCCCTCCCAGTCTGATAACCATCTCATAGCAACAATCGGGTCCTGAACTCCATCGAATGTGGGAGGCTTCGTATAATAGAAATCCCGATACTGAAAACCCCGACTAGCTCCTCCCCTTACAGCCGCTGTAGCCGCCGCGGCAGCCGTCTCTGCGAGAGCCGCATATCGCTCATCAAAATACTCAATCATGGCGGTCTTGATCGACCCAACAATTCCGGCAACTCAGCCCGGAACAATGCAGCAACCCCATCACGTAGGATCTCGCGAATCCTTGCATCCAACTCGCTCGTGCTCGTCTGCTCGATAACCTCAGACGGCACCGATCCACCCGGAACTCGCTCTCCAGCTCCCGATCCTGATCCGGATCCACTATCATCATGCCTCGAAATCTCCATACCGAAGACACCATACCAATCTCAGACACTTCCCACAATCCTGGGATTCAACTCTCGCAACCCAACCCTAGAGATCATGGTCTCCCTGATACGCGTATGGGTCCTGTGCTTTCAGTAGTACGGGCCCATACTACCTTCCACACCTACCCATATTTTTATGAAGTACTACCACAATACCCTAGAGAACATGCATAACAACTATCAACCCTCACCACTAGAGGAACACTGAGAATCTCCCATAAGGGACCCTAGGCTACAGGCATCACAAATCAGGCAACATTATCATGAATTCCTGAAGATCCCTAGCCTAACTCTAGCATGCTGTTCTATCAAGCTCAAATAAAACAAATATCATGTATGGTATCTTGGGGTTACTTACTGGCTCCGGCTAATCGTACCTCCGCGTCCTCCCTTTACTTAATTTGAAAACCATTTTAAATTTTCTCTTTTTAAAATCCTCCTCGATTTGAGACTGGAGTCACACGAATGTTCCCCCAATTCACTCAAACCAAGGCTCTGATACCAACTTGTAACGACCAAAATTTCAAAACAATTAAAACTTTTCGAAACCACCCATTTTAATAACGTTGTTACAAAAAGGTTTTCAATACATTATTTAACAGAGTATTTTCCCAGGTTCATATCATAAAACACCAACGCGAGGAACGGTACGATCACGCCTTTGCCTTGCCACAGACTCCTAAGAACCTGAAAACATAAAACCACAACTGTAAGCCCGAAAGATTAGTGAGATACCCCCAAAATACCCACCACATATACGCCTTTCCAGGCCACGACCTTCCGGTCCAAAACATATCGCCTTCCGGCCCATATCATATTGCCTTCTGGCCCATAACATATTGCCTTCCGGCCCACCACATAACAAGCATACCTATCATAACAAAACATAGAACGACCCTGCATACCGGGTCACACCCTAGGTCTAGCAATCATACGCATAACACATAATCATGTAACAGTTCACAGTCAGCAATCGGTCGACAGACCACATAACATAGCATTACTCTATTCAAGATACCGACCTAGCCGGTCACTAGCATAACATCACCCTACGAATCAGTCAACATACTAAATGCACACATACGCCTTTCCAGGCCATGACCTTCCGGTCCACATAGCAATGCCTTCCGGCCCACAACATATAACGCCTTCCGGCCCATAACATAATAACTGACAACTACCCGGATTCCCATCCGATAAAAAGGTTGGCCTTGGTGCCATAAACCCTAGCGATATAGTGAGGATAACTCACCTCGAAACTGCCGACTGAACAGATAACTCAAGCTGCTCCAATCACTGATACGGTCTCCACCTCCGGACAGCCACCAATGCACTGAACTCAACAATAATCAACAATTACCAAAATACCCCTGGAACCACTGGTCAACCCTTGGTCAAAGACAAGGTCAAAGTCAACCCCTGACTGACCCTACTCGCCGAGTCAACCCGATGACTCGCTGTAACAATTGGTAAAAATAGGAACGATCGTATGATGCTATCTTTTGATTATTAAGCAATATGAGTATTTTATTAAGAATGGTTGAAGGAATTTAACCTCTTTTATTTAAATAAGTTATTGTGAAATATAAAACAAGTAACTATTGATAAATTTCGTTATGATGTATGACATCGAACCATGACCGGTTTGTGAAATTAGCATATAACATCATTTAAATGCAACAAACTTAATTTTTGTATCAACATGTCTCTAGTTGATAAGTAAGTTAGGTTCTATGTAAATCGTTTGCTTAATAGATGTGAAGGATCTAAATTTGACAAATATACGAACCAAAGTGACAAAACGTGTTTAACGATATGGTTAACCGGTTAAATGTCACGAAATTATACATGCTCAATAAATTTTATATTTAAATAAATTAAAATATAAAATGAATTATTATAAGGTATAATTAAAATGTATTTAAGTGTTTTTGAATAAAAAGAATAAAACATAAACATTAAAGTTCAAATACACAAAAACTACATTGTTATTTTATACTAAGTATACATGTATGTATTTGTATATATGTATTATTATCTAGTGAATGACTAGTTATAAGTCATGAATTAAAATGATTTCATGTAAGTTTTATGATGTCTAAATCAATTAAGATAAGAGAATTGGTGGAGATAAGTGCCAACTTAACTAATAAGTGCTTAATCACTTAAGACATTTTACTAAGAATGCTTATTAATCCCTCTTCTAATTTTCGAGATTAAGACCTTCCCTCTCCTTAACTAGAACTCCTAACTAACTAAATAACTAGTAGTTAGTTAGTTAACTAACTCTATCTCTAAACAACCACCCAAGCAAGTGGCTAGACAAGATCACATCACTTAAACTCACATCCCATCACAAGCTAGTCTAGGTTTTGTCCCCTTATCCTCTTCCACCCTTTCCTCCTTCATAACCACGAAATTTCCTCTTCATTTTACCCTCATTTGACCAGCCAATACTCCAAGTAATTACTCTCAACCTTCATCTCATTTTCAAGCACAAGAACTTCCTTCCAAAGCCATCAAAACCATGAACTAAAGGGTTGTTGTCCCTTTTGTGTTTCAGCCACCATTTCACCCATCTACACCTTCCTTTTGCTTGATATTTTTACCACCAAATACCCCTGGAAGTTACTTGTTTTGATACTCAAAATTATTGATTCAAAACAGTGAGTAAAATACCCTTTTTCTTGCACTTTTGCTGTGAAATTTCGTGACAGCAACATAGCCAAAAGAGTGGCTGTTTTGGAGCATCAAACCAACAACCAAAAGTTCATCTTCAACTTTCCATTCTTCAAGTATTCACATAAGGTGAGTTCATATCCCCTTTGAACACTCTTTAAATACATTTTAAATGTTTTATACTCTTTTTGGGGGAGGAATACAAGTTAACACATGACTAAATTCGTGTGAAACATTAACCTTTTGATATACTTTTCATACTGTTGTTTTAACTATCTTGTGAAGTTATTATGATACAAAACCCCTCACAACACAGCTTTACCCTCTTTGGGATATAATATGTTTATAAATAGAAATATGTTTTATTTATACGTTTACATACAAACACATCATATCAAGGGTAACATTCTTTACTAAGTCATTTCATGCATTCAAAGAACTTATGATTATGCTTTGTCAAACATTGTGAAAGAGGTTAAACTTTGCATACAAACTACTACCTTATTACGGACTTAGTTGAGAATCCATGAGTCGTGTATATCTTCAAACGTTACTTTCTTTATTAGAAAATAATGCAACAAGTCCTGTCTATAACCAGAGTCTCCCGTTCGGAGAACGTGTCAAATGTGTATAGATCTATACGGGAAGTCATGATCCCGCTCCCTGACTGTTAGCTACAGTCCGTCTTTTGGGGTGACAGTTGTCATAACGCTACGACGCCTGAAGAACGTCGCTACAGGCATATTATGTTTAGTATGGTTATAAAACTCATCGGATATACAATTATTATGGTATTATGCTTTTATGAAAGAGTAGCTATTAAAACTATTCTTCATCTAACAAATGCGATCTTCGTATAGCTTTATTATATAAAACTATGCCACACCTTTCGAGCACGTCGGTTGCTTGCGATTTTCGGTCTTAAAGACTGCCAGTTATGTCAGGAAAATAAGGGTTTTTCCTGTATACAAACCAAACAACTAATAGGAAAATAAGGGATTTTCTCGGTACAATTAGTTGCAACTTATAACATGAACATTCATATGCATTTCATACTTTTATAAGAAAATAAGGGTTTTTCTTGGAAAACACAACAAATCATACCTCAACCATTAGGGAAAATATGAGATTTTCTGGATCTAATACATTCATTTTCAACACAACAAATCATAACTCCTTACATTTGAAACAGTGCGTTTTCTGGAAAACATACACGAACTTTCGAATGGCGTACATTTTCTCAAAACACTACTTATGAACTCACCAACTTAATTGTTGACACTTTTTCTTTGAAATAACTTGTATTCTCAGGGAACCGCTAAGCAGATTTGGAAATCAACTTTTGGGGATTAACGTGCTGACGTTAATTACTTCTTTTGAAGGATGTTTTGTATTTATCTTTTGAACAAGTAACGAATACGATTATGTAAACATTTTGGAAACTTTAATATATATGGTGGTGTGTACTTTCCTTTCTATGAACTGTTATGATACTGAATATGACGTCCTCCGCCCCCGAACGTTTCCGCCGTTCTGGTTTGGGGGTGTGACAGATTGGTATCAGAGCATCGTTTATAGTGAATTAAGTATATCAAAACCATTTTTGGTATACAACTATAAACTCAACTGGGCAAAAACACTCTGAGAAGAGTCATACTTTTGAAATTAAATTTATTTAGTTTTTGTAAAGTAAGCATGCATTCATTTCGTACTAATAACAGTTTCACATCGGACCGTTTTAGAAGTATTATAAATAAGTTGTGCAGTGCAAGTACGCCTTGGGACATGTAATCGGAACTGGGAAGGATATAGCCTGATCAACTATATTTGTCCGAGAGCCGACTAACGTGTGCCGAGGAGTGTCTGCAGTGGACAACAAATTTAAAACTTACCAACAAACTATACAAAGAAAACTTTAACATCCAAATTTAAAATACTATAGCAGTATTTTGCGTTACAATAGAACCACACACTTAGATTCTTCATATGCTTCTTACCCCTATTCTCGCATAGGCATATCAGCTAGACTTCATCTCCACATAGACCCCTACTAACTTGCCACCGAAGCCAATAGATGGATCAAGAAGGATCCAGAAGAAGATTTCGAAGAGTACCAATAGATGAAATACGAGGAAGAAGATTTCCGAGAAGGGACCAGGTGGAGAAAGAAGTTCGGGAGATACCATCAATAAACCTTACCCTATCAAGAGGAGTGTGAGAACCTCCACCTCTCATTTCAGGAAGCAACCCGCAATTAACTACCTAGCCACACATATAGACTGGAGAGGACAACCGATGATCCATAACCGACATAAACTCACTACACCATACTTCGGGCCATAGCACACATAGACCGGCAAGCAGATCAAGAGAACATTACGGATCACCTACACTCCTTAGAAAAGGAGATAGTCGTTATAGGACAAAGAACCCTTACAGCTACAACCTAGACAGTCATCACAGAACTGAGAGTAGAGGAGACCACTCGCAAAATAGAATCATGCCGACACATGAAGGTAATCAGCATACTGGTGCAACACTAGTTCTATAAATAGACCCTATAACATTTCAAATTGCGGTAACAGCCGCTGTGACAGCAGTCATGGCACACCTTGGCGCTAACAACACAAACAAAAGCGGGAACAGCGCCGAAAGTTCCAATCGTAATAACAACCAGGGACACCTCGAGTATGTTCCTGCCACGACGCCCCAAATCAAGGACCTACCAAAAGACAACAAATAGTGAAAATCCATACCACCACCATCCCTACTACCTCAGTGCCGACAAGACCATATGTTGGAAACCTGCCAAAATGCACCAAGTGTAGCTTTCATCACAAAGGAAAGTGCAGGGAAATGCACTGCAAGAACTGTAATGAAAAGGGGCATACCACAAATTTATGTAGGGTGCCGGCTCAACAGACCGCCCAGAACACAAAAGCTGGGATGAGTCGGACTTGCTATAGATGTGGAGAAGTAGGACATTTCATAAAGGAGTTCCCGAAGACTAAAAACAAAGACGTCAGGAGCATCGAAAGTGTTTTAGCAACAGAGCGTGGGAAAGAAGTAATAGACCCCGCTGAGATTCCGGTACGTTCATTCCCGATAGCACATATGCATGGATATTATATAATAGCAACACGAAGAGGAGTATTGTGAGTCGTAGATTTAATCAATTTCTCAACCAAAAACCTCAAAAACTTAAACGAAATATTTATAGCAGAATTGGAATAATCAAAAGCACTAGAGGCGCGTACATAGGGTGCACTCTAACACTAAATCAACCAATTCGTTCAAATCATCCTAACACCGGTCACAATAAAATTTACAACATTTTCATTTTAACAACGTATTAGTTAGTTTCCTCACCATACCGATATCATATATTAAGAAAAGGCCATTTGCCTAAACCCATCGAGTAATAGAACCCTCGTTGTCTATGGCGACAAACCGGACACAAACCCCCGACTCACCTTTTACAACAAGACTCAGAAGTACCTACACAGGAGGTACCACGCCGTCCTAGCCCGTGCTGTGGATAAGAAACAAGAAGAGAAAGACATCATGGATGTTGGAAAAGCCCGTAACCTTCTCGATATATTCCGAGAAGATCTCCTGGGAATATCATCCGTACGACAACCCGAGTTCAAAAATCAACCTAAGTGCAGTAGTTGTGGAAAAGGGTTGATGTAAATGCCATCTCACCCAAGTTAATCACCCCACTCAAGTAGAGACTATGGACCCATACTAGTGAATCTATGATTACTAAGTGTATATATTGGAGCCCTATATAATTAAGATTCTACGGACTTAGGGTTGGTAATTTCGCTTTAAATCCTTTTCCTTGTTTGGATGTGGGCTTAGAATAGAATCACCGATTCGACTGTCTTTTCATTCTTAATTATATATGACTTATAAACACAAAGAGATGATAGATGAATCAGTTATGAGTCATACCATGAACTCCATGACAAGTTACCCAAGACAGCGGATGGACACGCTACCACTTGAGTGAGCGTAGACAAATCAAACGAACCCACACACTTTCTACCAACCAAGGCTACAAAGAAAAATAGAAAAGCTGATAGGAGCATATCACAAGAAGATTGCGAGACTGCATAGTATACCACTATCTATCATTTTGGATAAGGGACAGGCGATTCGCCTCGTGTTTTCAATAGTCATTAAAGAAGTCCTTAATATCACCCTCAAACTGACAGACAAAACGGAAGAACCATTCATCTAATCCTTATACAACAACTATTACATTTACATCAAAGTCGCATGCCCATAGTGAAGGCCCGTTGGAACGCCAAGCGAGGACCTGAATTCACTAGGGAACGCGCGAATCAAATAAAAAAAAATAATAAAAAAAAAAAAGAAACACCCCCAATTGTTTAGTGATATCCCGTCTACAAGTTGAATTTCGGGGCGAAATTCTTTTAACGGGGGGAGAATGTAACAATTGGTAAAAATAGGAACGATCGTATGATGCTATCTTTTGATTATTAAGCAATATGAGTATTTTATTAAGAATGGTTGAAGGAATTTAACCTCTTTTATTTAAATAAGTTATTGTGAAATATAAAACAAGTAACTATTGATAAATTTCGTTATGATGTATGACATCGAACCATGACCGGTTTGTGAAATTAGCATATAACATCATTTAAATGCAACAAACTTAATTTTTGTATCAACATGTCTCTAGTTGATAAGTAAGTTAGGTTCTATGTAAATCGTTTGCTTAATAGATGTGAAGGATCTAAATTTGACAAATATACGAACCAAAGTGACAAAACGTGTTTAACGATATGGTTAACCGGTTAAATGTCACGAAATTATACATGCTCAATAAATTTTATATTTAAATAAATTAAAATATAAAATGAATTATTATAAGGTATAATTAAAATGTATTTAAGTGTTTTTGAATAAAAAGAATAAAACATAAACATTAAAGTTCAAATACACAAAAACTACATTGTTATTTTATACTAAGTATACATGTATGTATTTGTATATATGTATTATTATCTAGTGAATGACTAGTTATAAGTCATGAATTAAAATGATTTCATGTAAGTTTTATGATGTCTAAATCAATTAAGATAAGAGAATTGGTGGAGATAAGTGCCAACTTAACTAATAAGTGCTTAATCACTTAAGACATTTTACTAAGAATGCTTATTAATCCCTCTTCTAATTTTCGAGATTAAGACCTTCCCTCTCCTTAACTAGAACTCCTAACTAACTAAATAACTAGTAGTTAGTTAGTTAACTAACTCTATCTCTAAACAACCACCCAAGCAAGTGGCTAGACAAGATCACATCACTTAAACTCACATCCCATCACAAGCTAGTCTAGGTTTTGTCCCCTTATCCTCTTCCACCCTTTCCTCCTTCATAACCACGAAATTTCCTCTTCATTTTACCCTCATTTGACCAGCCAATACTCCAAGTAATTACTCTCAACCTTCATCTCATTTTCAAGCACAAGAACTTCCTTCCAAAGCCATCAAAACCATGAACTAAAGGGTTGCTGTCCCTTTTGTGTTTCAGCCACCATTTCACCCATCTACACCTTCCTTTTGCTTGATATTTTTACCACCAAATACCCCTGGAAGTTACTTGTTTTGATACTCAAAATTATTGATTCAAAACAGTGAGTAAAATACCCTTTTTCTTGCACTTTTGCTGTGAAATTTCGTGACAGCAACATAGCCAAAAGAGTGGCTGTTTTGGAGCATCAAACCAACAACCAAAAGTTCATCTTCAACTTTCCATTCTTCAAGTATTCACATAAGGTGAGTTCATATCCCCTTTGAACACTCTTTAAATACATTTTAAATGTTTTATACTCTTTTTGGGGGAGGAATACAAGTTAACACATGACTAAATTCGTGTGAAACATTAACCTTTTGATATACTTTTCATACTGTTGTTTTAACTATCTTGTGAAGTTATTATGATACAAAACCCCTCACAACACAGCTTTACCCTCTTTGGGATATAATATGTTTATAAATAGAAATATGTTTTATTTATACGTTTACATACAAACACATCATATCAAGGGTAACATTCTTTACTAAGTCATTTCATGCATTCAAAGAACTTATGATTATGCTTTGTCAAACATTGTGAAAGAGGTTAAACTTTGCATACAAACTACTACCTTATTACGGACTTAGTTGAGAATCCATGAGTCGTGTATATCTTCAAACGTTACTTTCTTTATTAGAAAATAATGCAACAAGTCCTGTCTATAACCAGAGTCTCCCGTTCGGAGAACGTGTCAAATGTGTATAGATCTATACGGGAAGTCATGATCCCGCTCCCTGACTGTTAGCTACAGTCCGTCTTTTGGGGTGACAGTTGTCATAACGCTACGACGCCTGAAGAACGTCGCTACAGGCATATTATGTTTAGTATGGTTATAAAACTCATCGGATATACAATTATTATGGTATTATGCTTTTATGAAAGAGTAGCTATTAAAACTATTCTTCATCTAACAAATGCGATCTTCGTATAGCTTTATTATATAAAACTATGCCACACCTTTCGAGCACGTCGGTTGCTTGCGATTTTCGGTCTTAGAGACTGCCAGTTATGTCAGGAAAATAAGGGTTTTTCCTGTATACAAACCAAACAACTAATAGGAAAATAAGGGATTTTCTCGGTACAATTAGTTGCAACTTATAACATGAACATTCATATGCATTTCATACTTTTATAAGAAAATAAGGGTTTTTCTTGGAAAACACAACAAATCATACCTCAACCATTAGGGAAAATATGAGATTTTCTGGATCTAATACCTTCATTTTCAACACAACAAATCATAACTCCTTACATTTGAAACAGTGCGTTTTCTGGAAAACATACACGAACTTTCGAATGGCGTACATTTTCTCAAAACACTACTTATGAACTCACCAACTTAATTGTTGACACTTTTTCTTTGAAATAACTTGTATTCTCAGGGAACCGCTAAGCAGATTTGGAAATCAACTTTTGGGGATTAACGTGCTGACGTTAATTACTTCTTTTGAAGGATGTTTTGTATTTATCTTTTGAACAAGTAACGAATACGATTATGTAAACATTTTGGAAACTTTAATATATATGGTGGTGTGTACTTTCCTTTCTATGAACTGTTATGATACTGAATATGACGTCCTCCGCCCCCGAACGTTTCCGCCGTTCTGGTTTGGGGGTGTGACACTCGCCGAGTTCCCATACCCAGAACTTCACTCAATCCGCGACCTAACTCGCCGAGTCACCCCGAGACTCGCCGAGTTCAACAACTCTGAGTCCACTCGCCCTCAACTCACCGAGTCATCCCTTGACTCACCGATTCTCGACTCAACCCTAGAATATCGGGACTCTTCGACAAGACTCGCCAAGTCCAAGGACAGACTCGCCGAGTCTATGGCTATCTTCAACCTACTCGCCGAGTTGTTCATACAACTCGCCGAGTCCAAGGGCATCTTCAAGCTACTCGCCGAGTCTGTTCATCGGACTCGGCGAGTCCATGCCATGCAACCGCTCAAACTGCTTTCTAAGGTCAGATCTGCTCCGGCAATTCATAGGTCTGGCCTTCCTAGACTGGTCCATCACGTAAAGTCCTTATTTCGGTGCTCATAATACACCCCATGACTCATAATTGACGTTTTGACCTAAGGCATAAGGATTCCAATCCAAAACCTCCATTGATTCCCGAAAAGCTCAGGCATGGGACACTCTGGACTTCCAAGAGTCCCAATATAGGGTTCCAATCGCTTGGGGGACTAAGGAAGCACTCAATCTAGCCACAAAAGGGTTCCATAAACCCTAAATCCATATACACATCAACATAGAAGGGAACAACTCGAAAATATTACCTGAATAATGTTGCTCTGTGTCCCCAACCCTCAGAATATGGTTTCACCTGTTGTTCCCTTAACCAAGCCTCCTCCTCCTTGCAAAATGACACTTCCAAGATCAATAATGGTCTTCTACCTTGCTCCAGATGCTCACAATCGAATTAGGGTTTCACTCAAAGGACTAGGGTGAACAATGACGGCCATAAGGCCCCTTATATATGTCCCAAACCTGGGAAGTTAGGGTTTCGCTAAACAGCGCGGACTCGCCGAGTCCATATCCGGACTCGCCGAGTCCAGTCGCGAACCCGCGACCAGATCCGCGATCCTACTCGGCGAGTCTGAGCTCCAACTCGCCGAGTCCCCTCTTAAAACACCCAAAATCATAAATATAACAATACCTGGAATTCCGGGCTGTTACAGTTGCATCAACTGTAACCCTAAAACACATCTATGAAATCGCAAAGGTGAAGCAAGTAGATCTGTAGTCCAATTTCTTCCACATCGAGCCTCACACTAACTGGTTCGGCGACTGCAACTCCCTTGAATGTAGCGTCGATCAACAACTACTAACCCTAATCGATGATTGGATGGATAAGGTACTTGTTGGCTATTAAATTCTATTCATCTTAATTTCCCCTTTCATATATGTTTTTCATTACTTCTTTATTTGTATGATCAACCACTTTCTCCCAAAGATGAAAGGATTGTTTACAACTAATTATTGGAAGAACATTATTGAAAGCCTAACTGTGTTCTTGATACATTCAGATTTTTCATGCTCATGAGTTTGAGGAACATGCTGATGGAAAAACTAGGCATTTATTACTTATTTTTGTTACATTTTTGTTACTTCTTTTTGTTACATTTTCTTGTAATCTGCAGGGGGCTTTCAAGGAAACATGGACCGGGGTAAAACAGACAACAATCTTCATATGAAGCTTATGCACTTGTATCTATTTACAACAAGGTGCAGACCACTACTCTTATATCTTTTCTTTTGTCCTATTCCTTAAGTAGTAACAGAATTTTTCTTGGATTTTGTAAATTATGAAAATCATGACATGTTTGCATCTGTGGAGACAATTTGGAGATAAGAGACTATGAGTTTTGCAATTTTTGAAATCAAGATCGTTCATTGTTCTTCATCTCTAGAATATGATTTTCTCCATTTTTATGATAAAACCCTCCAAGACAGCCATTACCAGATCAATATCATAAGTTTGATGATGATCACCAGAAGAGTCATGATCATGTGAAGGTAATAATAATATCAAATCATTTGGTGTTGCCTCCTCTAACTGAAAGCTACATTTCCTAATGAGTATCATACGTGTGGATGGAGATGCCCCTAAAATATTCACCATGCTAAGGAGTCTCAGTAGGAATCGAACTGAAACCGATCCTCTATCTTCTGGAATAAGGTTTACAATTATCTCAAGTTGTTTCTTTCTGTTTAAAGATTCTTCTTGAGTGATTTGAGAAGATGTTGATGTTTTAGGCTGATCAGATCTACCCCTTGTAACATCTAGAAGCCAATGACATGCGTAAACATGCAAAGCTTCACCTATAAGCTTTGGTTGAATCATATCTGTTGACCTTACAGTATTAATGACACATCTGAATAGGTCTATATTAAGGTCTGATATGTCTTCTGTCCACCAATCTTTGGGTGTAGATTTTTGCTTCTTTTGAAATTGGTAATTTCAGGAAGAGTTGTTGATGGAAGAAGCCCAAGTAGGTCTCCTGTAAGGTAAAAAGACGTAAATGCCCTTATCATTGAAAATAGCATCCGTAAATTTTTTTTTGTCTGTTTAAAGTTGATGTTTTGTTAGGAACCTGATGGACTATTCACTATTCTATACGTGTTTGTTACTATTCACTAGCAAAATACAACTAGGTTGACTTTTTCTCCCTTTCTTCTTTCATAATATTTTTTACTTTATTATAAAAATTAAGTCAGAAAACAATAAGTCAAGAAAATGAGTCTATACAATATGTTATTCAAGACAGTTTTTAACGAAAATTATTGGTGGATGATATTATCAGCTTTTGAGAATTGAGGAAGAGATTGGTTCAGAGGCAGTTTATGCAGGAGCAAACTTCTGGAAGCCTGTGGAACCTTAATAGATTTGTGTTGACAGATATGAGGAAGAGTTGTCCATAAACAATTACCAATCTATAATAAGCACAATTTAAGCAAAATTAGCCTACCAAGCAATATCTTGACTTTAACTAATTACTGACATCTACCAATCTATTGAAACTGTTTACTTTATGTGCAAAATGAGTGTACTGAAATTTATCATATGCTAGAGCCTCAACAACTTTACAAACCTTCAAAACAGTATTATAATTATAATAATTATTATTAGATTAGTTGGTGTTATTACAGCCTTCAATTTTCCTTGTGTTGTTCTTGGTGAGCAATAGCATTACAACACTTCTTAAAATATTGATTATCATTGATAAAGATGAGTTTGGCATACATGGAGTTCAAAAACATATATCAGGTTCAAACCTTTTAGCATCTTGTTAATTTTTGACTTATTTGTCTTTGTGCATAAGGGAGTTTACCTTTGGTTTATTTTATATATACTAATGTTGTAATTGGTCTTGATATTGTTTTATAGGGAGAATGTTTGTCAAGAAGTTGGGTAGTGTAGTAACTCGGATATTTGAAAATGCAGGGAGCTTTTAATATCTTTTGAGAAGGCAATAGGGAAAAAACCATTGTGGATCATATTATATAGGTATATATAATTTTAATTTCAAGTGGTACAATTAAAGAAAAAAATAACTAAATCTTCACTTTGTTTTTTATTTTCAGGGATGGTGTAAGTGATGGGCAACTAATGAGCCGAAAGCAACTTCTTTAATACAAGAGTGGGGACACTGTTCTCTGTAATAATGCGGTTAAATTCTATACATTTTGTTTATATCCTAGTGTTTTCAAGGCGAGAAACATTTCCAGATTTGGATTGTGTTGACTCGGTGAGTTCAGTGGAAAAACTCGTTATACTTTGAAAGACCTTAACGACCAGGGACTAAAGGTATCTTCTCCTTGATTTTTAGGCTTATTCTAACATTAATTAGTTGAGCCCTTTACGAGGTTATTATCAATGTATCTGCATCCATGGTAATGAATCAACACTTGCAATCCAAGTTTTAGGTTAAGCTTCTTATAATTCTTGTATTGTGTCCTTGGGTTATTTTCTTTTTTGATGGTGGGATGTCAAAATAAATGGTTCTTATATAGACTAGAGAGCGAGAGCTATGTTATTCTTGTCTCTTCAACTACATTTAACTAAAGAAACACAATTATCTTATTAAATTTAACTCAAAACCCATAGGGCATTGGTCTTGTAAACACTGAAATCACTCAAAACTCAAAACATTATACACCAATAAACAAATATTTAGTAGATTTCTGATATAATGACTTGTGTTGATGCAGTTTTTTCTTAAATATTCAAACATGGTGCAATACAATTTCAAGAAAATCACAAGGGTACCCACTGGAAAAGACTTTGTATACCTGAAAGTGTTCTTGAAGCACAGCTGAAAGCAGACCAATTGTTCCAAGAAAATTTGATAAGACAAGAGATTTACATCTGAGAGAAACGGTCATCATTAGGGCTTGATCCATCAAAAGCAATGTAAAGGGTGAGAAGTGAGTCAAGGGGTAGAAGGAGGGAGAGGTCATATGATCATGGTGATGGAATGGATGTCGATGATGATGAAGGGTCAAATTAGAAGATGAAGATAAGGTCAAAGTCATGGTCAATGTCGAGGTCAAGGTTAATGTCAAGGACACCTGTGCATGAATTGGTTCCGGGTGAAGGGTATAAGGATTCAGCTCAAAAGCTGAAGGCATTTAAAATGGGAAAGAGTCCAGTTCACAAGAGGAATAAGGCTGCTAAAAGGGTGAGGGAGATAGAGTCATTCCGACATTGAATTTGCTTTTTGGATAGGTTTTGTTCCATAAAAATGCTTCTGTCAGTAACTGATTTTATGCACACATTGGATTTTTCTGATTAGAATCCATTGAATCATTGAGTTTCAGTCAATAACTAACATTCCTTTGTGCATATGAAGCTTATGATTGCTGTTTAAGAGCTGTTCAAATACTACTTATACTCTCTCTCTCTCTCTAATAACTTTGTGAAGAATTGTACTTAAAACAAGATTTTTGTGCAGCTTCCAGAATTTATGATGGGTCTTACAAAGCTTGCTTTACTTTCTGGTGAACGTTCATCTTCAAAGGTACTTGTTATATGCAGAGAAAAGGGTCATAGTCTAGCATCAGGTCCCACATCCATATTTACACTTACATACCCTCATTTGTCATAGGTTTCTGGACCCATAAGCCAGGTCTTGCATCATGCACCCCAGTATCCAGAATCTCACAATCTTCTAGTGCTTGTTTTTTAGGCAAGATGTGATTATCGATGTCCTATTACAGCTTTTAAGTTAGCATGTTATGCAGTGTTTCTGGCACAACGGAATGAAAATCCAAGGAAAGAGCGACTAGGGGTAGGTGGATGATTCTGAATCGATCTACATTATATCTACGACCATAATGTCCTCATCCATATCTTCTTTAGAATCTTCCTCAGGCTCTCCTTCCATTTCCTCTTTTGGATCCTTTTATAGATCTTGATTTCTTCCGATTGCATTGGTACATCTTTAGTTGGGGGAATGGGTTGGTATTGACCGAATAGTATGGGTACTATGGGTCTCCGGGTAGTACAGGAAACATAGGCTTGTTGGCTAGTGGCATAACTGCTCTCCATAACTCATCTATCTAAATGAAGAACTTTAAACCATATTAGTATCTCACTTTTTTGTATATATTACACACACATAATAAGTACCATATTAATTGTTTATATTTATTGGTTTGTGATTGTATTTTAAATTTCTTAAATCCCCAAGCCTTTAGTTTATCAAGTGCTTCAGTAAAGTTGGATAATACATGTGGTCCGACTATAATAAAACTTAGGTGCGCAAGCTAGGTTTAGTTGTGGTATGACCTATTTCTTATGAAACCTAATTCAGTATTTGATCTAAATCCTTGTATTTAAGTTTTCCTTTTATTATGAGTAAATTACACGAATGGTCCCTATGGTTTAGGGTAATTTGTGTGTTTGGTCCTAACTTATTTTTTAACTCATAAGGTCCCTACTTTCTGTTTTTGTTACGCGCTTGGTCCCTATCTTACCTAAACAAAATATTTTTCCCTTTATTTTTTAATTTATTTAAATAAACACACCCCCTCACCTTACCTTACTTATCCCACCATTTTTCCATGTTTGAATAATAATCGTTTTAGGTAAGACAAGGACCAAGCACGTAAGAAAAACAAACAGTAAAGATAAAGCACGTAAGAAAAAAAAATAGTAGGGACCATTCATGTAATTTACTCTTTTATTAATTGTGATTTATAAAAACTTTACCTATATAAACTAAAGATATATTATTTTTGGTTCGTAAAGTTTTATTTTTAATTGTTGTAGGGTGAGAATATACATATACCTACTAGAGTAACCCTAGACTATAGTTGTATTTTCTGAAAAATAAAATATTAAGTCCTATTACAGCTTTTAAGTTAGCACGTTATTCAGAATCATCCCTACTTTTTCTTTTTGTTACGCGCTTGGTCCCTATCTTTCCTAAACAGAATATTTTTCCTTTTATTTTTTGATTTATTTAAATAAACACACCCCCAAGCTCACCCCCTCACCTTACCTTACTTATCCCACCATTTTTCCATGTTTGAATAATAATCGTTTTAGGTAAGACGGGGACCAAGCACGTAAGAAAAAACAAACAGTAGAGATAAAGCACGTAAAAAAACAAACAGTAGGGACCAAACACGTAACACAAACAAACAATATGGACTTTCCGAGTTAAAAAAATAAGTTAGGGACCAAACGTGTAAATTATCTGAAACCATAGGAACCATTCGTGTAATTTACTCTTTTATTAATAGTGATTTATAAACAATTTACCTATATAAACTAAAGATATATTATTTTTGGTTCATAAAGTTTTATTTTTAATTGTTGTAGGGTGAGGATGTACATATACCTACTAGAGTAACCCTAGACTATAGTTGTATTTTCTGAAAAATAAAATATTAAGTTCTCTATAGTTATTAGTTATGATACCAAAATGACACACCCCGACAGCCGACAGAAACATCAAAATTGCGACGTTACAATTGGATCATAGTTAACCACTTATATTGAACATTCAACATACTTGATTTAATACATTACAAACTTTTAAGTCAATGTACTTGATTTAATACATTACAGACTTTTAAGTTTTCAAACGAAATTACAACAACATAATATTTCAAACAAATAACAATAACATAAAACTACGTCAAGTTTATTGCAAAAGGAGGAAATCTAATTTCCTTAGAACCGATGTCCTACCTCCGACTTCTTAGTTACCTAAGAATACATATTTTTAAATACGTCAACAAAAATTGTTGGTGAGTTCCACAGATTTTGACTCTGTAAGTTTTATAAAAAAAATAAAATTTTTATAAAAAGTAGAATGTTTATAAGAAGAGTTTGTGCAAAAATGTAACCAAAAATGTGGCTGTTATGATTTATGTGAAACTCATACTTGTAATTCCGTATGAGTATTAATGTTAATTTACTTATAATGAATAAGTAAAAATCAACATATTATTGTGAAGTGGAATATTAAGCGGTTATTTTATAGAAATAAACACTAACAATCTATTTAATATTATACATGTAAATTCCTTACACTACATATGACCTTATTTTTGCATGTATTAGTATTTTTGTATACGGGATTTTGTGGAACATTAACTGAGCTATATGACTTGATCTTGACTCCGTGAAGCACGGTGAAAGATAGATTGGTGCTTGTTGTCCTAATAACGCTTCATCAACTTCATGATAAAAGAGTAAGATAAAAAACAGAAGTTGATGTCTGTTTTATCTCGTTAAACGGTAGTTATAGTTAGCAACCCCAGACGAAGGTGTCAAACTCGTATAGATCTATACATATATTATTCACTCACAAAGGATTAATGGTTATTATATAAGGCTTCACTAAGTTGGAGTTCTTAGTTTGATAAATGAGAAACTTCTACAACAATCCCAAGTTTTTATTACAATTTCAAATTGTTTGTGTTCGGAAACTTCTTTTACAAGTTTATTAACTTTTGATATAAGTCAAAAAATGTCTTCTACCAAAATATGGACAATATACCGGCTATGAGTGATTATATAAAAAAGATTCATTTTTGACCATTTAATCACTTGGACCCTTTATTGTGATTATTTTTTCAGAAACTATTTTATTCATTATAATGACATTTTTAAGATCTTAAAGTGTGTAAATATGAACAACAATCATGAGTTGTGTTCTTTTGTCTACAATATGTCTTTATTCATGTATCTTCATGCTTACAAACTTTTATAAGTTTTTTCTGAATTATTTGTTCTAAAATCATAAATCTTATGACTTATTTAATGGTTTTTCATGCAATATAATTATTTATTAAAAATAAAAGTTTGTATGAACCATATAAACATATTGGAACCAATATAGGTTATAAATATGATATATATATATATATATATATATATATATATATATATATATATATATATATATATATACTCAAATAATCATATTTAAAGTCTATATTAACCTTTATGTGTATCCCCTTGTAGATACTCACTTTTGTCGTGTATCATTATTTGGTTCGAGAAAGTCAAGATGTTTCCGGTTCCTCCAAGGCTTGTGATGGAAGTGTCTTTTAGAAGTTCTTAACTTATACAATAATGGAGTATTTAGTTGGATACCATTAATATTTCTTCATATAACCATGTTGGTCATTTTTATGATGAAGTAAGTAAAGAAGATTTAAGTCATTACCCTTGTTCTTATATTATCAAAGTGGGTTGCCAAAAGAGGAGTTGAGCACAAGCTTCTTAGAAATAAAAGTGACGAGTTTTCTTGGGTTTATTGTCACTCGAAGATAGCTTCATATGCAGCTATTGGATTCTGGAAAATGGAAGAAAAGAATGAGCTTTTTGGAGGTTGTAGGTTACTCGAAAATCAGCCATTGTTTGGGTGATTTGGTTCTCGAAACTTAGCAAGAAAGGGGGTGTTTAAGTGGTTTCTGTCGAGTAATAAAGGGGAGAAGAAAGAGTTGTTATAAAATTATCTTTCTTGGAAATTAGGGCTATTCAAAATGAAGGAAAAAGAGAGCTGTAAAGCTGGATTTTGAGCATAAAAGGAAAGAGGGCAGCAACCATGGTTGCCTTCGATTTTATGCTTGGACCGAGAGGGCATGAGCTCCTCTGTTGCTCTCGTTTTCTTGTGAGTTTCGAAGTGGGGGAGGGGCTAGAAGGGTGAGTGTGTTTGAGTGAGTACTAGAGTGTATTTGGTAATGTTAGAACTTAGAAGAAGATAGAAATAGAAGATATAGGGATGAGATATTGTGGTTTCTTGGAGAGGAAGGAACAAAAAAGAAGTTGGTGAATATCTCAAGTGAATACTTCAAGATTCTAACTCAAAACTGTATTGTACTATTAGTTCTTAGGTAATTGTGGGTTAGATGTAAGGAACTAGTTTAAAGAGAATGAGAGATAGGATGAACTAACAAATTGAAGGAAGTAGTTTGTTGCTAGTTAGTACCATGTGCCTCATGATTCTCTCCCATATTTAGTTATACTCTTAGCATTTAGATTTATTCTCATGTGTGTGCATGTATTTAGTACGTGAGTATCATAGAGAATATCTAGTAACTTCTTTTGAGTGCTTACATAGTACTTGACATTTTATCCTTATTCTATGTATATTTCATTTCTTCCTTTATGATATGACCTTCCTTGACAAGCATTTGCGTGTCATCTGTATCCTTTTATGACACGTAATGCATGTCATTAAAGGGTATTTTTCTAGTAGTGATTCCCTTTTATATATGTATAAGATTATATTTTTTACATGTATTTTCCCTTTAGTACTTGTACCCAAGTAAATAATCTTATAAATATAAGAGTATTGTGTGTGTGTGTGTGTGTGTGTGTGTGTGTGTGTATATATATATATATATATATATATATATATATATATATATATATATATATATATATATATATATATATATATATAAGGTTCAGGTTCATTTGAGACCGTGAGACCAAATCTGAAAATAATTTTAAAATGCAAAATAAATGGAAAAATCCAAAAATGCTTTTTTTAAATATTATTTTTGGAACTTGAATTAACTAAAAATAAATAAATAAAAAATCTCATTTTTTTTTTGAAAAATACACAAAATATTCTAATAGAATATTACATTGTACATATTCTAAAAAATAATTTTAAAATGCAAAATAAATGGAAAAATCTAAAAATTCTTTTTTTTTAAAATATTATTTTCGAAACTTGAATTAACTAAAAAAAATAAAAAATAAAAAAAATTCCGTTTTTTTTTTTTGAAAAATACGTAAAATATTCTAATAGAATATTACACTGTACATATTCTAAAAAATAATTTTAAAATGCAAAATAAATGAAAAAATCCAAAAATTCTTTTTTTAAATATTATTTTCGGAACTTGAATTAACTAAAAAAAATTAAAAAAAAAATAAAAAAATACGTCTCACGGTCTCACAATATATAGGTGGTCTCAAATGAACCTAACCATATATATATATATATATATATATATATATATATATATATATATATATATATATATATATATATATATATATATAGGGTTAGGTTCATTTGAAACCACCTATATCAGAAAAAACTTGAACATTATTGAATCCTGGGTTTTAAGGCGTCTTTAAGATTGTTTTTTGAGCGTAGCATACCATAATCACCTCCATAGCCCTACACCACAAAGGGGGTTGAATCAACTAATGAACCTACAATTTGGTCCAAGTTTGGATTACATGATTACAAAAATAAAAGAAGATACTAATTGGACCAAACCCGAAATATACTACATACTTGACCACTTCACTATGAGAGTAACTTCAAACAAAGTGCAAAATAACAAACCACTACAACACATCAAAATAAGTGAAATCCCCACTACGATCAGACTTCCTTTAGTGTTTACTCACGTCCAATTAAAAAGAAAATCCAACTAATAATAAGAAATAATTTGAACATCATTTCCTCCTATTTTTAAGGCGTCTCTAAGATTGTTTTTTGAGCATAGTATACAATAATCACATCCAAATCCCCTATGCTACCCGAGCGCGGGGGGGGGGGGGGGGGGGGGGGGGGGGGGATCGATTCAACCAATGAACCAACAATTTGATCAAATTTTGGAGCATGATCATAACCACATTCACGGATTTAGGGTTATCCATGAGGTTACGATAATCATCCAGCTTCCACAATAACAAAAAACCATTTTTTTAGAATGAGAAAGTTATGGAAGAAGAGAAATAGTTGAAATCGTTAATTTGAAGAAGAATAGTTAATAAGAAGTCATTGGACGTTGAGCACTGTGAAAAGACTAGTATACCCTCCTACTGGAGGTATATAGGCTTGACTAATGTCTAAAATCATACATAGTTAAGCAAAAGGACAGTATAAACAATTTTTAAAACTAAAGGTACCAAGAGCATAAACGTTTTTATAGTTGTCATCACCAAATAAGCTTTGACAAATGACATGGACCAATTATGTAATTTTATCTTATAATAATAATTTATTAAATAAATTAATCTTAGAATATAAACTATTCTGATGGCATCACTATAGATATAGTTTTCATCTTTCCACGTCATCTTGTTTGTTAGTACGCTATGATGACATGTATCCAACATTATTGGTACTTGTTAAATTTAGTACAAAAGTCATACGTGTGATAAATACATTCACATGGACCGCTGTAAACACATTGCAGTTAGCAGTTACATGAGCAGAAAAGAGAAAGAACATGGAGGACGATCACACGCAACAGAGTGTGGAAGAGCTCCGGTAAATGTTTAAGAGCGGCAAAACTAGAGGTGTTGATTAGAGAAAATCACAGCTTCGAGCAATTCTCAGGCTGATTGAGGAAAACAAAGATAACCTTTATCAATTACTTTAATATAAACTCAGAAAACACCATATTGAATCCTATCATGATGAAGTGTCTTCATTAAACTCCAATCTCTTTAGGTTTAGGTTGGTGGGTGTCATAACACATATACCGTAATTTTGCATTGTCACTTTATTTTTTCCTTTAGCCTACAAAAGTAGTAGCTATCATATCACACCTTACCACACCCATCACAATATATATTTTTGTGCACAAAGTACCACCTTTGTGGGTTATAGCGTGCAGTGAGACCATAATGCACGACAAGCTTACCATAGTGGAGCTTGGAGGATCGGAGTTGTGTTTTTACGCATACCGCACTCTACCGCAGTATGTGGTATTGGGTGCATCGTAAGGCCTTATTACACACATTCCTAGCCAAAATGTTGAAAAATTCCAAATGATTTAGGAAAAAGATAGGATCTCTTTGATTATTTCTTATGATTACGACATTCATGTTTTTTGATTTTGTGATAACCGGTTACCATAAGGTTTAATTTGAATAAATGTATATTTCGTTGTTATTTTAGATACAAATTATATATTTCAATAATATTTTTTATATCTATTTTAGTACATTTTAGAAATTTGGTTACATTTTTAAGTCATTTTTTTTACTATTCATAAAGTGTTAAATCCGTTACCAAATTTTGTACGAAGTGCATATATGAATTAACATGCAATTTGATCAAAACGACAAATATGAGTCCAAAAAAGCACACTGATGTGACAAATCGATTTCTTCTGCGGTTCCAAACTTCCTAGGCTTCTAAATTTGGATATTTCCACGTGGTTCTGGTTTTAAAACTTGTTTATACTTTATCTCCATGGGAGGTGGTATATATTGTTTTCGTTGTATATTGACATACTTAATTTACGTATCACTATTAATTTTGTAAATGATAGTAACTCAAGTGTTCCGAAAAATATTTTTCTAACTTTGGGAAAAAAATCAGCAACTGTTATAAAATAATTACCTGTATTGTTAATAACCATGATCTAAAATTATAATCGTGATATGCTAACAACTATTATTAAATATTATAAAACTAGGTGTAAGACCCATATATTACATGGAATAATTAAAAATAAAATAAAGATAAATGTCTAAATATTTAAGAACTTTGGATTTATAGGAAAATAATAAAAATAATGAATTATTAAAATTGATTTTTTTATCTTTTAAATTTAAATAAATATAAAGAATAAACTAATGAGATTTAATTTGGTTATTTTGAAATAAGAAGGTAAGTCTATTAATTAAATTGGTATTTATTTATTACATATTTATTGTAATTATTACATTAAAGTATTATGTGAAATTTATTAAAATAGAAAAAACTCATAAATTGACATGTGGAAAAAAAATTAATTCAAAATAACCACAAAATGATATTTGGCAAACTTAATGAGAATGTGACATGTGGCAAAAAAACATTTATTTATTAGAGTAGATGGTAATGAAATATTTTCATTAAATTTAAATTAACCATTGTTGGTGATTTTAATGTTACCTGACATTTTTTGTAATTGAGACTGACATATGAGTTAAGGGACTCATTGTTTGTACTATGTATTATATGTTCGGTGAACACGGAGTGCATACATATAAGATCAAATCATAAGCCGGTACGACAAAAAGACAGGGGTCTACGAGCCAGCACCCCTAGTAGGGTACAAGGGGTAGAGCCCCTAAATCGGTAGCACCGCTGACCGGTTAGCAAGAAGGGTCGAGGAGCAACGCCCCCGTGGGGTTTGGGGCAACACCCCGAAAGGTTTTCAAAAATTTGAATTAGTTTGTTTAAGGAAAATCTGAATTTTAGTGAGTGATTGTGATAAGATTGACATACCTTAATAGTTTTTGTAACCATTAATTATGTCATTAATTTCGAGATTTGCATAACTAATTTTGAAGATTAACCGTAGTCTGTCATGTATATATATATATATATATATATATATATATATATATATATATATATATATATATATATATATATATATATATATATATATATATATATAGGGTTTGGTTATTTTGTTTTCACTATCTATTGTGTGCCCGTATGATTGATTCTGGACCAATCATTTTAGTTATTTTAAGAAAGTAATTAATGCATATTACACGTTGAAGATATAATAGGTATTAATTACATCTCCAGCATTTAATATGCATTAATTACTTTCTTAAAATAACTAAAATGATTGGTCCAGAATCAATCATACGGGCACACAATAGATAGTGAAAACATTTGAACCTAACTCTCTCTCTCTCTCTCTCTCTCTATATATATATATATATATATATATATATATATATATATATATATATATATATATATATATATATAAATTTTTTTGAGCCGTAGATACAACATTTCTCAACTCTTCTTTTTCTAAATAAAACTCAGAACTCTCTGCGTTTTAGCTTGTGTTTCTGTGTCTAGATACACAAATGTCCTTTTGGATTATCCTAAACTATATTTCATATAACCCAAACATTTGATGAAAATATTCGTTTGAAAAGTAAACATGTACAATCTATAAGGAATTCAGATTTCCACCATCACCCAACTCTCATATCTAACCATTTCAACAAAAACATAACACAAATATATGAAGGTGAAACAAAGTAGCACGTAAGACTTACGTATTATACTTATACAACAAAACAAGTTTATAATAGCAAATCAACGAGTAAAGATTTATTTATTAAGAGGGAAAAACATCCCCGAAATTTCTACTTTCAACATCTCTAACACATTTGATCCTGAATTGTTTTTTTCGTCTGCTAATCATAGATCATTATTTTTTGAGTTATAGATTGTGATGTTCACTTTAACTTCATTGTAGTTACGAAGACTAAGCATTGAGTGCCCCGAAGGTTTGTGTTACTCGACACCTCAGTTATGGTGCTTGGTCTTTATAAATTTATCAATTCTCTGTTTAGCATATGTAGAACATGTGTGTTGACGGCTATTAATAAAACATTTTATGGTTCGTTCACAGTTAGTCAATTTATATGATCGTGTGAATCACATTAATTCATTATGTTCTTTATTTTTATTTGCATTATTAATTGTATGTTTCTATGGTTTATTGATTTTTTTCCGACACTATTTGTTGTAAAATTAGTTGTCTGGTCCGATGAAAAATTATCAATTCTATAAGGCCAAAGGGATAATGACTTGAGAAGGTAACAGACTTTTAACTTTGTTCATATTTAGTTACTAAAATTTTTTTTCATGCTTTATTTACCTCTGAATTATTTGAAATTGGTCACATTTTATCCTTATGACCAGTTACAACCAGTCAACAACCGGTCATAAGGGTAAAATGTAAAGATTTCAAATAATTCATAGGTAAATAAAACACGAAAAAAAGTTTAGTGACCGAATATCAACTAGTTAAAAGTTTTTTTTACCTTTTCAATGCATTATCTATTTTTGTAATAATATCTTAGTTTATTTTACTTATGGGTAGTAATTACTTAGATTAATAATTTTGATTCCAGTCGCTACCATTTGTTTTGTGTTGTGTTTGTAAGCAGTATTACACAATAAAATGCATATCACATAACCATGTTGTAGTTCATTGCTTTAATCCTAGTCAATGAGATAAACTTTTAACCAGAGTTTCTTTTTTCACATATAATTTAAATGCCAACCCACAAAAAAGAAATATTTAGTAGAGTTTCACAAAGTCAAAAGACACATATACGAAAAATAAAAAGAAAAATAGATCGAAAATCAAAATAAGCATGTTGAGAAGGTACATATAGAACCAACATACAAATAAAAAATATAGATACAAATAATAACTAAGAAGAAAAATATCGACAAAACAAATTGAAAGTAAAAACAATAAAAACTAAGCAAAATGCACAATGTAAATGCAACTAGCACCTAGACTACTCATGTACTACTCCACGACTTTGATCTTATGCATCCACACTCTCTAATTAAATCTCAGGTCTTTGTAAAGAGAAAAACCTCATTCAAATTTAACACGTATTATCTTCACGCTTATTTATTATATGTTATTTCGTCCTCGCACGATCTATAATGACCGTCTCTAGCCTCTGGAGTGAAAATTGTTCCCTATCTCCTATGTAAATTTCTAAAGCCACAACCATCTTTGTTTCTTCAATTTCTATGTGATTAAAGTCGCTTCTATTGTATTTTTAAGTGGTGTTTCTAGTACCTTACACAATAATGATATATCACAACATCCACACTTTTGTGACATTCATATTTAACTTGTGCTCATTCTTAATAACATTTAAAACCATTTATAGGATAATGACTTGAAAGTGTAACAAACTTTCAATTTTGTTCATATTTAATCATTAAATTTTTTGTGTTTGATTTACCACTGAATTATTTGAAATTGTTTACATTTTACCCTTATAACCGGTTATAACCGGTCATAAGGGTAAAATGTAAACAATTTCAAATAATTCAGTGGTAAATCAAGCACGAAAAAAAAATCAATAACTAATTGTGAACAAAATTGAAAATTTGTTACCCTCTCAAGTCATTAACCCAAAGCCAAATTACAATTTTCATTACGAAATCACAGTTTCTCAATGCGAAATGAATTTAAGGAATCTCAAATAGCAATTTTGTCGAATTGCAAGTCCATAATATGAAACTATAATTTCGTAATATGAAATTGAATTTGTAAAACTGCAATTACTCAATTCGAAAGTGTAACCCTTTGTTATGAACTTGCAATTCCTGTAGTGTGAAATTGTTCTTCAAAAAACAATTTTTTTTCACAAATCTGTTGGTTCATTTGTTACCAAAATCATATTTTTTTTTCACAAAAAAATCTTTTGAAGTTATATTGATACTTGGATCTTCAAAAATAAATTTGGCGGAAAAAAAGAGTTTTATATTGTAAAAATAAATTGTGAGCTTTAGAGAGATTTTCAAAATTAATATTGATGTAAAAAAATTAAAAAACAAAACAAATTATCACAAACATCTAGATCATTTTCATAGCAAAAAAATAGTGAATATAGTAATGGACATTGGAAACCTATGATTATGGTATAAAAAATTGGGATATTTTGCGGCAGTATAGAGTTAAATTTGTCTTTTGTTAAATATAATTATATAAAGACAAAATTACACAATTGGTCTATGTTGTCTGCAAAAACTTGTTTGGTGAGGAGAACTATGAAAACTAGGGATGGGATTTAGAACCGGAAAACCGGACCGAAACCGGACCCGTTAGAACCGGAATATATAGAATCGGGTCCGGTTCCGGGTTTAAAAATTGGCTTTATCCGGGTTCCGGGTAATCCGGGTTTGGGTCCATTGGGTCCGGGTAAACCGGGTCTAAAATTCGGAACCGATTTTTGGAACTGGAACCACTTTTAGGACCGGAACTGGTTTTTGTGATACGTTTACAAGATGCATATCTTATTCATTTCAACTCCAATTGACATACAGTTTTCTCCAACATGTAGTTTAGAGTTTGTACATGATTCTAGACTATAAATTTGTCATTTTTAGTTTTATATTCATTGACTTACAGTCCTCAAAAGTCGAGATATCAAAGCTGGAAGTTTTTAGTTTTTTAGTTTTTTTGTATTCGGTGAAAGTTTTAAAACATGCATATCTAATTCGTTTGAAGTCGGTTTGACATGTGGTTTTTTCCAACTTCTAGTTTACAGTTTGTACATGAGTTTAGACTATAATTTTGTCATTTTTGGTTTAACATTCAATGATTTACAGTCCTCCGAAGTCGGGATATCAAAACTGAAAATTTTCAACTTTTCAGCTATTTGTTTTTGTACTTTGTATTATGTGAAAATATTAACACAAACATATCTCATTCGTTTAAAGTCGGATTGACATGCGGGTTTTTCCAGAGTGTATTTTAGAGTTTGTACATGATTTTAGACTCTAATTTTGTTAATTGCGGTTTTGTATTCAATAAGTTACAGCCCCCAAAGTCGGGATATCAATATGAAAATTTTCAAATTTCAACCCACTAAGTAGTAAGTAATTACCAAAAAATTCCGGTTTTTTCGGGTTTTCTGGTTCTAAACCCACTTTATCCGGTTCCAACTTACTCACTTTGATGTTTCCGGATTTTCCGGTTCTAGACCCACTTTACCCGGAACCGAACCGGAACCGGTTCCTATATACTGGTCCGGTTTCCGGTTCTATAAAATACCGTTAACCGGTTCTGGGTTTTCCGGGTCCGGGTCCATCCGGTCCGGGTTTGGACCCACTTTCATCCCTAATGAAAACGTCTACGCGTTTTGTGTCTGGTCCTGGTGGATGGAAGAATTGATTTCATATACTATGTAAACATAGATGTTTTCTCCCTCCATAAACTAGATGCAATGATTCAAGAATTAGGAGCGTTAATTGTGATACCATCTATTACCATTTTCACATTAAGTTGAATTGGACTATGCTTTGTTACCTTTGATATGTGACCGGTATATGGTAACGTTTAAGGACATATATGAGAGGTCACAAAGAAATTAATATGTACAATGATTATACACAAACAAGAGTTCATGCTTATTTCATGTCCCCATCATCTATAGTCAAAATATATGAGATAGAATATGGTGTTTCAATGAGTTAAACATGAGTAAAATTAAAAGAGAGTATGGTGGATCATGTAGCAAAAAATTAAACTTGAATGCACTGATAAACACAAAGGTGTTCCACTGTATGACTACTCAAACTGTATTGTCCCTTTTAAGCAATCCCAAGTCATACATGCCACTCCAAATGAAATGAACAAGTATCATTGCTCTTTTAGATTAAGGTGTCTAAGTTCTTTTTGGGTTGCTTTCATAAATGTGTGATCCTATAGGATCATATATTATTAGCAATGTAGCTCAATAATGATTCTTCGGCATAAGACTCAACAACCTCCCACTTGCACAAGATTAATTATAAACTGACATAGACAGTAGCTGACGTCTGCCCCTAGCAACATATGAAGGGTGTCATCTCATCAACAATGAATTCCAGGAGCTCAAAGCTACAATATTACTAAATGTGTGATATCAATTATTCCTTTGTCTCAGACATCATGTTGAACATGAGATGTGGATCACAATCAATCTCATTTAGTGTTTAACTTTGATTAAGACCTTAGATGTCTAACTCTCAAGGAATAAGAGGGACAAATCCCACCTCAAATACATACGCCCATCAATGTAGCTCATGTCATATCTAAGGATGGCCCTTATGACTTCCTTTTGCTGAACAACGTTAAACCATGTCAAAGCACAATAATTCCTATACTTCAAGTCCCAAATATGTATCTCAGGTCTAAGAATACAAATATACAACCTTGATCAAAACATCACTCTTGACTACGATCCATAAAGTGATTTTGACGCGTGTCAAGTCCAATACTTATTCTCCTAATCAAGTACCAATGAAGTTGGTAGCAACTCCTGCTATTCTCATCTCCATGAGAATCCTGTTGGAAAGTGTGTCTAGGGTCATTAACTATTGGTAATATGTCTAATAATATCAGGGTCATCTTGGGTTGCCCTCAAGACTCAAATTAAGTAGAATAAATAAAGGATGAATTAGTTTCTTAATTATTATGATTTAATAATTAATTAGAAACTAATTGGAAAAAATTTGGAAATTAATTAACAATTTATTTAATAGAAAGGTTGAATATCAATTAATCAATATTGGATTAATTAGGAATATTCTAGAACCCTAGTAAGAATGGTGGTTGACGAAAATTCCCTTAGGATAAGGGAAATTTCGTTCATAGGGTTATGCTATCCTACATGGGCTTGAGGATCAAATCCTAGGAGGTATCCAAGGCTATAAATAGGGCCTTAGGGATTAATTCCTGTTTGCTCATTCTTTGGCTTGATTTTTCTCCACTTCTTTCTCCTTCCTTGTGGAAGAACTCTCCTTAGTTCATCCCTCCTAGTTATTTTGATTCTACTCCTTTGATTTATTTGGGTGTAACATACCAAAAATACAGTCCACAAATTTCGTTTTTAAATATTAATAAAACCATAGTTATCAAAACATCACATAAAGATCATAAGTCATTGCTTCTCAAAACATTTGTCAAACATATCAGAGTAAAAACAACTGTGACAACCTGAAATTTACCCCGTCATTGTAACCTCTTTTTCCGTTAATAAAACCCGTTTGTATTTCAATTTTTCCGTTAACTTTTGGATTAAGTTAATTAAATTGGGACTTTTATTATGACTTCATTAGTGTCCAAACACATTAGAAACACGTGAAAACACCCTCAATGTTCATTTGGAAGATTTTTAGTTACGACCACGTTGGGTTACGACCATAAGCCTCGTTTAATGTCAGTATCGGGTGGATTTCCACCGAGCCTTAAAATCTAACCCTATATAAAGGTGAAAGAACTTCATTTGAAGCTTTTTCACTCTCTTTCACTACTCTCTCTCTACAATCCAAATCTTGATCCAATATCAACCATTTCAAGCTCCAAATCGGTAAGTAGTCCATTCTAGCTTATAGTTTAGATTGTTTAGCTTACAAATCCGTGTCTAAATCATCCAAAAGTACCAAAGACTTGTGTTTACGTCCCAAGAACAATCCCAAACCGCAAAACACCCATAAATGGGGTTTTGAAGCCCCAAAACCCTTCCAAACCACTTCTAGTGCTTATATATGACTTTGGGGCTTACATGTACGAGCTTAGAACACCAAGAACTTGATATTTGGGGAGTAAACATGATTTTACGGCCCAAGAACATTCTTGTACCGTAAACCCTCCTTCATAGGCTGTAAACACCATTTAAGGTGTTAAAATGCTCCTTAAACACCTCCTATGGCTTAGAATAATGTCTAGAACCAACCACCTTTGCATTAGGGAGCTTAGACTTGAAGGAAACCATGTCCTTAGGAGATTGCGGCTGTAAACCCCCCAAGTAATGGTTCCTTGGCCATAAACTCTAATAAAGTGGTCAAATGGTACCCTAACTTCCTTCCATGGCTTGTACATTGGACTAGAATCATTTGTGCTTAACCTAGGACCATCAAAACACAAATGGAAAGGGTATGTAAGAGTTTATGGTCGTAAACTCCTTGTTTACAGCCGTAAACTCCTTAAAATAGTCCATTTGTTGATCCAATCACTTCCAGTTGCCCTAGAATTAAACCTAGCCTAATTCCACAAGTGTTGTAAGACCATTAAGCATCCAAGAACACACCACCCATGAGTTTACGGCCGTAAACTCATCGGGATATGATCATTGGGCCGAAAACTCCCTTAGGTGTTTACTCTTGAAGAGCAAACTCCATATCTAGGCCTTAAACCTCCTTAGATGCAACTCGGATCACACCTAGCACTTGAAATAAAGTGTTTCCGCATCTCGGAGTGTATTATGTCAAAAAATTAGTGGTTCAATGTCTAATTAGATACAATTATGTATCTCTTCATATTACATAGGAACCTCGCGTGTATTCAAGCCCTGGGCTGACACTTAGCGTCCTAACCGGCACATTTCTCGTCTTGTGAGGTCATACCCCTACACCATTTTCCGTGTGTTTTCATGTTTTCAGGGGGGAATACAAGAAAAAGTACAAGGAAACTTGTACTCTAAACTTATTAATTTGTATATATAGTTAAATGTTCAGTATGCTTTTAACACTGAAATCCGTATTAACCAACCGTTTAACTTGCAGAGTTAGTTTTCAATCTAATTGCGAAATGCATTATAAAATGTTATATTTTATACTCCACAAAGGATTTCATGTCATTCGTAAAACAAGATTTCTCAACATTATTACTTGTAAATTCGTTATTCTTAATATTGGAGACACGTCCTCTGTAACACTCCACAGAGATACGCGAGTGGAGGACCGCCCCTGTAACCAGAATCTCTTAGAAAGAGAGCGTGACTTGAGTGTATAGATCTATATGGGGTTGAATACCCCGCACCTTGCTGCTAGCTACAGTGGGACCGGCAGGTGTACGGGTGACAAAAGTCATAAAATGATAATGGACTTCTTATTGCGATATCTAGTCTATCGTATGGTTATGGAACTCGCAAACTTAAATAATGGAGATTTACTTTTTAGTAATAATGAACCTAGTAAACTAACACCCTTAGGAATTAGTTTACTACCTAATTATTAGTTTTATATACGTGTTAAAACTAATGTACTTTACAAGGATAACCAGGTTTTCAGGATACTTCACTTAAACGCTACAAGTATGGTAGAGACTTGTACACTGCATTCCGAATTAATAACCAACCACCAACTTTTAAGGAAAATAAGGGTTTTTCCTGGGATAACTTAACTTTCTTAACCAGGCTGTTTAACAAATGGATAACTAAACTTCTCTTATAAGAAAATATAAGATTTTCTTGGATAAAAACTTTTTCAGAAAACCAAAGGAAACTTGTTCTTTTACTAGAAACAAACCGCTTATGAACTCACCAGCTTTATGCTGATATTTTCAAAACTGCTTGTATTCTCAGGTCCTCGTTAGACAGGTATCCCGCAATCTTTTGGAGAAGACGGAGTATTTTAGCAGTCTCGTCTTTACTTTTGTTATACTAATGTATATGTAAAACATGTATTACTTCGCTTTCAAACAAATGTAAATACTTCTATGTAATGTAATGGTTGTGTTTACTATGCTTACTATGTACATTGGTTGTGATACTTTACATGACGTCCTCCGCCCCGAAACATTTCCGCCTTCAGTTTCGGGGTGTGACAGATTGGTATCAGAGCCCTTGTTTATAGTGAACTAAGTATACCGAACCTTACATGGTATATAACTATAAACATTAAGGGGCCGAAGTGCTCTGAACTAAAAGTATACTTTAAAAATATAAGTATTTTTCAAAAGTATACAAGAATATCTAAACGCCGGAAACCGTAACCCTGAGTAGAACAAAACATAAGTAATTGGGTGTTGTGCACTGTGGTTAAACCTGGGCAGTTATGTAGTCGTGTCTAGGGTCAATATTGATGGGTTTTGTTCATAAGACATCCTATGTGCTCATACAAACCCTAATGCTTGGATCTAGGTTTCTCTATTGTACATGCTATGAATCCAAGACTATAAACCCTAATTCTAGCATATGGAAATCAATATTAACATATAATTAGGTTTAAGATATTACCTTGATTGTTATGTAGCAATAACAATCCCAATTCGTCCTTGAATTGACTTTGGAAGGCTTAGAGTCACAAGTGTCACTCCTCTAATGGCTCACAAACACCATAATCAAGAGGATGAAGAGGAGAGAGGATAGAGGCTGCCCAAAACGTGTGGAAACCCTAGAAGGTTGGTTGTCCACGTTTTTGAGCCTTAAGGGTTCTATATGTAGTGAGGCTATTAGGGTTATCTAACAAGGAAACCCTAATTTGGTTGCTTAAGCCCTAAGCAACCCATAGACTCCTTTAATCAAGCCCTTGGACGATTTCCTTATGGGCTTCCCATAAGAATTCGTCCACCCCTTGATAAAAGGCAATCTATGGCCCAAATTGCAATTATCTTATAATTACAATTCCAGTCCCTTAAGTTTAATTAATCTCTTTTAGTCACAAAACTAATTACCAATTAATTATTGACTAATATTAATTAAACAATATGATTTCTCCTTTAATATATTATTCTCATAATATATTAATTAATCATATTTAATCCTTTCTCTCCATAATTCATCCTATCAAGTTGCTTTGGTGAAGGCAACCCAAAAGGACCATGCACCATCGGGTCAAGTACATACCAAAATAGTTATGGACTTAGACACTAATCCAACAGTCTCCCACTTGGATAAGTCTAACAACTATTCTGCATATGACTTCAAATCCTGATCTGCAATCGTAGCTTTCCAAAGCCGCTGTCAACTCTGATGCTATCAGATACGCGTGTCCTTAGATAAGGGATCATATATTCCTCCATTCTAGATATCATATAACATAAATCATTCTCTTTGTACTATATCTCGATTTCCGATTTATGACAACAGACTAATTGAACAAATCAAATTAGCCCAAGCCCGGCCGAGCATTTACGTTTGTCATCACTAAACCATCGAGGGGCCCAAAGATATCGCTTTTATCCTACTTTGGATAAAAGGAACGGATAAACTTTGATACAATGCTTGCTTGTACTCACGCACCGAATCACACACAACAATATGTTTTATAACACCAAGTTACTGGTGCGTTTACATATTATCAATGTGCAACCGATTTGCAAGATACAACTCACACATCTCGGTTTCAAGAATATAAGATGTTATCCTCTCACCAATCACTCGTGATACAATCCATGGAGTGATCCAAGTGAGCGTGGGTTTAATCCAATGCTCAAATCATATTCGTAAACACTCATGAACGTTGCAGCAAACATTTGCTTATGTCTAATACTCTTTTAGACAATCCACACACCAATTCACGACAGTCTTCATTCATATCTACTTCTAACATATGAGCGACTGTGGCCCATTTGAATAATTCGATTATTCTTAATAAAGTCAATTATTCTGGAAGTCAAAACATGCAAATGTGAAACACAAGAATAATACTAATCCCATATGACCTCAACCCTTTGAGCATAAATAAAACACCTTTTATTTATCACCATATCGATTACTCATTATTTGTTGTTTCGGTTAATCAACTTCTTACTTGAATTACAACACTTGTCCCATGCTCCTAGCATGCACACAATGTTTACCTATGGTTCTTACTTTGTGAAATAGATAACATTGAACACATTTCCAATCATTCTCATTTCACAACTCCAAATCCTTTTTCATAAGTGAAAGAATATCAAATTCTTGCTACTTATAGAATATGCTAGATTCTAACATTCTATGCAACGATCTCTTTTGTAATGTCACTGCACCAAAGTCACAAAGACTATTGCCAATGATATTACAAAGTCTTCTATCGGAGATTGTTACAAGGAAATTCGATAGATGTGATGTCTCTCATTCAAAGTACTTTCTTTGAACATCCTTTTGCATAGAAGTTTCTAATCTAGTCATAGATTTCTCAATATTCAATTCCCAATATGGACACACTTCCATATGTTCCATATGACAACTCATTCTTAATAGAATCTTATCTATTTGTAATGATGTCGATATGGTCCATCCAATATGGAAACATTTCCATATTTTCCAATACTATACTTCCAACTACTCACAAGCGACCAATCCTCGTCGAACTTGGATTGTCCTTTGATAGTTGTTTAATTATTTTAGTCTAAACCGATTCTAGTCCTTTTTTCCTCTAAATGTGTTCGACATTTGGAAAATTTTAGAATGATCAAACATTAAAGCATTTGCAATCGATCCTATATCCGAAGCGTATGGGACACGACGCATAATGTTTTATTTGCTATGTTCTCAAAATTCGAATTGTGAAGAGGGATGCCGTAATCATAATCGAAGTTTTAAGAACACACTTTGTACCTTTGACTAAGTTTTATTAACATTTCTCAACCTAAACCTTTAGATTTCAAATGAAGCATAATATTCTCTCCCTTAATTATAGAAAAACAACTCTTCAACTATTGCGACTTTGCAAAGTATGACTCTTGTTTTCTATAATTAATATTGCTAACCTTGCAATGCTTTCCTTAATAATCATACAATCATAACTTTTATGCTCCCACTATCTTGATGATTATTATAAAACATAACACTTATGCTCCCACTAGCTTCGACATGTATTCATAAACATCTTAACAATTCTTATTGAATTTCTTAAGTTCATGTTTCTAATACTCAGTGCTTTGATAATCTTTTATCAAGGTTTCTTGAACTTATACACATTTGCCTTCGATAGTTCATATGTGTGTCTAAACCATTAAGACTAATTGCCAAACCTCACAATTCAAATTATGGAAAGGGATGCCGTAACCATAATTGAATTCGAGGATGCAATTTTACAATCACTATCTCCTTAAAATCTGTCTTAGTGAAAGCATTTCCTCACAATCATTTTCATGAAGGAGGGAATCTTATGACACTTAGATTTAAACAGTGTATTTGTTCCTATCCACGTGAATTTGTCAAAACCAAAGTTTACGACAAATTCAAACTCTTATGGATCGAACTTTATTGATCTCGATTTCTTGCCTTTATGGTAGCACAGCTGCCCACCATGTCTTCCAAGTAGTTAAGCAGCTCACCCTTTCCTATCAATATACCTTTCATTGATTAAGGTGCTTTGCCTTTTATGCGTTCAAAATGAGAACTCATAGAACTCACATGCATAATTAACTCGATTGGATTGGCACAGAATCAAAATAATGTCAACATGATAGGTTGTAAACCTCAACTCGTGTGCTAGTGATGATCAATAAGGTTTATTTGATTTGTTCTTGAAACCTTTCAAGACCATTAAGACTCCCACTGACTCCTTGACATATAAGATTCTCTTGTCAATAAACATTTCTTGACAAACAAATATTCAAGAGTTAGTGTAGTTTTTATCAAAACACTTCATAAATTGGTCCTAGTTGGTCTTTGTCTTATCCAAGACATCACAACTTTCCACATTTAATGAAAGTTACAAACCTTCTTAATACCTTTCATTCAATGTCACAATCTTAACTTTAAGACTTGTTATTGGAACGAAGTATGATTGACTTATTGATTTAACCATTTCTTCAATTCTTGATTCCTCTTCTTAGACATACAATTGTACTAAGACTCACTTAGAGGATCAATTGAGATATGGTTCTTAATCATTAAGACCTATCATAAAGCATAAACGGTACTCTCCCATCTTCTTAGAATGGAGAAACTTTTATCTTTCTGCCTACTTGATTCTTCTTATTCGTTCTACTATTGATTTAAACCTTTTTCAATCAATTCATAATTACACTTAATCTTGTAAGTATAATCATATTTACTAAACCTTTAGTAAATCATGACGAATATCATTGTTACTCTTATGGTGGACTTGATCAACACGCAACATTGTGTGCTCGATCTCTTAGTCCTTCACTTGACACTTTGTCAATGAATTTGTCTAATTTCCAAATATGAAATTTCTCATTCATCGTGCAACCAAGTTGCATGATTCCAAATTTCTGTCCAATTGAAACTTGGGCGATGAGAAACTCTCCCTATTTGGTAAATTCTCGACTTTCCATAAATAACAATATAAGAACCAAATCCATTATTGCTAATAATAGAAACATTTTAACATCAATTTTTCATACACGCCATTGTAAGGATAAATAAATAAAATTTAAAATCAAAATTTATTTTATTGCGGAAAAATTTTTCCTTACAATGCTACTCATTGAAAAACTTATGCTAATACATCTTTCTTAGCAATCTAATTCTAACTCTAAGTAGTAGCTCAAGAATCTAATCTTCGAGAAATGCGATCGAAATCCATTCCTACACGGTTAGATTTTGCTCACTTCTTCCCTTAAGCTTCCTTTCTTTTCTTCGATCCTACAAAACATCAATTGTAATCTTATTACATTATGTATTAAGAATCTAGAATAGAAGCTTAGAAGAGTTAGTCAATGGATTTTACCTATATTAGAGCCATACGTTTCGACTCTCCAATCTCTTAGATCTCTTAGGTAAATGGGGTTGCTTCTGTTGGATTAATGTCTAAGTCCATAACTATATTTGGTAAGACTTGACCCGACCCGGCATGGTCCATTTGGGTTGCATACCATCATGCACTTGGATGAGAGAAATAAGACACTTATGGTTATTAATATATTATAAGTTCTAGTATATTAATAATAAGAATAATGAGATTATTTAATTAGTATTGATCAAGAATTAATCTAGGATTAATTAAGTGATCAAAAGAAGACTAATTAAATATATGGGTTGATTGTGTAAATCATCCATACTTGTATAGTGGGCTAATGCTCCATGGATAATCAAGTTGGGCTAAAACCCATAGGATGGTCCATGGATGCTCCATGGTGTATTTGTACCCATGGATCCAAGGAAATGGAAAGTCATGACAATTAGGGTTTGCCCTAATTGTAACACTATATAAGCATCATATTATTCACCAAAATCGAAACTAGTGGGTGTACTAGAAGGGCTAGCCGATTTCATGAAGTGTGGGTTTTCTCTCAAGTCATTCCATGTGTTTTGATGATTGTGATTCCATTTGAGGTGTCACACTTGGGGCACTAGGCACTCAAGCTTCATGAAGACTTTCTACATCAAAGAGGTATGTATTCTATCTTGCTATAGTTATTGTTTTGTATGCTAGATTAGGATAATACCTTGGAAGTTCTTATTTGCATGTATAATAGAGAAAATATAGATCCAAGGTATTTAGGGTTGCATGTACACTTAGGAGTGTTAGAATGCTCAAAACCCAACAGTGGTATCAGAGCCTAGGCTTGTTTTCTTGTTATACCTGCAATAGAAGCTAAAAAAACGAATCTGGTGCTGTCTGGCCATCAGACTCGGCGAGTCCATCAGGAGACTCGACGAGTCCATGCCTAAAAAGTGATGAATTCGATCCAACTCGCTGAGTTTGTTCATGCACTCGACGAGTTGGACCCCCAGACAGCATATTTTCGAGTTTTTTGGCTAGAAATGGACTAGGAACATTACCCTAAGTTGTTTTTGATCTTATAAACTTGTTTTTGATGTGGTAATGTTCATGCTAATCCATTTTCAAAGATAATTGTCAATAGATTCATGTTTTGTATTAGTTTAAGGTTTAGACTAATTACATGAAAAAGTTTGATTTGAATTATCTTGTTCTTATGAGTTGCTTAGATTAATAGAAATGTTGAGTGAAATAGTTGTTTTCAATCCATTTTAATCTAAGAGTTGAGTATAAAATGTGTTTGTGTAACTTGTCCTCAAGTTACATGAAGAGTCACATTAAAGACTCATAAAACTCATAAAAGTTGGCAATGGTTACAAAAATGAAGAGTCTTGTGTCATTGAATAATTTTTTATGACTCCATAACTTGTCCTCAAGTTATGGAAGTTCAAGAGTCACTTCATTAAAGAAAAAATATGTAACCATAATTAAATCCATAAGTTATAAAATAAAGAAAAAGTTAGTTCTTTTATTAGTTTAAAGTCTTCCATAACTTGTCCTCAAGTTATGGAACTTGAAGAGTTTTTGGATTAAAACTACTTTAAACACATAAGTTATGGAATTAATTAGTTTTGAATAGTTTCAAAACTTGCCCTCAAGTTTTGGAATTTGAAAAGTTCTCAAGTATGAATACTTTAATTCCAAGTTAGCCCTTAGAATTTTAAAAGTTAAAATTCAACCCTTATAAAATGGCAACTTAATGGGTGTCCACTCTCACCCACCGCTTGCTTGACTGGTGGAGGGTCGTTAGCCGAACGGGTTTGACAGGACTAGAATTCTCCTTTCATTAAAAGTATTAATGATAATACTAAGTAACTAAACTCATGAGAATACCCAATCTTAGTTACTTAGGAAAATGTGAATAAGGTGCTAATCCATGAAATTACACTTTACACTTTGTCAAAATCGTTAGTGGAGCGTGTGTGGTTAACCGGCACACTAACTTGGACTTAACAAGGTAGGTAAAGGGTGACTTAATATTTATCATAGTATCGATGGAGCGTGTGTGGTTAACCGGCACATCGATTGAGGGGTAATTTATTAAGGGTACCAAGTGATTTGCATGGTTACTTCACACCTTGTTTTGTGATCCTCGGCATCCCAGTCACAAAACCTGAAGGGCACACTCGAGATTGAAACATGCCTTTGAACAGTTCAATGAATCTCAAAGATCTAGGAGTTTCAAAACCAATTAAAACCTAATAATACATTTCGTTTATCTTGGTGGAAATTGGTGAATCGTCATTCACCTACCTTCAAATATTTTATAGCTTGGATTACGGCATACCTCTTCTAAGTTATAAGATAGTTTGTTGGGTCCTAGCCTTAATATTTCATATTGGGTGTCATATTAAGGACTTTAAATCAACTATCTTGAATATCTCCCAAAAGATGTCTGTAATAGACACCTATGATCTTCCCAAATCTAGTGAAACAAGGTTTCCTAATGAAGGTGATGTCCCATGGATATCATACTTCTTTCTCCTTCTCCAATTATTCTCCCCAACCCACAAGTTCTTGAAAAGTTTAAGGTCACTCAAGCCCTATTGGCAAGGCAAGGTCTAGGTGTGAGCACATCTTGGAGATGTAGTCACATATTGACAAGCCGGGAGAGTTGGGTGTCAAAGTCTTGAGAAAGTTGGTGATTCAATCACTTTCTAAGTCACATAGTGAGTTCCTTTGGGACACCTATGAAACAGACTATGACAAGACCCTTAATGATCTTATCTATTGGTTAAGATCAACTTCCTTAAAACTTTATGGACATTGACAATGATGACATTGGATATCTAGTAAAGCTCTCTCTTCCCAATGGAAAGGGATCGGCCATAGTCAACTCGGTTGACCAAATGGTAAAGAGAAAAGCTAAGTCTGTGATAGTCTCGTGTACCTTTATCAAAGGGTCCATATGTTTATATTGCCAAAGAAAGGGGCATTGGTTGCGAAGCTGCCAAAATTTACCTAAGGATGTTAAAGTCAATAAGTTTGACTCTACTTCAGGTAAAGTCCACTATCTAACTCTGTTAAGTTTCTATTATGAGATTCTTGATACATGATGTGACTGGGTCACATGGTGATGTTTGAAGAATCAAAGAAAAGTGAAGAAACTTAAAGAAAGAATATGCTGAATCTGATCGCGTAGATGGATTTCTATCGCATAGTTTGAAGATCGGATTCTTGAGCTACTTCTTAGGAGTTATGAGATATTACTTAGGAATAGATAACAACAAGTTTTCATATGGATTGTAAGGATAAGTTTTTTTTCCGCAAAGTTTTAAAATAAAAGAAAATTTTTTATTTTATTTATTTTCAAATATCCTTACAATGGCATTTGAGGAAAAATTGTTGCTTATATGATTCCATTAAAAGCAAGAGTGGAAATATGAAATTGATTCTTTCATTTGTGGTAATGTCTAAATTTACCAAATAAGGAAAGATTCTCATCACCCAAGTTTCAAGTGGACCGGAACTTGGAATCATGCAAATTGTATAGCATGATGAATGAGAAGCTTCAAGTTTTGGAAAAATTAATACTAATTACTTGTTCACATGGATGTGTGAGTCAAGTGAAGGACTAAGGGATCGAGTACACATTCTTGTGCACTGATTAAGTCCACCACAAAAGATTGATAAGACTATTCGTCATAGTTTACTAAAGCTCAGTAAATATGATTATACTTACAAGCTTAAGTGTAACTCTGAGACATTGGAAAAGGTCCCAATGTATGGCAGAGCGAATAAGAAGAATCAACTTAGGCAGAAGGATAAAAGTTTCTCAAATCTGAAAAAGATGGGAGAGTACTTTAGTATCAGTTTTGTGATCATCTTAATGATTAAGAAACCATATCACAATTAGTTCTCTAAGGAAATCTTAGTGCATTCTTATGACTAAGAAGAGGGATATTGAATTGTTGAAATGGTTAAATCAAGAAGATGAGTCATACTTCGTTCCAATACAAGTCTTAGAGTCATACTCCAAGATTGTAACTTGAGTGACATGTCTTAAAGAAGGTGTAAAACACTTGTCAAATGTAAGAGTAAAAGTTTTCTACTCTTGTACATTTGAAATTGGTAAGTTGTGATGTTTTGGATAAAACAAAGACCAACTTAGGCCAAATGTGTGAAGTGTTTGTCTTGATTAGAATCCGCACTATCTCTTGGATGTTTGACAAGGGAGTCTTATAGGTCAAGAGGACAGTGGGAGTCTTAAAGGTCTTGAAAGTCTCAAGAACTAATCAAGAATAAAACCTGAAGTTCTTCACTAGCACACGACTTGAGGTTTATAACCTATCGTGTTGACTTATTCTGTGCCCATTCCAGTTAAAGTTGGCTTTGCATATGAGTTCTTAGAGTTCTCAATTTGTTGCACAACAACTTGGAAGCAATGGCAGGCCCTTGAGCTGCCCGGTGGCAAGAAGTTAAGATTGAGTTCAATCCATATGGTTTTGGATTTGTCATTATCTTTGTCTTATGATTATGGTTTTGAAAAATTCATATGGGTAGGAACTCATACACCATTAAATCTAAGTGTCATAAGGTTTCTCTCCGATTCATGAAAATGATGGTGAGGAAACTCTTTCACTAAGTAGATTTTAGCTAGATCGCAATTGTGATATTTGCATTCTCAAAGTCGTTAGTGGAGCGCGTGTGGTTAACCGGCACACTAATATGGACTTGTGAGAAGTGGCAAAAAGGTCTAACCATTATGATTACGGAATACCTCTTCATAACTGTTTAGACACACAAGTGTGCTATCTAAGGGAAGGTGTATGTTTTTGATAAAGTTTTATCAAAACAATCTAGTATCAGAAATCTGAACTTTGGTAAGAAAGTCAGCTGATTTCTGAGTACATGTCAAAGCTAGTGGGAGCATAAGTGTTATGCTAATAATCATCATGTTAGTGGGAGCATGATAATTATGATAAGTATTGCAAGTTAGCAATGTTAATTATAGAAAACAAAAGGTTTCAATTAGGAAAAGTTGTTTTGCTATAATTAAGGGAGAGGAAATTATACTTCATCTCAAATCTATAAGCTTAGATCGTGAGGTTTTAATCATTTAGTCAAGGATATATATATATATATATATATATATATATATATATATATATATATATATATATATATATATATATATATATATATATATATATATATATATATATATATATATATATATATATATGAATTTCATGTTGGAATGGCTCAACATAAGGAAATTCTGTACATGGGTCCATTATTTGCGTTCTAAAATTCGATTATGATTACGGCATCCCTTTTCATAATCTGAATTATGAGAACTTGGCAAATTGAAATGGAAATATTATAGCAAAAGACTGGTTTAGTCTTTATGTAAGACATCATGAATCGTGTCCCATATGCTTCGGATATAGGATCGATTACATGTGCTATATTCATCCGTTCTAAAATTTTCCAAATGCCTGGGGCATTAAGAAGGGAAAAGGTTTAGAACTGGATATGACTAAAAGGATTAAACAATTGTCGAGAACAATCTAAGGTTTACCAAAGATTGGTTGCTCAAGGACAGTTGGAAGTATAGTGATAATTCTGGAAGGACCATATTGACATAATCTGTAAGGAGGCAACTCTTGTTCAGAAGTGATAGTCAAAATGGAATCTGGAAATGTTTCAAAGTTAGAATTTTCAATCTGTGTAAGATTAAGGAAACTTAATGCAAGAAGGATGTTTCCAAGGAGTTGATCTCCTTTGGAATACTCTGTAATGATTGTTGCCAAGTCTTTATGACTTTGTGCATAATCATTACAAGAGGATCAATGCATATAAGTTTAGAATCTGACAGATTCCAGTAAATGGCATGAATTTGGAATTCTTGCATTTGCAGTAAGGATTTGGGAGTGTGAAAAAAAGAATCATTGAAGTTATGTTCAATTGATCTAGTTCACAAAGTAAAGATCATAGACAAACATAGTATGCATACTTGGTGTATGGCATGACTAGTGTTTGAGAAAAACATAGTGTACATGCTTGGAGCATGGGACAACTATTGTTTTAAATTCAAGATTAAAGTTGATAGCTGAAACAGTATACAATGAATAATGTGTAATCATATGGTGATAAATAAAAGGTGTTTTATTTATATTCATAAGTTCTGAGACCATATTGGATTTGATTATTATTGTGTTTCACTTTGCATGTTTTGACTTCCCGAATAAACTGGGTTATTCTTCCGGAATGACTAAGTTATTCAAACCATCCACAGTCGGTCATATTTTGGAAGTAGATATGAATTAAGACTGTCATGATGGGTTGTAGAGGTCTAAGGTGTTGGACAAGGCTACAACAATCATGAGTGCTCATAAGTTCTGAGTATTGGATTCAACCCGCGCTCATTGGAATCACTTCATGGATTTTATCACGAGTGATCATGAGACGATAATATCTTATATTCTTCAAACCTAGAGATATGAGTTGTTACTATGAGTTGATAGTACATTGATAGCACGAAAACGCATTTGGTAACTCGGTGCTATAAAACGTGCCTTTGTGTATGATTCAACAAGTAGTAGAACAAGCCATATGAGTCGAAGTTTATCCATTCCTTTTACCTTCGGGATAAAAGCGATATCTGTGGGCCCCTCGATGATTTGATGATGACAAATGGAAGTGCTCGGCCGGGCCATGACTGATTTGATTTGTTCAATTAGTCAGTCGTCATAAATCGGAAATCGGGAAACAACAAATGGACAGAGAGAATGATTATAATCCATGTCTCAGTCCATATGATATCTAGAATGGAGGAATATATGATCCCTTATCTAATGGACAAGTCACTGACAAAGGTCAGAGTTCATCTACAAGGTCAGAATTCGACAGAAGCTTTTGAGAGCTACGATTGCCAGTTGGTTCCTGAAGTCATACGCAATAATAGTTTTAGACTTATCCAAGTGGGAGACTGTTGGATTAATGTCTAAGTCCATAACTATATTTGGTAAGACTTGACCCGACCCGGCATGGTCCATTTGGGTTGCATACCATCATTCACTTGGATGAGAGAAATAAGACACTTATGGTTATTAATATATTATAAGTTCTAGTATATTAATAATAAGAATAATGAGATTATTTAATTAGTATTGATCAAGAATTAATCTAGGATTAATTAAGTGATCAAAAGAAGACTAATTAAATATATGGGTTGATTGTGTAAATCATCCATACTTGTATAGTGGGCTAATGCTCCATGGATAATCAAGTTGGGCTAAAACCCATAGGATGGTCCATGGATGCTCCATGGTGTATTTGTACCCATGGATCCAAGGAAATGGAAAGTCATGACAATTAGGGTTTGCCCTAATTGTAACACTATATAAGCATCATATTATTCACCAAAATCGAAACTAGTGGGTGTACTAGAAGGGCTAGCCGATTTCATGAAGTGTGGGTTTTCTCTCAAGTCATTCCATGTGTTTTGATGATTGTGATTCCATTTGAGGTGTCACACTTGGGGCACTAGGCACTCAAGCTTCATGAAGACTTTCTACATCAAAGAGGTATGTATTCTATCTTGCTATAGTTATTGTTTTGTATGCTAGATTAGGATAATACCTTGGAAGTTCTTATTTGCATGTATAATAGAGAAAACATAGATCCAAGGTATTTAGGGTTGCATGTACACTTAGGAGTGTTAGAATGCTCAAAACCCAACAGCTTCGTCTCCAATGCCCTTTCTCTTGGCAATATAAGCAAATTGACTCTTTTGGAGCATGACATGGAACTACTTTAGACATTGCCTTTCTCTTATGATCAAACTTTTCGATCATAGCATGTCTTTCGTTGTCATTGTCTATATCCATAGAGGTCTTGAAGGTAGATTCACCAATCAACTTTGCTTTTCTATTGCGCCAAACCATTGCTGATTCAGCAACAATAAGCATATAGGTGAGATCTATAAGGGTCACGTCATGGTACATCATATAGTACTCTCTTACGAACTAACTATACGAGTTAGGAAGTGACTGAAGAACCCAATCAACAGCCATTTCCTCACAGACAATGGATCCCAACATTCTTAACCTATCAATGTGTGACTTCATCCCTAGGACGTGTGCACACACCGACTTTCCTTCTTTATGTTTACTTGCCAAACGGGTTTGAGTGATCTTGAACTTTTCAAGACTTTGAACTTGTGGGTTAGGGAGAATAATTGGAGGTGGAGGAGGAAGTGAATCATGATCTCTTGTTCCTCGATCGAATCGTGGAATATCATCTTCATGTGGAATGCTTGTTCCACGGGATTTGGGAAGACCATAGTTGTCAAACTTTGACATCTACAATACGGGAGAAAACGAATTCAAGTTAGTTGATAGATTGAGTCCTTAGTAAACCACCCAAATGAGATACTAAGTCTAGGACCCAACACAATATTCTACAACTCGGGAGAGGGATGCCGTAACCCAAATTGCAGAATATTTGAAGGTAAGTGAATGACGATTCACTAATTTCCACCACGAAAAACGAAAAAGAATTTTAAGTTTTAAATCTATGAAAACTCCTAGATCCTTTGAGATTCATTGAACTTTCAATGGCATGTTTAAATCTCGATATGCCCCTCTTGTTCGTGACTGGGATGCCGAGGATCACAAAGCGGGTGTGAATAACCATGCAAACTTACATGGTACCCTCACATGTTACAGTCACCTATTCGATGTGCCAGTAAACCACACACGCTCCACCGAACTATGACAAACATTGAGTCACCCTTTGCTACCTTTGCTTAGAACCATTTAGTGTGCCGGTTAACCACACACGCTGCACTAACGTCTTCGCAAGGGCACAAAGTGTAATTTCATGGAATTCCATCAATTCACTTTTGCCTAAGTAACTAAGATTGGGAATTTTATGAAAACATTTAGTTACTTTAATAATTCATTATACTTATAATGGAAGGTTTCATCCTATCCTACCCGTTCGGCTAACGACCCTCCACTAGTCAAGAGTGCGGTGGGTAAGAGTGGATACCCATTCAATCGCCATTTTATAGGCAATTTCCTTAAACACCCCTTATAGACCAGCTTCGTGAATGAGGCCTACTAACGGTAAGACTGACTTTTACTCATACATATATATAATGTTAGACTTTTAATGTTATATATATAGTATAGGGTATATTTTACACTTTTAAAATATTAGGTGGTTCAATTTAACAATTATACTTTTAATTCAATTAAACTGTAAACCTAAACTTTTATGGATTTATTAAACCTCTTTTAATTATACACCTTAATTAATTAATAAAACCATAAGGGTGTGATTTGAACCTTTTCAAAACTATACTAGAGTTTTAGAATTTAACATTCCTAATTAAACTTTTAATCAACTTTTAAATTCCAAAACTTGAGGGCAAGTTTTGAAACATTTCAACACATTAGGGTTTAGAATTTAAATATACATCAAAATTAAACCATTTAATCAAAATTTAAATTCCAAAACTTGAGGGCAAGTTTTGAAACCTTTTTCAAAACATTAGCGTTTTAACTATTTAAATTTCAAAACAACAAAACTTTTGGGTTCAAATTTAAACTATAAAACCTAAAGGGCAAAATATGAAACATTTCATAACAACAAGGATCAAATAACAAATAATTCAAATTAACATTTAATTACATAATTATCCATATTTGATTTATTTAATGATTTCTTGCAAAACAATTTATCAATTTACTCAAAATAATTAATCAATTATCTTATAAGGAAACAATTATCTTATTAATTGATAAATATCTTCAATTAGATCAAAATTATAGTCAAATATATCATATAATCGGATTAATAATGATCTAACTTGATAACGTAACTATCCATAAGCAAAAACAGCAAGAAATCCCGAAGTACCCTCCATCTTACGAGTTGACTCGTCGAGTCAACATGGACTCGGCGAGTTCAGCTATGGACTCGGCGAGTCCAGCCTCCAGAAACCAAAAAAATCAAAATTTTCAAACATATCAAGCATCAATACAATAGAAACCAATCAAGGCTCTGATACCACTGATGGGTTTTGTTCATAAGACATCCTATGTGCTCATACAAACCCTAATGCTTGGATCTAGGTTTCTCTATTGTACATGCTATGAATCCAAGACTATAAACCCTAATTCTAGCATATGGAAATCAATATTAACATATAATTAGGTTTAAGATATTACCTTGATTGTTATGTAGCAATAACAATCCCAATTCGTCCTTGAATTGACTTTGGAAGGCTTAGAGTCACAAGTGTCACTCCTCTAATGGCTCACAAACACCATAAGCAAGAGGATGAAGAGGAGAGAGGATAGAGGCTGCCCAAAACGTGTGGAAACCCTAGAAGGTTGGTTGTCCACGTTTTTGAGCCTTAAGGGTTCTATATATAGTGAGGCTATTAGGGTTATCTAACAAGGAAACCCTAATTTGGTTGCTTAAGCCCTAAGCAACCCATAGACTCCTTTAATCAAGCCCTTGGACGATTTCCTTATGGGCTTCCCATAAGAATTCGTCCACCCCTTGATAAAAGGCAATCTATGGCCCAAATTGCAATTATCTTATAGTTACAATTCCAGTCCCTTAAGTTTAATTAATCTCTTTTAGTCACAAAACTAATTACCAATTAATTATTGACTAATATTAATTAAACAATATGATTTCTCCTTTAATATATTATTCTCATAATATATTAATAAATCATATTTAATCCTTTCTCTCCATAATTCATCCTATCAAGTTGCTTTGGTGAAGGCAACCCAAAAGGACCATGCACCATCGGGTCAAGTACATACCAAAATAGTTATGGACTTAGACACTAATCCAACAAATATAGCCTGATCAACTATATTCATTCCAGACACGGCCAACATGTGCTTGGGAGTGACTGTGGGGTGCAACAGGCCTAAAACTTACCTAATATCCAAACGACAAGTCATCGTCGCCGCAAACCATAAAATACTATAGGAGTATTTTAGCCAAAGCCGAATACGTTGTAGAAATTCATTCCAAGTGTTGCTAGTCATTCCTTCCTTAGCGATAGTTTACTTTCTTCGGTAACTCTTTCCTGTTTTATCGCTTAGTAGAACACTCTATCTGTCATAATGAGATATCTCTTGTTCCATATCTCTTGATTCAATCCAGAGGACTTACCATCCTCTCTTTCCTGATCATTTTAGATCAAGATGCCTCCAAAGAAAAGACACATCTCAAAGAACAACAATCCTCCTCCACCACCTCCCTCCCCATTTGATCCCGCCATGTTCCAAGCAGCAGTTACTACTGTTGTGGCTACTGGTATGTCACAAATGAACCCCGGTGGTTTAGGCGGACTAGGAGGTGGTACTCAGCCCCAAAACTAGGAAGGTAGTTAGGGACACCGGAAGGAGTGTTCCTACAAAGACTTTATGAACGCGAAACCCACACCCTTCAACGACACTGGAGGTGTCATTGGCCTAACTCGATGGTTCGAGAAAATCGAATCTATTTTCGAAATCTGTGCGTGTTCATAATCTGATAAGGTGATGTTTTCCGCCTGCACTTTCACCGATAAAGCCTTGAGTTGGTGGAATGGCCGAGTCAAATCCTTAACCCTACTTGTAGCCAACGCAATGGGTTGGGAGAGCTTGGAAGAGCTTCTACTTGCAGAGTACTGCCCGCGGGGCAAAATGCAGAAATTGGAACACAAACTCTGAAACCTAAAGATGAAGGGTTCCGATGTCGCCGCTTACACCTCCAGATTTGAAGACCTAGCGCTTCTCTGTCCGGGAATGGTTACCCCGGAAAGTAAGAAGATTGAAAGATTCATCTGGGGGCTGACCCAGCCAACCAAGGGTAATGTTTTGGCTACCAAGCCAAACACATTCGACAGCGCTAAATGCCTGGCGCAAAACCTGATCGACCACAGAGATAATATTGAGGAAGCGGCCACCACTCCTGAATCGGCAAAAAGGAGTGGTGAGAAAAGAAAATTTTGGAAGCAGAAAAAGGGTCAATCCTCCCAAGAACCCTCAAAGAAGCAGCAAACTGTGGCAGTCCACGCTGCTACTACTCCTGCTGCTGTTTCTGTTGTTGCTTCTACAGCTCAAGCACCTACCACTAGGTATGCTGGTACCCTTCCCTGATGTGACATGTTTAACTTCCACCATAACCCCGGTCCTTGTCGTGAACTGCCATGCTCTAACTCAGGTAAGAAGGGGCATACAATTCGATTCTGCAAAGCACCAACCCAATCATCCAATCAAACTTTTGGAGCGGGTGTCGGTCAGGCCTGCTACGGTTGCGGTGAAGTCGGGCATTTCAAGAGAAATTGCCCCAAGGTAGCAACAGTTGGCAACACCGGGAGAGTTTTAACTATGGGGCGAGATGAGGCAGTCGCCGATCCCACTGTTGTCATGGGTACGTTCCTTCTCGATAACTCTTATGCTAGTATCCTTTTCGATTCGGGTGCTGAACGAAGTTTTGTTAGCCATTCATTCAAATGCCTTCTTAAACATAATCCCCAACCATTAACCGAAACATTTACCGTCGAGATGGGTAACGGTGAGAAAGAGAACGCTAACAATATATTCATAGGCTGTACCCTTACCCTGAACGATCATTCCTTTCCCATTGACCTAATGCCAGTTTCATAAAGAGCTTTGATGTTATCATTGGTATGGTTTGGTTGAGTCCCAATCATGCCGATATCCTTTCTTATGAAAAAGCCATCCGTCTCAATCTCCCTTCTGGCCAGACTCTCATGATCTACAGAGATAAATTCAAATCCAACCTTCGCATCATTTCATGCATCAAAGCCCAAAAGCTTCTGCAAAAGGAGTGCCATGAATTCCTAGCCCATGTAATCAATGAGAAATAGGAAGTTAAAGACCTCGAGAGCATCCCCGAAGTCTGTAACTTTCCTGATGTCTTTCCCGAAGAGCTCCCGGGAATTCCTCCCGAACATCAAGTCGAGTTTCGCATCTACCTAATTCCCAGAGCAAATCCTGTAGCCAAATCTCCCTATCGCTTAGCTCCAGCAGAAATGCAGGAGTTATCCAGTCAGTTCAATGAGCTACTTAGTAAAGGGTTCATCAGACCGAGTTCCTCACACTGGGGAGCCCCGATATTGTTTATGAAGAAGAAAGATGCATCCTTTCGGATGTGTATAGACTACCGCGAATTGAACAAAATGACCGTCAAAAACCGTTATCCCCTTCCTCGAATAGATGACCTCTTCAACCAACTTCAGGGAGCCAGTTACTTCTCAATGATAGACCTTAGATCAGGGTACCATCAGCTACGAGTTCACGAGAATGATGTTTCCAAGACAGCATTCAGGACTCGATATGGTCACTACGAGTTCGTAGTGATGCCCTTCGTTCTAACAAACACACCGGCAGTGTTCATGGACATGATGAACCGGGTGTGTCGCCCCTTTCTGGACAAGTTCGTTATAGTGTTCATTGACGACATACTTGTCTATTCTAGAAGCGAAGAAGATCACAAACAAAACTTGAGGATAGTGTTGGAAACTCTTAGATCGGAAAAGCAGTATGCGAAATTCTCCAAGTGCGAATTCTGGATTCGGAAGGTAGCTTTCCTTGGTCACGTGGTAAGTGAGGAGGGTATACACGTGGACCCGCCCAAAATCAAGGCGATAGAGAATTGGTCGGCACTGAAGACACCTACAGAAATCCGTCAATTCTTGGGTCTTGCCGGCTATTATCGTAGATTCATTCAGAATTTTTCCAGAATTGCCAAACCCCTAACCACTCTGACACAGAAAGGTGTGCCCTTTTGTTGGAGTGAAAACAAGACACTACATTCCAAATGTTGAAGCAAGCCTTGTGCAGCGCACCTATCCTGTCCCTGCCCGAAGGGACAAAGGATTTCGTTGTCTATTGCGATGCGTCCGATCAGGGCTTAGGCTGTGTGCTTATACAGAGACGAAAGGTTATCGCTTATGCCTCGAGACAGTTGAAGGCACACGAAGTTAACTATACAACTCACGACTTGGAATTAGGAGCAGTGGTCTACGCACTGAAAATTTAGAGAAATCATCTCTACGGAACCAAGTGCACGATCTTCACTGACCATAAAAGTCTGCAACATATCTTCGATCAGAAAGACTTAAACATGAGACAACAGCGATGGGTAGAGTTGCTCAGTGATTATGAGTGCGAAATCCGCTACCATCCCGACAAGGCCAATGTGGTAGCAAATGCCCTTAGCCGAAAGGAGGGTTCAAGTCGCAAAGTGAAGACACTGACAATGACCATCCATTCCCACTTATCCGTACATATTCAAGAAGCCCAGTTAGAAGCCCTAAAACCAAAGAACGTATCGAACGAAGCCTTGAGGGGAATGGATAAGAAACTTGAGATCAGAGGTGACGGAGCCTATTGTTTCATTGATCGAATCTGGACCCCAAAGTTTTGAGGTTTCAAGGAAGTTGTTATGAACAAAGCTCACAAGAACAAATACTTTGTTCACCCAGGTTCGGACAAGATGTACCTGGATCTCAAGAATTTATACTGGTGGCCGAACATGAAAGCCGAAATCGCTACCTTCGTGGGCAAGTGTCTGACTTTCGCCAAGGTAAAGGTCGAGTACCAGAAACCTCCGGGTTTACTCCAGCAGCCCGAGATACCTGAGTGGAAATGGGAGATGATTACTATCGATTTCATCACCAAGTTAACCAAATCTCCGAGTGTGTACGACACCATTTGGGTAGTTGTCGACCGATTGACAAAATCCGCTCGCTTCCTTCCGATTAAAGAATTGTTCAAGATGAAAAGACTCACGCGAGTCTACATCCAAGAGATAGTCCGATTGCACGATGTACCTATGTCCATTATCTCCGATCGAAATATCAGGTTTACCTCAAGGTTTTGGCAGTCCCTTCAGAAAGCTCTTGGAACTAAGCTAGATATGAGTACAACTTATCATCCTCAGACAAACGGACAGAGTGAGAGAACTTTCCATACCCTGGAAGACATGCTGAGAGCATGTGTCATCGATTTCGGAAAGTCGTGGGACACCCATATACCCTTGATCGAGTTGTCGTATAACAAAAGCTACCACAACAGCATGAAGGCTGCCCAGTTCGAAGCCCTCTACAGTCGCAAGTGCGGATCCCCTCTGTGCTGGGCCGAGGTAGGGGACACGCAGCTAGCCAAAAGTCGAGTCCTCGACAGTGCTCTCACTGGTCCTAAAATCATCCGCGAAACCACCTAGAAGATCATCCAGATCCGCAAACGACTGAAAGCCTCACGAGACAAACAAAAGAGTTACGCCGATAAACGACGAAAACCCTTGGAATTCTGGGTTGGAGATCGTGTCATGTTAAAGGTCTCGCCCTGGAAAGGCATGATACGCTTTGGAAAGCGCGGAAAACTTAACCCGAGGTACATAGGACCTTTTAAGATCCTCGCTAGGATCAGTCCCGTAGCCTACAAACTCCGACTACCTCAAGAGCTTAGCAACATCCATCCTGTGTTCCACGTCTCTAATCTTAAAAAGTGTCTATCCGATGAAACCCTCGTGATACCTCTTGATGAGATCGAGATGAACGAAAACCTGAACTTTGTGGAAGAACCAATCGAAATTATGGATCGTGAGATCAAACGTACGAAACAAAGTCGCATCCCGATAGTGAAGGTTCGCTGGAATGCCAAGCGGGGATCCGAATTCACTTGGGAGCGCGAAGACTCGATGAAGCAGAAATATCCGCATCTCTTTCCGAATTCATAATTTGTATCTTAAATTTGAATTTCGGGACGAAATTCCCTCTAACGGGGGGATAATGTGACAACCTGAAATTTACCCCGTCATTGTAACCTCTTTTTCCGTTAATTAAACCCGTTTGTATTTCAATTTTTCCGTTAACTTTTGGATTAAGTTAATTAAATTGAGACTTTTATTATGACTTCATGAGTGTCCAAACACATTAAAAACACGTGAAAACACCCTCAATGTTCATTTGGAAGATTTTTAGTTACGACCGCGTCAGGTTACGACAACTTAATCGGGTACGACCATAAGCCTCGTTTAACGTCAGTATCGGGTAGATTTCCACCGAGCCTCAAAATCTAACCCTATATAAAGGTGAAAGAACTTCATTTTAAGCTTTTTCACTCTATCTCACTACTCTCTCTCTACAATCCAAATCTTGATCCAAAATCAACGATTTCAAGCTCCAAATTGGTAAGTAATCCATTCTAGCTTATAGTTTAGATTGTTTAGCTTACAAATACGTGTCTAAATCATCCAAAAGTACCAAAGACTTGTGTTTAGGGCCTAGGAAAAATCCCAAACCGCAAACATCCATAAATGGGGTTTTGAAGCCCTAAAACCCTTCCAAACCACTTCTAGTGCTTATATATGACTTTGGGGCTTACATGTACGAGCTTAGAACACCAAGAACTTGATATTTGGGGAGTAAACATGAGTTTACGGCCAAAGAACATTCTTGTACCGTAAACCCTCCTTCATAGGCCTTAATCACCATTTAAGGTGTTAAAATGCTCCTTAAACACCTCCTATGGCTTAGAATGATGTCTAGAACCAACCACCATTGCATTAGGGACCTTAGACTTGAGGAAACCATGTCCTTAGGAGATTACGGCCGTAAACCCACCAAGGAAAGGTTCGTTGGCCGTAAACTCCTAGAAAGTGGTCAAATGGTACCCTAACTTCCTTCTATGGCTTGTACATTGGACTAGAATCATTTGTGCTTAACCAAGGACCATCAAAACACAAAAGTAAAGGGTATGTAAGAGTTTACGGTCATAAAATCCTTGCTTACAGCCATAAACTTCATAAAATGGTCCATTTGTTGATCCAATCACTTCCATTTTCCCTAGAACTAAACCTAGCTTAATTCCACAAGTGTTGTAAGACCATTAAGCATCCAAGAACACACCACCCATGAGTTTACGGCCGTAAAATCATGGGGATATGTTCATTGGGCCGAAAACTCCCTTAGGAGTTTACTATTGAAGAACAAACTCCATATCTAGGCCTTACACCTCCTTAGATGCAACCCGGATCACCCGTAACACTTGAAATAAAGTGTTTCCGCGTCTCGGAGTGTATTATGTCACAAAATTAGTGGTTCAAAGTCTAATTAGATACAATTATGTATCTCTTCATATTACATAAGAACCTCGCGTGCATTCAAGCCCTGAGCTGACACTTAGCGTCCTAACCGACACATTTCTCTTCTGGTGAGTTCATACCCCTATGCCATTTTCCGTGTTTTTCATATTTTCAGGGGGGGATACAAGAAAAAGTACAAGGAAACTTGTACTCTAAACTTATTAATTTGTATATATAGTTACATGTTCAGTATGCTTTTAACACTGAAATCCGTATTAACCAACCGTTTAACTTGCAAAGTTAGTTTTCAATCTAATTGCGAAACGCATTATAAAATGTTATATTTTATACTCCACAAAGGATTTCATGTCATTCGTAAAACAAGATTTCTCCGCATTATTACTTGTAAATTCGTTATTCTTAATATTGGAGACACGTCCTCTGTAACACTCCACAGAGATAGGCGAGTGGAGGACCGCCCCTGTAACCAGAATCTCTTAGAAAGAGAGCGTGACTTGAGTGTATAGATCTATATGGGGTTGAATACCCCGCACCTTGCTGCTAGCTACAGTGGGACCGGCAGGTCTACGGGTTACAAAAGTCATAAAATGATAATGGACTTCTTATTGCGATATCTAGTCTATCGTATGGTTATGGAACTCGCAAACTTAAATAATGGAGATTTACTTTTTAGTAATAATGAACCTAGTAAACTAAAACCCTTAGGAATTAGTTTACTACCTAATTATTAGTTTTATATACGTGTTAAAACTAATGTACTTTACAAGGATAACCAGGTTTTCAGGATACTTCACTTAAACGTACAAGTATGGTAGATACTTGTACACTGCATTCCGAATTAATAACCAACCACCAACTTTTAAGGAAAATAAGGGTTTTTCCTGGGATAACTTAACTTTCTTAACCAGGCTGTTTAACAAATGGATAACTAAACTTCTCTTATAAGAAAATATAAGATTTTCTTGGATAAAAACTTTTTCAGAAAACCAAAGGAAACTTGTTCTTTTACTAGAAACAAACCGCTTATGAACTCACCAGCTTTATGCTGATATTTTCAAAACTGCTTCTATTCTCAGGTCCTCGTTAGACAGGTATCCCGCAATCATTTGGAGATGACGGAGTATTTTAGCAGTCTCGTCTTTACTTTTGTTATACTGATGTATATGTAAAACATGTATTACTTCGCTTTCAAACAAATGTAAATACTTATATGTAATGTAATGGTTGTGTTTACTATGCTTACAATGTACATTGGTTGTGATACGTTACATGACGTCCTCCGCCCCGAAACGTTTCCACCTTCGCTTTCAGGGTGTGACAACTACCTAGGCTAAAATCATGGTGTGTGCACTGCAGTCATACTTAGCTCTTCCCTTTGCTATCGGAAGTACCTGGAACCAAAACTAAAAACTGTATGCACGAAGTTTAGTGAGTCTCCCCAAACTACCATATACTATACACATCATCATATAATCACATGATAACATAACATGGGCCTTGCCCGCTACATCGGGCCCCGCCCGGCATCGGACAATGTTAGACATCGGGCCCCGCCTGGCAACAGATCGAGATCTGGCATCGGGCCCCGCCAGGCATGAGCAAATCTTGGTATACATTTAAACATATCAATAAATACACATAAGTAATCACATAACATAAACATATAAACATTCCTCGGGTCCCGCATGACATCGGACCGAAATTCGGAAACATATAAACATTCTGCGGGCATTGCCTGACATTGTACCTGAGTCTGGTAACATACAAAACAGACACATGCAAGAATCACGAAGACATCTATGAGAACAAGGATGATCTGATGCGTAGGGACAAGGTTTGAAAATTCAAACCTTGAGTTAATGCTTAAGATCAATGTCTTCTTACTAAGGAAAGTTCTATTCAAGACTGGATAGACCAGTTAAGTCTGAATTAATGCAATCAACAAAGTATTCAAGATATTAATGTAGAGTAAAGATAATGATCAAGGTAAAAACAATAAATGAAGAACAAGAAGATTGTTTGAGAGAGTAAGTGAAGTATACTGGAATATTGCTTGATATGTTTTAATGATCTGTAATTGATTTTAACATTGAAAGCTCCTATAAATAGGAGAACAAGATACATAGTACTAACTGATTACATACATAGGACTGGATAAAAGAGTTACTTCTGAAACTCTGAATATCGATGTTTGACAAAAGAGATGAAGTCCTATGACAAGTTAAATCAAGCTAAAAGACAAATACAATAAATGCACATGGACAAAACACTGAATCAGACAAGTTAACATTCCGGACATAACATCCATTCTGGAATGCCTTTATATGGTTCAAAAAATAAACATCAATCTTCTCTTCCAGATATCTTCACTTCCGGAGCAAGGCATCAAATCCGGACACCAACTTATTCATTTCAGAAATCTGACTGACTTCGGATCTTCAAAGGTGATTGAGATTACTAGAGGTTCACTTTCAGGTTCCAACAATCTCCCTAAGTGAACTTAGCAATCAAGTCAGATCAATTTGATTCTTCCTTGATGAAAGTCTAGGCTCTGAACAACGAATCCCTGACTTCAACATACCACTGCAACTGACTTACAAACTTTTCCTTGACATGTTCGGGAGCTTTGGACCTAGATGCTCGACTGATAAACTTCTTGAGGGCTCCTGTCGGAACTAGGTGTTCGTCAAGGATTCTAAAAAAGTCCTTTTTGTTTGTCTTCTTTTTCTTGTACACAAACCCTAGAACTGGATCATCAACAGGTCCTTCAGCTAGCAGTTCAGCTTCAGGAAGCACATAATCAATCTTCGCAACAAAATCTTCAGTTTCGAACAAGTGAGCTAGCCCATAGTCGCATCAAAAAAATTCCGCGACATAGTACTTGAGAAATCTTAAGGCTGCTTGGTAAACACCCATGCTGATATCATCTTTTTGGAGACTCTGGAGATGAGCAACACTGGTCAGAATATCGTTCAGATTGATAGCATGAAAGTCAACATCAATGATAGTGCGGTATGCTGGTTTGTTCCGGATGATGTGATATCGAAAAAATGGGCAATTGAGTTCATATTTCACCAAGATCTTCCTTCCAAACCCAGAGATCTTTGTTATCCTTTTCCTTGTCCACACTTCCATTTGAGGTTTTGCGTTCTTGGAGTAGCATGTTTTCAATCTTTCAAGCTCTGTCCGACTGATCATCTACGGATTGTCATTTAGGTGGAGGGGGGCAAACTTAAAGTAAAATTTGAATACTTGTAGTAGAGTGCGTTTGCACACTAGCATTTGGGTTTCCGATCACTTGGTTCGGAGGATGATCCTTGGTCTAAACATGTAACCTTGGAAGTTATTGATAGCATGAAAGTCAACATCAATGATAGTGTGGTATGCTGGTTTGTCCCGGATGATGTGATATCGGAATAATGGGCAGTTGAGTTCATATTTCACCAAGATCTTCCTTCCGAACCAAAAGATATTTGTTATCCTTTTCCTTGTCCACACTTCCTTTTGGGGTTTTGCGTTCTTGGAGTAGCATGATTTCAATCTTTCATGCTCTGTTCGGATGATCATCTACGTATTGTCATTTAGGTGGAGGGGGGCAAACTTAATGTAAAATTTGAATACTTGTAGCAGAGCGCGTTTGCACACTAGCGTTTGGGTTTCCGATCACTTGGTTCGGAGGATGATCCTTGGTCCAAACATGTAACCTTAGAAGTTATTGTACAGCAGACGATCCAATATCAACAATGGGGTTAGATTGCTCCCCTTAAATGGTCTGATCTTTTGGATGATGCTCCCCCTGAACTTATGAACTGGATAGGTTGACATCATCTTTAGGTGGGAATTCAAAGAAGTTTGCATCATCATCAATGTTGATAGGATTGGAGTCATCGAAATTAGCATCTGCATCTTGAAATCCATCCATATTTGATTTAAGGGAAGAGTGACTATCCCCCCCCCCCCCTCAACCTGAGATGGTTGAAATGGTTCAGAATCAAATGGAGGAAGACTTGGTGTTTCACTTGACATGTTTTGAGAGACCGTTCATGGCTAGGCTTTCGACCGTTCATGGCTTCGTATGGTGTCATGTTGAGGCGCGGATTGATGATGCTTCTATTCTGAGTAAAACATGTCGTAGAGATAGCTTCAGCCCAAAGATAGAGTGGGAGATTTGTAAAATTGAGCATAGATCGAGCAGCTTCAACAAGTGTTCTATTGCATCTTTCTACAACACCATTCTGTTGTGGAGTGTAAGGAGCAGAGAAGTTGTGATCAATTGCTTTGTCAGTGAGGAATTTCTCAATGGTTCCATTAGTGAATTCCGAACCATTATCACTTCGGATTCTTCTAATCGGAATCTTGATGAGGACTTTTATTCTTTCGATGAAATTGATGAGTTTAGAGGCTGTTTTGGACTTTAGCCTAAGGAAAAAGACCCAAGTGAACCTTGTAAAGTCATCAACAATCACAAGGATGTATTTTTTGTGATGAAGACTCTCTAAAGTTGAGGTTCCACATAAATCAATGTGATGAAGTTTCAATGGTTTTTGAGATTGATTTTTCAATGATGACTGGATGATCCTTCTTCGACTTCCTACCATACTCACATGCAGCACACAAATGATCATTTTCGAACTTGAAGAGAGGTATTCCTCTCACCATTTCACCAGCCACAAGATCATTCATGTAGTGAAAGTTTAGATGAGTAAGTCTTTGGTGCCATAACCAGCTGACGCCAGGAACAAGTTTTGAGAGAAGGCACAGTTGAGGTTTGTCGATAATCATGTTGATGTCGAGCGGGTACATGCTCTTGTTGCGGTTTGAATTAATCATGCATTCTTTTCTGTCTTCAGTCATTACGTAGCTATGTTTCTTGCAAAATTCAACATGTCGATTGTGCTTCAGATCGGCTACGTAGGCTACATTTGAAATCGAGAAGTTCCCATTGGTGAGGATTTGATAACCATGAATTTGAGAGTTGGAATTGTTGCCATATGTCATGTAACCAACATTTGGAGAAAGTTTGAGATCTTGCAGAAAGTCTTTCTGCCCCGTCATGTGCATGGAGCAAGCGCTATCAATATACCATATTGTCTCTTGCTCTGTAGCACAAAGTGCCTGCAAAAATTAGTGAGATGTGGAGTTTTTAGGCTCCAAGTTAGGTTTTGGGACAAATGCACGAGTCTTGGGTTTTAGTAGTGACTTTTGATTAAACAGATGGTTTAGAAGATTTGTTCCTAGATTCCTTAGGAAACAAGGAAAAAGTCATGGTTGTTTCATCTATCCAGTAGTAATACTTAATGACATGATAGTTTGAAACAACTTTATTTGGACTATGAACTTCCAGAGTAGTGGTGACTACTATATCTTTCGGAAGTATCATATGTGTGGGTGTTTTGGTTTTCCAAACAAGGTTTTGTTTTGAAGATTTTGGAAAAATTGTTTTCTTAACACTTTTAGCTTTGATTGATGGCACATTTTGGTTTGTAGATTGAGGTTTAAAAATTATACCATCATCTTTAGCAATGAAAACAGATGAAGCAGTCCAAGATGAGTTGTTCTGGACAGATTTGGTGGTCACACTAGACCTTTTTGGGATGGGACTGACCACTTTCCTTTGTTCTACAGGACTGGGAGGATTGTAAGGCATTTTAAGAATCTTAGTGGGCGTGAATGAGTTTTGACTTAGGGTTGAAGAATGACAATTCCGAGATACACTCTTTTTGGAGTTCTCTAGTAATCTCGAATTTTTTCTCGACTAAACTTCCTTTTTGAGAGCATTTTTGGCTTCTTGTTTGGAACTAATGACATCTTTTTGGTTCAAGGATAGTTTATTTCTTTGGTCAGATGTTGACTTGGAAGTCTGACCATTTGAAGGATTGCCAAACTTGGGCTTGATAGGCACCAATGTTGTTTTAGAGGTTACTAAGGAGTTTGATTCACAAGAATCAGAGGTGACATGACTTGTATTCTTAAAGTTATCATCTAAGGATACCCATGCAAACTCAGAAGTAACAAGTTCAGTTGTCACTGGAGGAATTTCCTCAACAACACAGTTGTTAGGAGGATTATGTTTTGGAACATGATCCAGACAATTTGAAACACTATGGTGGAATTCCGTGGTCCGATTCAGGTCTAGGTTTGTCAGAGGCGGAAGTAGCTTGGAATCAGGACTTTTGACAACTAAAGGCTTAAACTTAGGAACCAAAGAAGATAAATGATCGGAAGTCTTAGGAAGTGGAGATAAGGGAGAAACAGGCGTATCCGAATGTTTACGGTTCAGAACATCTCCCATAAAAGTCAAGTTTTGTAACTCCTTCAAGGGACTAACTATTGGTTTTGGAAATTCGCTTCTAAGACAACGAGCTTTGGACAAAGGATGACGAAAGTTATGTGTAATCCTTTGATTTGCTTCAATCAATTTAATAGAATTAAGAAAAGCATCAATTTTGGCATTAAGATGTTTGTTATCCGAAATCAAAAAATTTCTTTCAGAATAAGTGATTTCACATTTGTCTTTAAGAATGATACGTTCATCTTGTGACGTTACAAGTTCTCGCTCTAAAGAATCTATTTTTAATTTCTTCTCCTCGAAACGTAACTTAAGACGACTCAATTCACAGTCCTTCTTCTCATTGGCTTCTATGGCAGACTTATAGGCTTTAAAGATGGTGTTCATATCTGTTTGGATCTGGGTCAGATAAGATTCACAAATATTCATATCAAAATTATTATTAGTAATGATAGATGTTACCTGTTGAACGATGCTTCACCTTGGTGGATCGTTGGTGGCCATGTAGCAATAGTTTGGTTCAGCAACGTTGTCTTCATCTTCATCTTCTGAACCTGAGGAACAATAGCCTTCATCACATTCAATGGTTTGTCTCGCCATCAAACACATGTTTCTTCTAGTATTCATATCATCATCATCTCCGGATGAACAATATCCTTCCACATTTCTAGACTCAGTTGTGACAAATGCTTTTTCACTTTCAGCATCTCTTGTGCTTTTCGAGCATAGTAAGAAGAATCCTTGATTTTTGGTTTTTGTGGAATATCAGCGAGACAATCTTTTTCAAAATTATTTGCATGTCCACACTTATGATACAAAATTTTGGATTTTTCTGTTTTAGGAATTTGTTGAGGTTCCGAAGGGGAATTGGGTTTAGAGAGGTTTGGTTTGTAGGCTGGTGGGTTTTCTGAAGTGGTTTGTTGTTGCGAAGCTGAGTATGCTTGAGGATTGTTTTGATGAGGAGCATGAAAGCAATTGTGATAAGGTTTTTGAGAGGGATTAAATGGATGTTTGTATTTCATGGAGAGTAGTGCGAACTCCTGCTAAAAACGTAGTTCGGAGTCCATGGATTCGGAATCGAGAGCACCATCAATACAATAGCTTTGAATGGATAGAATAGGTAAGAAGGGTTGAACAGGTGGGACAACAGGTTTAAGAGGGTCTGAGATAGATGGGTTAGGAACAGATGGTTCAAAATATCTGACAAGAGCAAGGGGACCTCCGGAGAGTTCTCTTAATGTCTGAGCAACGTTCGATTCATCACCTTGAAGTTCATCAAATACTTGATAAAGCTTCAACTTCTTCAGAGATCCATTGCTTTGAAGACAAGACTTCACATTTTACCTTCCTTTACCAATGCTATTTATGAACTTGAGATTGTACTCCAAAGGAGTTTGGACAATCTTATGAGCAGTCATATTGCTGACTACAATTCAGTATCGGTTGGAGGCTGAGGCAACTGATTCACCAAGAGTTGTTGTAAAGGTGTCAAACTCGTTTACAATAGATGTCAGATGCTTGTCTTTCATATTTTCAGTTTCTTCGATCAAGTCTTGAAGAGTGTCCCAAATTTCATTGGCAGATTTACAAAGCTTGATGTGTTCAAAGAGAGATGCTGGAACACAAAACACCATTTCAAAAAATGCCACTTGATCAGCATGTAGCTTTTCAATATCGTCATCAGTGAGAGGAGCTGGGCGTTGTTCATCTTGACCAATGAGTTGAGCAACAACATCTCTAACTGCTGTTCTAACCGGAACATGAGGACCTTCTTTGACAGATCTCCAGATAGCTTCACCTTTCTCTTTAGCTAGTAAAAATCTTTCCATTCTGACTTTCCAATGATCATATGCTTCAACAACTAGCAGTGGGGCACGAGTAGGGCAACCAACGGTATTTGGTATTTGCATTGAATACATTTGTTGATGATTTGAAGCAACCATTGAAGTTAAGATATCGTTAAGCAAAAGTGGTATATAGAAGAACTTTTATCCTGAACACAGAAATGGTTGAAATACCAAGTTAATTTCAAACCAACTATAAGTTGATCTTATGGATTCAAAGGACAACCACTCATGTGCTAATACCAATTGTGAGAACTAGGACGATCTGATGCGCAGGGACAAGGTTTGAAAATTCAAACCTTGAGTTGATGTTTAAGATCAATGTCTTCTTACTAACGAATGTTCTAGTCAAGACTAGTAAGACCAGTCAAGTCTGAATTAATGCAATCAACAAAGTATTCAAGATACAAATGTAGAGTGAAGATAATGATCAAGGTAAAAACAATAAATGAAGAACAAGAAGAATGTTTGAGAGAGTAAGTGAAGTATACTGGAATATTGTTTGATATGTTTTAATGATCGTCATTGATTTTAACATTGAAAGCTCATATAAATAGGAGAACTAGATACATAGTACTGACTAATTACATACATAGGACTGGATAAAAGAGTTACCTATGACACTCTGAATATCCATGTTTGATAAAAGAGACTAAGTCCTATGACAAGTTAAATCAAGCTAAAAGACAAATACAATAAATGCACATGGACAAAACACTGAATCATAGAAGTTAACATTCCGGACATAACATTCATTCCGAAATTTCTTCATATGGTTCGGAACATAAACATCAATCTTCTCTTCCGAATATCTTCACTTTTGGAGCAAGGCTTCAAATCCGCACACCAGCTTATTCATTTCGGAACTCTGACTGACTTTGGATCTGCAAAGGTGATTGAGATTGCTAGAGGTTCACTTTCAGGTTCCAACAACATCAAGCATAATAACATTCATCGGGCCCCGCCCGACATTGGATCGGAAATTTAGAAACATATAAACCTACATCGGGCCTTGCCCGACATCGGTCGTAAGCCTGGAACATACTGGCATACATATACGGGCCCATAGTGGTGCCTTTGACTCGTTCATACAGGAGGAAACTCACCTCACAAAGCTGAATGCAAAATCTCATTGTAAGGAATATCTAATGGCTGCTCCCACGACTCCCCGAGGTATCATTGCCACAATAATAACTAGTCAAAATTCAACAATCCTCCTTAGGGTAAAATGACCATTTTCCCCCTTGATAATTTGGACCATAACCTAGGCCTAATTTCATAACATCCATGGTCCTATTCTATCTAAACTTTCTAAGCCCACTAATGGCCCAATTTTTTAAATTGGGCCCAACTTGTCAAATGGGCCTTCCCTTAATCCCAAACATGTCCTTAGCCCAATAATTGGCTTATGATGGCCCACTAAGGCCCTAAACATGGAATATAACAACTAACTTCCATGAAAATGACTAGAACTTATGCATGGTCAGAAAAGGACCTTCAAGATTGAAACTTTACTGCTCTTGGGACTCATTTAGCACTAAGGGTGGCAACCCTAAGAGTAGAAACGGATTTGACTCATAAAAATCCATTCTTGGGGCGTATAGAGGTCCAAAACACCATTAACATGGATCTAAGCATTCATGAGGAAAGTTGAGAGCTTTTTACCTCAAGTGAATGCCAAAATGTGGTGTTATCCCAGATCATTGAGCTCAAGCTACTCAAGTTCTTCTTTCTCCTTCTAAGCTTCAAATCTCCAAAATAAGCTTCACAAGGCCAAAAACATACAAGGATGAAGAGTGAAAGGTTTCTAGGGTTTTTGAGTTGAGGTGGTTGGTAAGGAGGCTAGGGTTTGGGACATAATGTTGTATTTATATGGCTTAAACCCAAAAAATTAGGGTTTTGAGTCTGCTCGCATACGCTGCGCGTACACACATGAACCCCCCGCATCCAAAGTTGCAGTACGCCCCGCGTACGCCAAGCTTACTCCCAGCATACGCCAAGCTTACGCCCAACGTACGTCTTTAGGTAGCCCAATAATGACAGCCCACTTGCTAACGACCCAACTCATATAGTCTAACATTACTCTCATAGTCCAACAATTAATTACAAAATTAAATAATTATCATTACCTCAAGTCACGGATGTTACAATTGTCCCCCACTTGAATCAGACTTCATCCTCGAAGTCTGTTGCGTCTAGAAATGGCTTCGGGCAGTGCTCCCTCATCTCTTCCTCGGGCGCCCAAGTTCACTCCGAACCCTTACGGTGCTACCACTACACCTTCACCAACTCCACCCTCTTGTTCCTCATCTCCTTCGTCTTGCTATCGAGAATGTATACTGGTCTCTCGATGTAGTTCAGGCTGTCATCAACATGTATATCCTCTAAAGGTATAACTGCAGAATCATCCACTAAAACACTTCCGTAGTAGCGAGACATGAAAAGTGTTGTGGCTCTGGCTGAGCTCTGTAGGCAGATCCAAACGATAAGCATCTCGAACCACCCGAGCCAAAACCTTGAACGGACCGATATACCTAGGGCCCAACTTTCCTTTCTTCCTATACCAGATGACACCTTTCCAAGGTGACACATTCAGGAGGACCATATCCCCTACCTGAAACTCTAGGTTTGAACGGCGCTTGTCGACATAGCTTTTCTGCCGACTGTGAGCAGTCTGGAACCTGCTCCGGACCTGCCGGATCTTCTCTGTAGTCTTGAGTACCACCTCAATACTCATCATGACTCTCTGACCGAACAGATTGGGGTCCTACAATTCGTCCCGTAGAGCATCTCAAAGGGAGGTTGATCTATGCTGGCATGATAACTGTTATATGAAAATTCCGCCAACGGAAGATACGTATCCCAACTACCGCCAAAATCCAATACACATGCACGCAACATATCCTCGAGAGTCTGAATCGTCCTCTCACTCTGCCCGTCGGTCTGAGGATGAAAAGTGGTACTGAAGTGAAGACGAGTACCCATCTCATCGTGAAACCGCTTCGAAAATCTTGAAGTGAAATGAACATCTCGGTGCAACACAACTGAAATCGGCACTCCATGTCGTGCCACCACCTCACGTACGTAGATCTCGGCTAGCTTCTCTGCCGATTTACTCTCCTAGATCGGGATGAAATGAGCACTCTTGGTCAACTGATCCACGATGACCAATATCGAATCTACTCCACGTGTGGTCCTGGGAAGCTTCGTGATGAAATCCATAGTGATATCTTCCCATTTCAACACGGGAATATCCAACGACTGCATCTTGTCGTGAGGTCGATGGTGTTCGGCCATGACTTTCTTGCAAGTCAAGGACCGCTCCACGTACCAAGCTATGTCCCACTTCATGCAGGGCGACCAGTAATCTGTGCAGAGATCCCAATAAATATTCTTCACCCTGGGATGGATGGAGAACCTAGACTTATGGGCCTCATCCATCAGAACCTGGTGTATACCGCCCTAGTAAGGAAGCCATACCCTCCGATGTAAGGTCAACAAACCGCGACTGTCGTAATCAAACGAGGCCACCTGGCCCACGATCCGCTCACACTTCCGACGCTCTCCTTCATACCCTCGTCCTGCGCCTCCCGGATACGCTCCAGCAACACAATAATTACCGTCATCCTCAGATATATGTCTCGTATCGGTACTACAATCGCCTTGCGACTGAGTGCATCGATCACCACATTGGCCTTCCACGCGTGGTAGAGGATCTCATAATCATAGTCCTTCACCACTTCTAAACACCGACGTTGTCTCATGTTCAGATTTGGCTCATCCATCAGATACCTCAAACTCTTGTGGTACGTGTAAATGGTACAACGAACCCCATAGAGGTAATGCGTCGGGTGGTTCGCCTCATGAGGCTTTAACTGCCTCGAAGCGTATGCTATCGTGTGACCTTGATGCATTAGCACTGCACCCATACCTATGATAGAAGCGTCATAATAAACCACGAAGTCATCGACGTCCTCCGGCAAAGTCAGAATCGGTGCATCGCATAACCACTGTCTGAGAGTCTTGAAGGCTGCCTGCTGCTTAGGACTCCAGCAGAATGTGAACGACTTCTTGGTCAGTCGAGTCAAAGGAACAACAATCTTGGAGAAGTCCTAGGTGATTCTCCGATAATAACCCGCTAGACCAAGAAAACTCTGAATTTGAGTTGGAGACCTCAGAACCTCCCAGTACATTATGGCCTCTATCTTGGTCGGATCGACTAGAATACCCTTCTGGTTGACAAGGTGCCCCAGAAATTGCACCTCGCGCAACCAGAACTCTCACTTGGAGAACTTTGTGAAAAGTCTCTCCCTCCTCAGTGTCTCCAGCACCTCCCTCAGGTGCTCCTCATGCTGCTCCTGAGTCTTGGAATAAACAAAAATATCATCGATGAAGAATATCACAGACCGGTCTAGCATCGGTCTGCACACGAGATTCATGAGGTCCATGAATGTGGCAGAAGCATTGGTGAGCCCAAAAGGCATCATCACAAACTCATAGTGACCGTAGCAAGTCCGAAAGGCTGTATTCGACACGTCGTCATCCCTGACTTGCATCTGGGGATAACCCGATCGCCGATCAATCTTGGAGAACGAAGATGCACCCTGAAGCTGGTCAAATAAGTCATCAATCCTCGGGAGGGGATAACGGTTCTTCACCGGTACCTTATTCAGCTCCCAATAATCTATACACATCCAATGTAACCCATCGTTCTTCTTCAAAAACAGGACGAGGGCTCCCCATAGCGAACTGCTCGGCCTGATAAATCACTTGGCTAACATCTCTTGCAGCTATGTAGACAACCTGCCTCTCCGGAGGTACCCTAGGCAAATCCTCTGGGAACACGTCCTGTTACTCCCATACCATAAGTACATCATCCACGATCAACTTACCCTTATTCTGGGTATCCATAATATAGGTGACATAACCTACGCAACCCTGTTGAAGGTAGTGCCTAGCTCTCGCTGCTGAACACAAAGTTGGCCTATGTTGTGGCCCCTCGCCCTGAATCACTAACACCCCCCTACTTGGGGTCCGAACTCGTACTAGCTGCTGCTCACAGTCGATCACTGCCCCATTGGGGCTCAACCAGTTCATCCCCGTGATAACCTTATTCCCTCACAGGGGAATAGGGACTAAATACAAAAAAACTGCTCATCAAACAATTGCAATGTACATCCACGATGAACCCTCGCAACCCGAATGGTCTTATCATCCACTATCTTTAAATCAAGTGGACAGTCCAGCTCTCCTGGAGCTCCAACAAATCGCTTGCTTAGCACGAGCGAAACAAAATATCGGGTACCCCCCAAATCAAATAATATCAGAGAAAATATACCCTTCACAAGGAACGATCCTATTGAAGGGTTTTAGTAAAATACAACATCCTATGGTGCACATACAACCTTAAATGCTTTGGATCTATGTTTTCTCTAATTATACATGCAATATTGTTTCCAAAGCATTAAGCCTACTGCTAGCATACAATTGATATAAACAACACAAAAGGGAGTTATAGAGTTACCTTGTGTTGTAGCTTGTAGAACTTCTTGAGTTTGGCCTTTAAGAACTTAGTGCCCCAAGTGTTGCACCTCAAAAGGAATCACAACGCACCTAGAACAAAGGATGACTTTTTGGAGAGTTTCTTCCACTCAAATCAACCATAGTGACTCCAAGAACACTAGTGTATCAAGTAGCCAATTTTGGATGCTAAGGGGCTTCTGATATAGTGCGGCAAGATTAGGGTTACACCATGTAAACCCTAATGTGCTTGACCTTCCATATTATTTAGGCTCCATGGGTTGTAACATTGGTTTAGCCCAATCTAAAGAATCATGGTCATTGACCCACACCATAAGAATGAATGATTTACCAAATCAATCCCCATATATTTAGTTAGTCTCTTTTGATCACAAAATTAATTCCAAATTAATTCTTGATCAATACTAATTAAATTATATGATTTCATATTAATATATTAGAAATTATAATATATTAATAAATCATAAATAACCTCTTCTCAAAAGTCCATCCTATCAAATTATCCTGGTGATATGCAACCCAAATGGACCATGCTACTCTCGGGTCAAGTACATACCAATTATAGTTATAGGCTTAGAAAACTAATCCAACAGTATCCTACTTGGATAAGTCTGATAACTATTATTGCAAGTATGACTCCAAAATCACGACTAGCAATCGTAGCTCTTAAAAGTCACTATCGAACTCTGACCTAGTCAATGACGTATCCATTAGATAAGAGATCGTATATTCCTCTATTCTAGATATCATATGGACTGAGACATGGATTTTAATCATTCTATCTGTCCATCTGTTGTTTCCCGATTTCCGATTTATGACGACCGACTAATTGAACAAATCAAATCAGTCCAGGCTTGGCCAAGCACTTTGGGGTGTCATCACTAAATCATCGAGGGGCCCATATATATCGCTTTTATCCACTTGGGGTAAAAGAAACTAATAAAGTTCGAACCAAATGCTTGCTTGCACTTACTCATCAAATTACACACATCGATACGTTTTATAACACCAAGTTATTGGTGCGTTTACGTTTGTCAATGTGAAACCGACTTGTAACTACAACTCACATGTCTCTGTTTCAAGAATATAAGATATTATCGTCTCACAACCACTCATGATAAAATCCATGAAGTGATTTAGATGAGCGTGGGTTGAATGCAATACTCGAATCTTATTCTAGGAGTACTCATGGACACTGCAGCTATGTATAAAACACCTAGACAAACTTCAAACCCATTCATGACAGTCTTGCCTCAATACCTACTTCCAAAGTATGATCGATTGTGGATGGTTTGAATAACCTAGTTATTCGGGAAGTCAAAACATGCAAAGTGAAACAAAAGAATAATACTAATCCTATATGGCCCAAAAACGTTTGAGTCCCATATTGATTACTCGTTATTCATTGTATAATGTTTCGAATAATCAACTTAATACTTGAATTAAAAAAATAGTTGTCCCATGTTCTAAGCATGCACACTATTTTTGTCTATGGTCCTTACCTTGTGAAATAGATCAATTGACAACATTTCAATGATGCTCATTTTACAATTCCAAATCCTTATTGCAAGTGTAAGAATTCCAAATTCTTGTCACTGCTAGAAAGTGTTAGATTCTAAACTATCATGCAATGTTTATTTTGTAATGTCTAGGTACCAAAAGTCATAGAGACTTGACCAACAATATTACAAAATATTCCTTTGGAGATTGTTACAAGACAATTCCATGGAAATGAAGTCTCAAATTCAAAGTACATTCCTTTGAACATCCTTCTTGAATAAAAGTTTCTAAGTTTTTCATATATTTTTAATCTCCAACATGGAAACATTCCATATTTGCCATACGACAACTCATTATTAAAGACTCGTATCTATTCATAATAATGTCAATATGGTCCATCCATTGCTATAGTTCCAACTGTCTATAAGCGACCAATCCTTGCAGAACCTTAGATTGTCCTTAACAGTTGTTTAAACACTTTAGTCATATCCGGTTCTAGTCCTTTTTCCCTCTTAATGCCCTAGGCATTTGAAAATATTAGAACACAAGAATATTATATAATATGCAATCGATCCTATACCCGAAGCATATGGGATGCGATTCATAATGTCTAACATAAAGACACGATACTTGATTAGTCTTTTGCTATAATACTTTTATTTACCATGTTCTCATAATTCGAATTGTGAACAGGGATGTCGTAATCATAATCAAATTTTGAGAACGCAACTATAATTTCCATATATAGAATTTCCTTATGTTGAACCATTCCAACATAACATTCATATATATATATATATATATATATATATATATATATATATATGACTAAATTTGATTAAAATCTCAATCTAAGCTTTTAGATTTGAAATGAAGTATGATTTCCTCTCCCTTAGTTATAGCAAAACTACTTTTCAAACCCTGCAACTTTGCGATTTGAAACCTTTTGCTATAGTACTTTTATTTACCATGTTCTCATAATTCGAATTGTGAACAGGGATGTCGTAATCATAATCAAATTTTGAAAACGCAATTATAATTTCCATATATAGAATTTCCTTATGTTGAACCATTCCAACATAACATTCATATATCTATATATATATATATATATATATATATATATATATATATATATATATATATATATATATATATATATATTTGACTAAATTTGATTAAAATCTCAATCTAAGCTTTTAGATTTGAAATGAAGTATGAATTCCTCTCACTTAGTTATAGCAATACTACTTTTCAAACCCTGCAACTTTGTGATTTGAAACCTTTTGTTTTCTATAAGTAATATTGCTAACTTGCAACACTTACCATAATAATTATGCTTCTACTAGCATAATAATTATTATCTTGCTAGCATAACACTTATGCTCCCACTAGATTTGACATGTATTCAGAAATCAGTTGGACTTCTAGAAATCAATACTTATTGACTTTCTTACCAAACTTCAGATTTCCGATATGAGATGCTTCGATAAGACTTTATCTAGGCTTCTCAAAATTATACACCTTTCCTGAGATAGCTATATGTGTCTTAACTATTCAGAACTTAGGTCAATAAGTTTCGAATGTTTAGACCTTTGATATTTCTCACAATTCAAACTACGAAGAGAGATGTCGTAATCATAATCGAATTTGAGAATGCAAATGTCACAATTGCTAATTATTTAGTGAAATCATTTCCACACAATCATTTTCATGAATTGGAGAGAAACCTTATGAAACTTAGCTTTTTTGGTTAGTATGTTCCTATCCATGTGAATTTGTCATAACCAAAATCGCAAGACATGGTTAGTGATAAATCCAAACCCTTATGAACTGAAATTGTTCAGTCTTAATTTCTTGCCACTTAGCAGCACAAGGGCCTACCATTGCTTCCAAGTTGTTATGCAAAAAATTGAGAACTCATAGAACTGACATACATAGTCAACTTTAACTGGAATGGGCATCGAAACAAGAATATGTCAACACGATAGGTTACAAGCTCAAGTCGTGTGTTAGTGATTAATAATAGGTTTATTCTTGATTAGTTCTTGAAACTTGTCAAGATCATTAAGACTCCCACTAACCTCTTGACATATAAGACACTCTTATCAAGAACCATTGCTTGACAAACAAATATTCAAGAGTTAGTGCGGATTCTTATCAAGATAAACACTTCACACAATTGGTCTTAGTTGTTCTTTGCTTTATCCAAAACAACACAACTTACCAATTTCAAATGTACAAGAGTAGAAAACATTTTACTCTATATTTGAAAAGTTTTATAAACCTTTTCTTAAGATTATGTCACTCAAGTTACAATCTTGGTGTATGACTCTAAGACTTGTTCTTGGAACGAAGTATGACTCACCTTTTTGATTTAACCATTTCAATAATTCATGATTCCTCTTCTTAGACATACAAGTGCAATAAGATATCCTTTGAGGATTAATTGTGATATGGTTTTCCAAAATCATTAAGATGACATAAAACATTATACTAAAGTACTCTTCAATCTTTTCAGATTGAAGAAACTTTTATCTTACTGCCTAATTTGATTCTTCTCATTCGTTCTGCCATACATTGAAACTTTCCAATGTTCAGAATTATACCTAAACTTGTAAGCATAACCATATTTACTAAACTTTAGTAAATCATGACAAATAGTCTTATCGTTCTTTGTGGTGGACCTGACCAGCGCACACCCAATGTACTCGATCCCCTAGTCCTTCACTTGACTAACATATTCATGTGAACAAGGAATTAGTCTTAATTTTCCAAAGATGAAAGTTCTCATTCATCACACAATACAAGTTGCATGATTCCAAGTTTCTATCCAATTGAAACTTGGGTGATGAGAATCTTTCCTTATTTAGCAAATTATGACACTACCACAAACGAAAGAATCAAATCCATATTGCTAACATAGAAACATACAAACATCAATTTTCACAAATGCCATTGTAAGGAGATATAATGAAATAAAACAAATTTTATTTATTTATAAACTATGGAAAAAACTTTTCCTTACAATGCAATTACATATGAAAATTATATTATTACACATTTCTAAGCAATCTATCATAACTCTTAAGCAGCAGCTCAAAAATCCGATCATCGAACCATCCGATTGAAATCCATCTACGCGACCAGATTCAACATACTCTTCCTTTAGATCAATAAGGGTAATGTTGTGATCTCCCATATAGTAGTCCTTAATGAACCCGCTATATGACTTAGGAAGTGATTGAAGAACCTAGTCAACAACCAACTTCCTCGAGACTTTGACACCTGACTCTCCCAGCTTGTCAATATGTAACTTCATCTCCAAGATGTGAGCACATACAAACCTTACATCCTTTCAATAGGGATTTGAGTGAGCTTGAACTTGTGGGTTAAGGAGAATTACTGTAGGAGGTGGAGGAAGTGAAGTTCCACTATAGCACGAAGAAGGGATTAATCTTTCACCTTGATTGCCTTGTGGAAAATCATCTTTATAAAAGAAATCTTGTTCCAAAATATTTGGGAAGACCATAGTTGTCTGATCTAGACGTCTACAATGGGAGAAATTAAAGTTTAGTTGATTTCCATCCTTAATATAACACCCAACATTAAATATTAAGGCTAAGACACAACACAGTATTTTACAATTCGGAAGAGGGATGTCGTAATCCGAATTCAAAGTATTTGAAGGTAGGTAAATGACAATTTACCAATTTCCAGTATGAAAAATGAAATTTATCATTGGATTTTAAATGGATTGAAATTCCTAGACCCTTTTAGATTCATTGAACAATTCAATGGCATGTTTAAATTTCGATTATGCCCTTCAAGTTTGTGACTGGGATGCCGAGGATCACAAAAAAGGTGTAAATGACCATTCAAATTAGCTTGGTACACCTAATGTTACAACCACCAAATCAATTTTCCGGTTAACCACACACGCTCCATTGATATATGATTAAAATTAAGCTACCCTTTGTCACGCACTGTCAGTCCCAGATTAGTGTGTCGGTTAACCACACACACTTCACTAATGACTTAACAAGGTGCAAAGTGCAATTTCATGGGTTAGCACCAACTTCACATTTTCCTAAAATAACTTAGATTGGGAATTTAATAGTGTTTAGTTCCTTAGTATTTCATTATACTTTTAATGAGAACTTAAAAAGTCCTTTCAAACCCGTTCGACTAACTACCCTCCATCAGTCAAGGAAGCGGTAGGTGAGAGTGGACACCCATTAAAATGCCATTTTATAGGCAGTAACCTTATACCCCTTTTATAGACCGGCTTCGTGAATGAGGCCTACTAACGGTAAGACTTATATATATATATATATATATATATATATATATATATATATATATATATATATATCACTAAACCTATAATAATATAATATAGTATAAGGGTTGAATTTTAAACTTTTAAAACTCTAGGGTTTGGAACTAAAGTATTCAAAAGTGAAACTTTAATATAGGTTTTAAGAAAAGACTCTTGACATTCCATAACTTGAGGACAAGTTATGAAGTTCATAAAACATTTATGTAAAAGACTCTTCAAGTTCCATAACTTGAGGACAAGTTATGGAAGACTTAAAACCATTTTATGATGAAATTTAAAAATGAGACCTTTCACTTTCCATAACTTAAGGACAATTTATGGATTTCATAAAAAACAATTAGATCAAAAATTCCAACTAACAACATCAAAAAATTTGCCTATGATCTATTTAAACTCATAAGTTAAGATAATTCATATCAAACAACTTTCAAGAAATTAGCCTAATCATATAAAATTATAAACTAATACAAATCATGAAACTTTGACAATTATCTTTTATTTGGATGAGAATAATTATTACCATATTAACAAAATCAAATTTTATGAACTAAAACTTTTTGTGGTAATGATTCTAATCCAAAACAGGCTAAAAAAGCTCGAAAAACTGCCCACTGGAGCACCAACTCGGCGAGTACATGAACTGGACTCATCGAGTTGGACTTTTTCTGAGTGGACTCGGCGAGTCCCCCAGCGGACTCATTGAGTTCACTGTTCAGAATGCAGAAAACCGATTTTTAAACTTTCAAAATTACATTGCATCAAATATAATAGAAAACAATCCTAGGCTTGGATACCACTGAAGGGTTTTAGTATAATACAACATCTTATGGTGCACATACAACCCTAAATGCTTTGGATGTATGTTTTCTCTAATTATACATGAAATATTGTTTCCAAAGCATGAAGCCTACTACTAGCATACAATTGATAAAAAACAGCATAAAAGGGAGTTATAGAGTTACCTTTTGTTGTAGCTTGTAGAATTTCTTGAGTTTGGCCTTTAAGAACATAGTGCCCCAAGTGTTGCACCTCAAATGGAATCACAACGCACCTAGAACAAAGGATGAGTTTTTAGAGAGTTTCTTCCACTCAAATTGGCTGTAGTGACTCCAAGAACACTAGTGTATCAAGTAGCAAATTTTGGATGCTAAGGGGCTTCTTATATAGTGTGGCAAGATTAGGGTTACACCATGTAAACCCTAACTTGCATGACCTTCCATATTCTTTAAGCTCCATGGGTTTAAAGCCCCATCGATCATCCATGGGTTTAAAACTGTATCATTGGTTTAGTTCAACCTAAAGAATCATGGATCATTGGCCCACACCATAAGAATGAATGATTTACTAAATCAATCCCCATATATTTAATTAGTCTCTTTTGATCACAAAATTAACTCTAAATTAAATCTTGATCAATACTAATTAAATTATATGATTTCATATTAATATATTAGAACTTATAATATATTAATAAATCATAAATAACCTCTTCTCAAAAGTCCATCATATTAAATTATCCTAATGATATGCAACCTAAATAGACCATTCTACTCTCGGATCAAGTACATACCAATTATAGTTATGAGCTTAGACACCTAATCCAACACTTGTAGTAAAACACATAAACATAAGCAACAATCAATATAAATAAAGAAATAAGGAGAAGATACATACCCATCACTACATCAGGAGCTGCACGTGCCTCCTTTGCTGTCAGCTGAAAGGCCCTGCTCTTCGCCACATGCACCTCTGTCCGGACCTGACGACCATCTGTAATCCTCAATGTAGTATGAGCAGGTGCTGCCTCCTATCCTGCTACTAATAAACTCAAGCATTGGGACCACTTGTGTCCCCTCTGATTACACTAGAAGCAAATCAAGTCTGATACTGTGGTGGTGGTGGTTGTAGTAGTACAATTCCTGCTAACATGACTTGTTCGGCCACACTTAAAGCAACCCGAAGTACCCGCCTTGCACGTCCCCTAGTGCAGCTTGTCGCACTTTCCATAACGGTTACCGCCTTGTTGGCTCGTCGATCGGTGACCTGACACATTAGGCTTTTTGCATGCGCTCCCTAACTGAATCCCCTTTGGTTTCCTCTTGTAACATTTTTTTTATTAAAAAAATAAATAGATATAATTAATAACCAAAGAGTAGCGCTAAATGCGAAATAATTTAGCAAGGCGTTGGTTTTGGGGGTTAAAAAGTCATAATTGAGACTTTGGGGGTTAAAATGTAATTTCCGGATTTGTTTGTAAATAATTTTGAAGGTTGAGGGATGTTTAGTAAATTATGGATTTAATCTAAAAAGGCTTTCAGAAGTTAGGGTATGTTTGGTAAATTATGGACTTATTGTGAATAGATTTTTAGGAAGCAAGTGCTAAAAGGTAAAATTCATATTCAATTTGTAAAAATTTCTGAGGGCAGGGGTTGTTTGGTAAGATTGGGACTTAAGTTGAAAGAAGATTTTATGGAGAGGGACCATAATTGGAAAAATGGATCTATGTTTGGTTGAACTCACGGGTTCAATCAAATGCGCATTCCCTCTCGTTTTGGAGGATTCCGATTCATAACCCTAACCCTAAACTTTTGTCAGCCTCCATGTCTGACTATCCGCCATCGACATTTGTTCACGTTCCTCCGACCAGCCACGCATCCGAGCAAACGCTGTTATTAGCCGCCACCCTTTTCGTCACTGTGGATCGTCGTTCAGCTTCATCGTTGCTCCATTGCGGACGACAGCGAGGAACCGAGCGGATGTTCATCAGGCTGTTGTTGTTGTCGCTCGTAGTCTCAGCTTCTTCTCCGTTCGTAACGCTATGTTCTAGCCACATCCGTCGTTGTTGCCGCTCCGAACGACTGCTCTTCTTGCTATTACCGTTCCGACTGCCGCCAGTCTCCTAGATGGTGATTGTGATAGGGTACGTTTCTGTGTAACTAGTCGGTGGTGTCTTCGCTTGTATGTCGGTGGGTTGTTTCCGCTATGTCAGATGCGGGTGTGTGTGCTTGTTGGTCGGAAAGCTTGGAAAACCACCATGGCTGCTAACCATGGTGGCTTCCGCTACATTTTCTCTTTCTGCCGCCATCAGCCACCGTGAAGGGTGGTTTTGTGTGTGTGTTTTGTGTATGTAGGAGTGTATTTTGTGGGTTTTATTGGGGTACGATGTGTATGTGTGATTTTCTCCCAGAACACCCACCACCACCACCGTGAGGTGGTGGCTGCCACTTCACGCCGCCATTTCGCCGCCACCAGCCGCCACTTTGGGTGGCTGTGTGCTCTTGTTGGATTAATGTCTAAGTCCATAACTATATTTGGTATGTACTTGACCCGACCCGGCATGGTCCATTTGGGTTGCACTTCACCGGCACAATTTATATGGATAGTATTTTGAGAATAGTATATTTATGATTTATATTAGTATATTATAAGTTCTAATATATTAATATAATCATATTATTTTGAGAATAGTATATTTATGAACTAATTAAATATGGACTCTTAGATATATATATGTGTAGTGGGGCAAGTTAATTTAGGTTGGGCTAAGTCTTCATGGATAGTCCATGGAGCTTTAACCCATGGATCCTAGGAAATGAAAGGTCATGGGTATTAGGGTTTAATCCTAATCCTCCACCCTATATAAAGATGTCCTTGGTTGGTGAAATGGGCACTAGTGTGGGTACACTAAGAGGGCTAGCCAATTTCACTAGAGAGAACCAAGTATCCATATTCTCTAAAGTCTTCCAAGGTGTTTTGGTGATTTGTGATTCCATTTGAGGCTTCCACACTATCGGGGCTAAGCTCTTAAATCTTGAAGACATCAAGCTACACCAAAAGGTATGTCATCTAACTAGTCTTTTTAGTATAGTTACCTCATAGTATGCTAGTTAGGATTAAAGCCTTGGAAAGTTCATATTTGCATGTATAATAGAGAAAACATAGATCCAAGGTTTATAGGGTTGGATGTACACCATAGGAATGTTTGAATGCTCAAAACCCAACAGTGGTATCAGAGCCATGGGTTGTTTTCTTTTATATTGATGCAAATGTTTTATTTTTCAAAGTTGAAAAAAAAAGGAAAAAAAACATGACGTTTGTCAAATTTTAAGATAATTTTTTTTTTTTTTTGTGAAAAACTAATTATTTGTAACATTTGAATCATTTGCTATATGAGTTGAATTAGGTCAAATTTAGTAAAGGATAAAATGATATGATTATTTTATTAGTTTTAAAAGTTTGATCTAAAGAGTTTTTTTAAACCTCCATAAGTTATGGATATGAAAAGGTTTTTAAAAAAATTGATTCAAAGTTTTTTATGGAGTTACAAAACTTGGTCTTAATGTTTTAAAGAATTCCATAACTTGTTCTTAAGTTATGGAACATGAAAAGTTTCATCATAAAAGAAACATTAAACTCCATAAGTTATGGAATCCAAAAGTTTTTTTTTGTGTTACCTTGTTCTATGAGTTATTTTTTAGATTAATGAAAAATATGTGTTAATAGTGTTCAATCCAAATTAATCTAAAAGTTGTTCATAAAATGTGTTTTTGTAACTTGTCCTCAAGTTATATGAAAAGTCACATTTATGAATCTTAAAAACTCATAAAAAATGCCTTAGGTTACAAAAAAAAATGAAGTGTCTTTCCTTATTAAATGGTTTTATGAGTCCATAACTTGTCCTCAAGTTATGGAGAACCAAGAGTCTCTTCATTAAATAATAATAAAAAGTGTAACCTTAATTAATTACATATGTTTTAAAATAAAGAAAAATTAATTCTTTTATTAGTTTAAAGTCTTCCATAACTTGTCCTCAAGTTATGGAACTTGAAGAGTTTTTTAATTAAAACTACTTTAAACACATAAGTTATGGAATAGAAAAGTTTTGAAAGTTACAAAACTTGCCCTCAAGTTTTGGAATTTGAAAAGTTTTCACTTATGAATACTTTAATTCCAAGTTAGCCCTTAGAATTTTAAAAGTTAAAATTCAACCCTTATACTTTATAATATTATAAGTTAATAATATATATATATATATATATATATATATATATATATATATATATATATATATAAAAGAGTAAAGTCAATTTTACCGCTAGTATGCCTCATTCACGAAGCCGGTCTATAAGGTGGGTATAAGATTGTTGCCTATAAAATGGCAACTTAATGTGTGTCCACTCTCACCCACCGCTTGCTTGACTGGTGGAGGGTCGTTAGCCGAACGGGTTTGACAGGACTATAATTCTCCCTTCATTAAAAGTATTAATGATAAATACTAAGTAACTAAACTCTTAATAATACCCAATTTTAGTTACTTAGGAAAATGTGAATAAGGTGCTAATCCATGAAATTACACTTTGCACTTTTTTTAAGTCGGTTAGTGGAGTGTGTGTGGTTAACCGGCACACTAACTCGTATTTAACAAGGTAGGCAAAGGGTAACTTAATGCTTATCATAGTATCGATGGAGCGTGTATGGTTAACCGGCACATCGATTGAGGGGTAAACACTTAAGGGTACCAAGTAATTTGAATGGTTACTTCACACCTTGTTTTGTGATCCTTGGCATCCTAGTCACAAAACCTGAAGGGCACACTCGAGATTGAAACATGCCATTGAAAGTTCAATGAATCTCAAAGATCTAGGAATTTCAAATCCAATTAAAACCTAATTAATTATTTCGTTTTTCATGGTGGAAATTGGTGAATCGTCATTCACCTACCTTCAAATATTCTATAGCTTGGATTACAGCATCCCTCTTCCAAGTTATAAAATAGTTTGTTGGGTCCTAGCCTTAATATTTCATATTGGGTGTTATATTAAGGGCTTTAAATCAACTATCTTGAATATCTCCCAAAAAATGTCAAGTTCAGACATCTATGATCTTCCCAAATATCTTGGAACTTCACTTCCTCCACCTCCTACAATTATTCTCCCTAACCCACAAGTTCAAGGTTACTCAAGCCCTATTGACAAGGCAAGGTCTAGGTGTGATCACATCTTGGAGATGAAGTCACATGCTGACAAGCCGGGAGAGTTGGGTGTCAAAGTATTAAGAAAGTTAGTGGTTCAATGACTTTCTCAGTCACATAGTGAGTTTCTTTGGAACTCCTATGAAACAGACTGTGACAAGACCCTTAATGATCTTATCTATTTGCTAAGATCATCTTCCTAAAACCTTATGGACATTGACAATGATGACATTGAATATCCAGTAAAGCTCTCTCTTCCCAGTGGAAAGAGATCGGCCATAGTCAACTGGTTGACCAAATGGTAAAGAGAAAAGCTAAGTCTATGATAGTCCCGTGTACCATTACCAAAGGGTCCATATGGTTATATTTCCAAAGGAATGGGTTTTGGTTATGAAGCTACCAAACTTATGAGTAGATTGTACTATGATTGTAGGTGGTGGAGCTTGTGTCAAGTGATCCGAGAGTTGGAGTTTATCTTCCGAGTCGACATTTGCAAGGTGAGTTATCCTCACTATATCGATAGGGTCTATGGCACAAAGGCCGGCCCTTTAGTTGTTAATGTTACGGTATGCTACATGTGGTTATGATCAGTTAGATCAGAATCAGGGAAGACAGTATGTTATTCTCTTATGATCCATAAGGATTGGTATGTTAGTGACCTGCTAGGTCGGTACTCTAGTTACGAGAGAATTCTATGATTGATGATCAGTCTGATAGATATGTTTGATGTTTGTATATGCCATAATATGATAGTTATGCGCACATGGTTATTTGCTTGTTTGTTGGGTTGAGGCGGTCCTGCTTTGTGCTGAAGGCCAACATACCCTATGAGCGGTCTGGGGAGACTGCAGGCCCACGAGGCAGACCAGTCATGCCAAAGGCTCGGGACAGATTCAGATAGACTGTAGGCCCAGTAGGGTGGTCCAGTCAGGCTGATGGCCAGTATGCATGTAGGTTGATTGATTGTTACTGATATGGCATTGTTAGTGTGGTATTGGTATTTTCGGGGTAGCTCACTAAGCCCTCGGGCTTACAGTTTCAGTTTATTGTTTCAGGTACTTCAGGAGATCATGGCAAGGCAAAGGCGTAAGCGTACCGCTCCTCATCCTTATGTTATGATTATGGGACACTCTGATGGATAGTGATTTAAAAACATTTTTGTAAACAATGCTATTTGATTTTATTTATGATCGAAAAAGTTTAAATTTGGTGTAAATTTTATGGATGTTACACCTAAGGTCAGGATATCATCAGCTGAAAGTAAGACATCAGGATACCGAGAAGACTGCATTCAGAACACGATATGGACACTACGAGTTTTTGGTTATGTCGTTTGGACTAACCAATGCTCCACCAGCATTCATGGATTTAATGAATAGAGTTTGTAATCCGTTCCATGATAAATCTGTGATAGTGTTCATAGATGACATTCTGATTTACTCGAAAAGCCAAGAGGAGCATGGCAGATACTTGCGAGAAGTGTTGGAAGCCTTTAAGAAGGAGAAGTTGTATGAAAAGTTCTTTAAATGTGATTTTTGGATTCGAGAAGTCCAATTCTTGGGTCACGTGGTCAACCAAGAAGGGATAATGATTGATCCAGTAATGATTGAAGCTGTGATGAACTGGGAACAACCAAAAATTCCCACGAAGATCCGAAGCTTTTTAGGATTAGCCGGATATTACTGAAGGTTTATCCAAGGCTTTTCTTCGATCGCTGCTCCATTAATAGCTTTGACTCACAGAGGAGATACTTATGCTTGGAGTGACAAACACAAATAATCATTCGAGTTGCTAAAGAAGAAGCTATGTGAAGCACCGATTCTTTATCTACCCGATGGAGTTGAAGACTTCGCTATCTATAGCGATGCGTCTGGTGTTGGGTTGGGTTGTGTTTTGACCCAAAGAAAAAAGGTGATAGCATATGCGTCTCGACAGCAGAAGGAGCATGAAAAGAACTACCCTACTCACGATCTGGAGTTGGCAGCGGTAGTTTTCGCTCTGAAGATATGGAGGCATTACCTCTGTGGCTCGAAGTTCAAACTTTTCACTGATCATCAGAGTCTCCAATATCTCTTTAATTAGAAAGAATTGAATATGAGGCAACAACGCTTGCTAGAGTTACTTAAAGACTACGACTATGAGATACTTTACCACCCCGGTAAAGCAAATGTTGCCGCTGATGCTCTCAGTCGGAAAGTCAACCTTGAAAGAAAAAGGACTGAAGAGTTAAGAATACAAGTTGTATCGACAATTATGGAGAGTATAAAGAAAGCTCAAGAGGAAGCTTTTGAGAAGAATGACCGAAAGGGAGAATGTTTGGGCAACATGTTAGTGTTCGGTACAAACAGTCATGGACTAAAGGTATTCCAAGATCGAATTTGGGTTCCTAAGTAAGAAGAAGTAAGAGATCTGCTGATGGAATAAACTCACAAAACCATGTACTCGATTCATCCCGGTAGCACTAAAATGTATAGGGACCTAAAAGCCTACTACTGGCGACCGACGATGAAGCTTGATATTGCAAAGTATGTGGTCAAGTGTGAGACATGTGGAAGGGTCAAGACACAACATCAGAAACCGTACGGGAGTTTAGAACCATTTCCGGTGCCTATGGGTAAGTGGGAAGACATTGCTATGGATTTTGTCACTAAACTGCCCAAAACAAAGAATGGTCACGACATGATTTGGGTGGTCGTTGATCGCTTCACTAAGAGTGCGCATTTCATAGCAGCCAATGAGAAATGGTCTATGGATAAGCTTACAAATTCTTACGTGAAGGAAATTGTGAGGCTTCTTGGTGTTCCGTTAACGATTGTGTCAGATCGTGACAGCCGTTTCATCTCGCAATTTTGGAGAAGTCTACAAGCGGAATTGGGTACCAAGTTGTGTTTGAGTACAACTTACCATCCACAGACTAATGGCATAGCGAACGAACGATACAAACGCTTGAAGATATGCTGAGAGCATGTACCTTGTAATTCCAAGGCAACTGGGATGAACATTTGCCTTTGGTAGAATTTTCCTAGAGTAATAGTTTCCACTCGAGCATAGAGATGGCACCTTATCAAGTTATGTACGGACAAAAATGTCGTACGCCGTCTTGTTGGATTGAGGTTGGGGAAAAGCAGTTTATGGGACCCGAGATAGTCCATCAAGCTGCTAAAAAGTTGAAAATAATTAAGGAGAGAATGTTAACAGCTTAGGATCATCAAAAGAGCTATGCTGACATAAAGCGAAGACCGATGACATTTGAAGTTGGGGATTCAGTTTTGCTTAATGTCTCACTGTGGAAGGGAAATATAAGATTTGGTAAAAGGGGAAAGTTAAGTCCATGATTTATTGGACCATTTAAGGTTCTTCAGAGTACTGGGAATCAAGCTTACAAGCTAGAATACCCGAAGAACTGAATGGAATTCATAACACTTTCCATGTGTGTTATTTTAGGAAGTTCATAGGAGAAGTTCCTGATATAATTCCAATTTCTGAATTAAGAATTGATGATAACAAAAGGTTGATTGAAGAACCAGAGGCAATCGTTGACCAAAAGACTAAGACGTTGCAACGTAAGCTGGTCGAATTAGTGCTTGTCCGACGGAAACATGCGAATGGGCCAAATCTCACCTGGGAAACAGAGAGTGACATGATGAGTCGCTATCCATATTTGTTTGTTGATGTGTGATTCCGGTGACGGAATCATCCTAAGGTGGAGAGAATTGTAATGCCAGTGTTTCTAGGCTAGGCATTAATGTTGATGTAATAGTCTAGGTTAACCTTTGTAACTCATTTTGAAATAATAAGAATGCATTGTTTGAGTATTATGTCTTTTATGCATGATTGTGTGACTTAAATGAATTAAGAAAAAGAATAAGCATAATAATAAAATATTAGATAAGCCCGATATCTATGAAGGAAGTTGTAGTGGTCGTGACGACGATTCCGAAATTATAAAGAATGCCGAAATCCAAGTTATAACGAAGAAGTTATGACCTGTCGAAGTTTCGCGACAAAACCGACACGACACTGTGTGATGTAAATAGTGAATTTATGATAGAGCGATAATTAGCCTTCATAATTGAAGCGAAAGTCGTAGAATACGTTAAACCGAGAGCGTCCATATAAAGAACGTCTAAATCTGACTTCGTATAACGAAGTTATGATTTTTCTAAGTTTCGACTTAGCAGTATGCAACCTAAAGTTCTTATTTGAGATCGAGTGATTTCTAGCCAAAACAATCTAAATAAGAATCGAAGATCTCGTCGATAGTAGTGCAACGGAGGAAAGACAGACGAAAACAGACATCAGATGAAGAAGTTATGAATTTCTAACAGAGTTTTCCTGTCCCGGCCTACTAAAAATAATATAATAAAAATAAAGTCAAAATTAGCCAAAGGAGTCTAAACGAAAGTTGTAGAGAATAGTCTCACCTACGCGTGGATATAAAGAAAGTCAAAAACGGAGCTCGTATGCGAAAGTTAGGAATTTTTAAAGTTTGGAAATACGGAGTACGCCCAGCGTAAGGTAGTACGCCCAGTGTACTCATGTTCTTTGCCTTGGATGAGCCGTGTCGCCCTTCGTATTACACCCCGCGTCCGAAACCAAGTACGCCCAACGTACTTCGGCCTCGTGTGGTCCGAGAGAGGGTCGCGTGTCACCACCCGAAGTTCGCCACCTAGAATCCTGATCCGAACTACGCCCCGCGTAGAGCTTCGTATGCCCAACGTACGTGCGAGGCTCAGCCCCTATAAAAGGCATGCGAGGGCTGCCGATCTTTTTTGCCAAATTTCTTTTCTCTCTCCTATTTTACCTCGTTTTACGCGCAACATATACCTCCGAAGCCCCGGTATTATTCCCGAGACCCAAAGCAAGTCCTGAAGCCCCGAAGATTCCGAGGAGAAAAGAGTTTCTGAGCCGAAGCTCTGCCTGCGAGAAGCCCGGTTTTTAGAAGATATCCCGGTTTCATCGAAGATTATTATTTTAAGAGCCGTAGTGTTGTCCGAGCATCATCTTATTGATGGGTTTTGAGCATTCTAACACTTCCTAAGTGTACATGCAACCCAAATGGACCATGCCGGGTCGGGTCAAGTACAAGCCCGAAATAGTTATGGACTTAGACACCTTATCCAACAGTCTCCCACTTGGATAAGTCTAATAACTATATCTCTAGTACTTCAGGAACCGATCGGCAATCGTAGCTCTTTCAAGGTCTCTCGAAACTGAGAAGATGATAGTACGCCATTTAAGATAAGTGATCATATAATCCTCCGTTCTAGATATCAGCCGGACAAATACATGGAACATTGTCTTACTTCTTGTCCAGCATTTGTTTCTCGATTTCCGATTTGTTTGACATAGAACTTAATTGAACACATCAACTTAGTTCTGACCGGGCCCGGTACATGGGTCAAAACAAAATCATCGAGGGGCCCAGATATCAGCTTCTAATCCAAGAAGGAACAGATAAACTTCGACTCATATGTTTGTTCTACCACTCATTGAATTACACACAAAAGTACGTTTTATAACATCGAGTTACCAATGCGGTTTCGTACAGTCAATGCATAACCAATTTGTAAGTAACAAATCATATCTCTAGGTTTGAAGACTTATATGATATTACCGTCTCACGATCACTCGAGATAGAATTCCATGAAGTGATTCCAGTGAGCGTGGGTTGAGTCCAATGCTCAGAACTTATGAGCACTCATGATTGTTGTAGCCTTGTCCAACACCTTGGACCTCTACAACCCATCATGACAGTCTTGATTCATACCTACTTCCGACATATGACCGACTGTGGAGGTTTGAATAATATGTTACACCAAACAAAATTATTCTGGAAGTCAAAACATGCAAAAGAAATATAGTAAACGATTGACAAGAGATAGCAACACTTTACTCATAAATAAAACACCTTTTATTCATCATCAAATGTCAATTACACTTTACAAATTTCTGAGTTATCTAACTACTAAAACTTATATCATCCTTCAGCCCTATGCTCCGAGCATGCTGGAGATGCTTAACCCTACTCAGTCCCTTCGTGAGGGGATCTGCTGGGTTCTCATCTGATGATACCCTCTTTGCCACGAGGAGTCCTTCTTCGATCCGATGTCTAATGAAATGGTATTTTCTGTCGATGTGTCTGGATCTCCCGTGATCCCTTGGTTCCTTAGCTAAGGCAACAGCACTTTCACTATCACAGAAAATTTCCATTGGCTCTTTAATAGCTGGTACAACTCCAAGGTCTCCAATGAAGTTCTTCAGCCATATCGCTTCCTTTGCTGCTTCACTAGCTGCAATATACTCTGATTCACAAGTAGAATCAGCCACTGTCTCTTGCTTGGAACTCTTCCAAGAAATTGCTCCTCCGTTTAGGGTAAAGACCCAGCCCGACTGAGAGCGGAAATTATCCCTATCAGTCTGGAAGCTAGCATCACTATACCCAACAACTCTCAAGTCATCACTCCCACCGAGGGTAAGGACCCAGTCCTTAGTCCTTCGTAGGTACTTGAGGATATTCTTTACCGCAGTCCAGTGTGCCTTGCCAGGGTTCGCCTGATACCTGCTAACCATGCTCAAGGCAAAAGCTACATCGGGTCGAGTACACGTCATAGCATACATGATCGATCCTACAGCCGAAGCGTAAGGTGTTCGACTCATTTCTGCTATCTCAGCCTCAGTGCTAGGGCTTTGTGTCTTACTCAATCTGGTGTTACTCTGGATGGGTAACTCTCCTTTCTTGGAATCCTGCATGCTGAATCGCTTCAGCACTTTATCCAAGTAGGTACTCTGACTAAGTCCAATTAGTCTTTTACTCCGATCTCTCAAGATTCTTATCCCTAGAATATAGGCAGCTTCACCAAGGTCCTTCATAGCGAAACACTTCCCAAGCCAGGACTTTACTTCCTGCAGGGTTGGAATGTCGTTTCCTATGAGTAGTATGTCATCCACATACAATACCAAGAAGCTAACTATACTCCCACTAGCCTTGACATACACACAAGATTCATCTTCACTCCTAGAAAAGCCAAATTCCTTGACCTTTTCATCAAAGCAAAGATTCCATCTGCGAGGTACTTGCTTCAATCCATAAATGGATTTCTCAAGCTTACACACTCTATTAGGGTACTCGTTGCTGACAAAACCCTCTGGCTGACTCATGTAAACATCTTCAGCCAGCTTCCCATTAAGGAAAGCGGTTTTGACATCCATCTGCCATATTTCATAATCATGAAACGCAGCTATGGCTAACAGAACCCGAATAGACTTAATCTTGGCTACCGGAGAAAAGGTCTCATCATAGTCCACTCCAGGAATTTGAGAGAAGCCCTTTGCAACCAGTCTAGCCTTATAAGTGTGTACTTTACCATCCATGTCGGTCTTCTTCTTGAAGACCCATTTGCACCCTACTGTCTTACGACCTGGTACATTCTCAACCAAGTTCCAAACTTGATTGTCATACATGGATTGTATCTCGCTATCCATAGCCTCTTTCCATTTAGCAGACTCGGGGCCTGCCATGGCTTCCTCGTAGCTGTTAGGGTCATCTTGACTTACTAGTGTTTCATCACTAATAAGTGTCTCACCTTCTGCAGTAATATGGAATCCATAGTAATGCTCAGGTGCACTCCTAACTCTCGTGGAACGTCTCAGAGGTACAGAATTGTCAATTTGCTCAACAGGAGTTTCCTCCTCAAGTTGAGGGCTAGAGTTTGAAGTTCCTTCACCGCTTGATTCTTGAATTTCTTCAAGATCAATTTGCCTCCCACTGTCTCCTTGGCTTATAAACTCTCTTTCTCGAAAGACTCCTCTTCTTGCTACAAAGACCACATTGTCACTAGGTCTGTAGAAGAGGTAACCAAAGGAATGTTGTGGGTAGCCGATGAAAATACACCTCTCGCTTCGAGGTTCGAGCTTATCATGAGTCTCGCGTCTCACGAAAGCCTCGCAACCCCAAATCTTGATGTGGTCTAGTTTAGGTACTTTACCAGTCCACATCTCGTGAGGAGTTTTGGCAACTTTCTTTGTAGGGACTAGATTGAGGATATGGGCGGCAGTCTCTAAGGCATACCCCCAGAATGAGATTGGTAGCGTAGCTCGACTCATCATGGAACGAACCATATCTAACAAGGTTCGATTACGCCTCTCAGCCACACCATTCAACTGTGGTGTCCTGGGAGGTGTCAATTGTGAGACTATCCCACATTCCCTTAGATAGTCGAGGAACTCTGAACTAAGATACTCACCACCACGATCGGATCGAAGCATCTTAATGTTCCTGCCCAATTGATTCTCGACTTCCTGTTTAAATTCCTTAAACCTCTCGAAAGTCTCTGACTTATGCTTGATCAAGTAGACATATCCATATCTACTATAATCATCAGTAAAAGTCAAATAATAACGATTAGCATCCCTTGTGGCATGTTTGAATGGTCCACACACATCCGTGTGTATAAGGTCCAACAAACCTTCACCCCTCTCACATGAACCTGTGAAGGGTGACTTTGTCATTTTTCCAAGTAAGCATGATTCGCAGCTATCATCTGACTTTAGGTCAAACGACTCCAAGACTCCATCCGTTTGGAGTTGGCCTATGCGTTTCTTGCTTATATGTCCAAGACGACAATGCCATAAAGATGCTTTATCCAAGTTATTATTAGTAGAATCAATACACAAAACATTATTTCCCAAGTTATCTATAACAGATACAGCTTCATACACACCATCACAAGGTAATGCTTTAAAATAAAAGACATTATTATAGAAAACTTCTATAGAACCAACTTCATTATTAAATGAAAAGGTAAACCCTTGTTTGTACAAAGCATGAAAGGAAATAATATTTCTTGCCATTCCTGGCGAATAACAACACTTATTCAAATCTAAACTAAACCCACTACTTAGCGATAAAGTATAAACTCCAATCTTGGTAACAGGTATAGCTTTCCTATTCCCCATGATCAAGTTTATCCTTCCTTGCTCCACATCCTCACTTCTTCTTAGTCCCTGCAAGTCACAACAAATGTGAATACCACAACCGGTATCAAGGACCCAAGAATTAGAATGGGGTGAGTTATTAGAAATGATAGTGTAAATACCTGCATGGTTGGGTTTAACTTTCCCATCCTTCACATCTTGCTGGTATTTTGGGCAGTTCCGCTTCCAATGAGCTTTTTCATGGCAATAGAAGCATTCAGCCTCTTTTGGGTCAGAAGAAGGAGTAATGAAACCTTTCTTGGTTCCTCTTGAAGAAGAGCCATCAAGGGTCCGAGCCTTGGTACCCTTAGAAGAGCTCTTTCTCTTCCTCCCTCGATTCTTCCCGATTGCCAAAACCGGAGTAGAGTTTTGAGTAGGAGTGATAGCAACCGACTTCCCCTTAAGACCTGTTTCTGCGGTCTTGAGAAGTCCCTGAAGTTTGCTGAGGGTGACTTCTTCCTTGTTCATGTGATATGTCATGCGGAATTGATCATAGCACGATGGTAAGGAATGCAAAATAATATCTATTGCAAGATCCTCCGGGAAGTTCACATTAAGCTTCAGCAAACGATCCACATACCTTTGCATTTTCTGCATGTGGCTCGTGACGGATTCCCCGTCCTTCATCATGGTTGTTATCATGGAGCAGATGATCTCATACCTCTCTTGTCTTGCACTTTGATGGTATCTTTCCATCAAATCTTGGTGCATGTCATAAGGGTAGAAATCTTCATAAGACTTTTGGAGTTCCGCTGTCATCGTGGCCGTCATGATGCAAGCCACTTTCGTAGCATCCCTTTCATGTACCCGAAATTCAGCGATCTCCTGAGGAGTTGCAGTGGACTCATTAATCTCCTTAAGCTCCTTGTCAAGGACATATTCTTTGTCCTCGTAGCGGGTAATCATCCTGATGTTTCTGATCCACTCATTAAAGTTGGATACATCAAAGGTGACTTTCCCACACAAGTTCATAAGGGAAAAGGAGCCATTAGGATTAGAGCCAGAAGCATTATTGAAAGACATCTGAAGGAGAGAGGACAAGATTAGTTTAGATATAAGAGAGTCCTTAATAAAACACCCAAATGTAATATTAAGGCTAGGATCCAATCACAATATAATATAACTTAGAAGAGGTATGCCGTAATCTAAGCTATATCATATTTGAAAGGTAGGTGAATGACGATTCACCAATTTCCACCACGAAAACCGCAATATTTTAGTATTAGGTTTTTGAATGGTTCTTAGAAATTCCTAGATTCTTTGAGATTCAATGAACTTTTCAAAGGCATGTTTCAATCTCGAGTGTGCCCTCCAAGTTTTGTGACTGGGATACCGAGGATCACAAAACGAGGTGTGAAGTAACCATGCAAATCACTTGGTACCCTTAAAGTTTATCACTCAATCGATGTGCCGGTTAACCACACACGCTCCATCGATACTATAATAAACCTTAAGTCACCCTTTACCTGCCTTGTTAAGTCCAAGTTAGTGTGCCGGTTAACCACACACGCTCCACCAACGACTTAATCAAAGTGTAAAGTGTAATTTCATGGAATAGCACCTTATTCACATTTTTCCTAAAGTAACTAAGATTGGGAATTTACTAAAACATATAGTTACTTTATAATATTCATCATACTTTGAATGAGAATTAATAAGTCCTTGTCTTACCCGTTCGGCTAACGACCCTCCACCGATCAAGCAAGCGGTGGGTGAGAGTGGACACCCATTAAGTCACCATTTTATAGGCAACAACCTTATACCCACCTTATAGACCGGCTTCGTGAATGAGGCGTACTAGCGGTAAGACGACTTTGTTCTTATACATATATATATAATTATTAAATCATAATAATATAAGTATAAGGGTTGAATTTTAACTTTTAAAATTCTAGGGGTTGGAACTAAAGTTTTAACTTAACTTTACTTGTTCCAAAACTTGAGGGCAAGTTTTGTAAACTTTCAAAACTTTTCATTTCTTGTAACTTATGAGTTTAATAGAGTAATAAAATGAGGACTTTTCATTTTTCTAACTCTTGTGTTCTTTTAATGGTTTTTAATCCAAGAGACTTTTGGTTTTCCATAACTTGAGGACAAGTTATGGACTCCATTAAAACACATTATGATCATGAATTAATCTACCACATAGGTTACAAATAATTCCTATGATCATCTAAACATCATAAGAACAAGAATATGAATATGAACACTTTCAAGAATCAAAATCACATTTAATCTTTGTAATTTTGATAACTAGTTGTTGTAAATGAATTAGAAAACACATTACACCTTCTAAAATAAGTTTTCAAGTACCAAAACATTTTAGGGTAATGATTCTAATCCATTTCCAGCAACTCAAGTCGAAATTCTGCACTCTGTCGACCCTACTCGCCGAGTGCATAATCCTACTCGCCGAGTAGGTTGAAGATACACATGAACTCGTCGAGTCCTCCCCATGGACTCGCCGAGTCCATCAGTCAGACAGTAAGATTTTCGACTTTCTTCAACTTTTAAGCACAAATAACAAACAAACAAGCCTAGGCTCTGATACCACTGATGGGTTTTGAGCATTCTAACACTTCCTAAGTGTACATGCAACCCTAATAACCTTGGATCTATGTTTGTCTAATTATCATGCAAAGTTGAATTCCAAGGTTATATTCCTATCTAGCATACATGGGGAACAATTTAACTTTTATCATAGATAGAATAACTTACCTTGTTGTTGCTTGTGTTCCTTGAAACCTTGTGAGCCTAGCACCCCAAGTGTGATGCCTCAAATGCTTCACACAACACCAAATGCTCTTGGAAAGACTCTTGAGATAACACACACTTCTCAAAATCGGCCAAGCCCTCTAGTTCCTTAGTAGTGCCGATTTTTGGTGGAGAATATGCTTCTTATATAGTGTTGACACACCTAGGGTTACACCATGTAAACCCTAATGTGTCATGACTCTTCATTTCCATGACCCATGGGTTTGTAACTCCCATGGAGCTTCCATGGAGCATCCTATGGGTAGAACCCAACTTGATAATCCATGGAGCCTCTTAGCCCACTATACAAGATATGGATGATTTACACAATCAACCCATATATTTAATTAGTTATCCTTTGATCACTTAATTAATTCCAAATTAATTCTTTGATCAACTAATCAAATAATATTATTAATATATTAGAACTTATAATATATTAATAATCTCCAAGTGTTATTTCTCTCATTTAGTCTATCCAATTGCATGGTGCCATGCAACCCAAATGGACCATGCCGGGTCGGGTCAAGTACAAGCCCGAAATAGTTATGGACTTAGACACCTTATCCAACACTTATCAAGTGAGTGTGTAGTTTCTTTCTTCTAACACATAGATATGAATTATTTTTGCTATAAAATACGTGTTATGTGTATATATTATCTGTTATGTGGGATGGATATTGAATGAATATACTATACATGTTTTATGTTGTATATAAATGTGTGTTTGTGTGTGTGTATATATATATATATATATATACACACACACACAAAAATGTTGGGTAAAGCATGGGTAGATAGTTGATGTGTGATGAAATAAAAATGATGAGAGACCTCGATGTTGTTGTGTGACAACCGAAATTTATTCCGTCATTTTTAACCCCTTTTCTGTTAATAAGCCTCGTTTTATTTAACTATCCGTTAACTTTTGGACTGGTTAATTTATTTGGGACTTTTAAATGACTTTATGAGGGTTGAAACAAATTAGAAACACCCTCATTAATCCTTTGGAAAAATTTTAGTTTCAACCAAGTCAAAGTACGACCACTAAATCGACTGCGACCAAAAGCCTCGTTTATCAGCAGTATCGGGTAGATTTCCACTGAGCCCCAACTCAAGCCCCTATATAAGGGAGAGTAAACTCCATTTCCACCCTTTTTACTCTCTCTCTACACTTTCTCTCTACAACTTATTTTCGAGCCAAAAACGACCGTTTCGAGCCCCAAATGAGTAAGCAATCTACCCTAAATTGTTGTATAGGTTACCTAGCATGCAAATTCATGTTTAAAACATCAAATAGGGGTAAATTCATGTGTTTACGGCCCAAGAACACTCATGGACCGTAAACAACCCTAAATGGGGTTTTTAAGCCCCAAAACCCCTCTAAACTACCCCTAAGGCTTAGATATGGCTAAATGACTTATGGAAACGGACTTAGAACACATTGAACTTAACTTTTGGGGAGTAAACTTGAGTTTACTGCCCAAGAACTTTCTTGCGACGTAAACTCCTCTTCATGGGGAGTAAACTCAAGTTCAAGTGTTAGAAATGCCCTCAAACATCTCCTATGGCCTTGGAAAAATGTCTAGAAGCAATCCCATGGATGTAAATGCTCTAAACATTAAAGAAACCAAGGAAATAGGAGTTTACGGCCGTAAACCCCCGTAGGAAAGGTCCATGGGCCGTAAACTCCTAAAAGGTGCCCAAATGATGCCCTAAACTCCTCATTTGACTTGGAAAATGCTTAGGATTTTATTCTCTATCATTTAAGTCCTTAAAACACCAAAAGAATATGTACATAGGAGCTTACGGCCGTATACTCCTTGTTTAGGGCCGTAAACTCCTTAATTGGTCCATTTGATGCCTTAAATCCATTCATACACTTTATATTTGGACCTAGCAAAATTCCAAAAGTGATATAAGACATTTTGGTATCCTAGAACACCCTCACCATGAGTTTACGCGTAAACTCATGGGGAGTTAGTCCCAGGGCCGTGAACTCTATAAAGAGTTTACTCTTGAAGAGTAAACTCCCTATCTAGGCCATACATACCCATAGATGTTACCGGGACACTCCAAGCACTTAACCAAAGTGTTTTCCGCACTTTAGGATGCGTATACGTGATTAATTAGTATTATATTTACTAATTGTATGTAAACATATATTATCATATGTTAATAGGTCACTAAGTGTGTTCAAGTCTTTACTTCACACCGAGCACCCAACCGGCACTTTCGTACGATCCGCTTACAACAGGTGAGTACATACCCCTGAATTAACATTTTAAATGTTTTTACATGCTTTTATTGGGGAGGGGGGGAATACAAGTTAAACATGCCAGTTATCATATCAATCACATGTGATTGATAACCCGCATGCACAAGGATTTATTACACTATAAACTGTTTTACCAAGTATGATACATTAAATGGTTTTCTAAAACGTCCTTACTTGCTCATAGCTTTTCTCAAATTGTCTCTCGCGCTGTATGTGTTACTTCAAATCCAGTTACAACAGCATTTTAAATAAAGGCTTCCTATACTTATATTGTTTTCATCAAAGCTATAATCAAAACATGTTTATGAAAGATTTTCAGAGAATTTCTAAAGGTTTTCAAACTTATTTTACAAAAGAATACCAAGTCATGATTTTCTTAAGTATAAAGGTTTTCCAAAGTTTTCACCGAAGTTTTCTTCCATGCTTTTACACTCCTACTTTTTAGATATTACTGTTTTGTGATACTTCCACTTAAATAAATGCTCTTACTTAGTTAAATACTACTACTTTGTTAACGCTTTTACTTCGTGATACACTTTTACTTCGTAATACGCTCCTACTTATATACGCTTCTACTTCACGATACGCTCCTACTTCACGATACGCTTTTACTTCACATACACTCCTACTTCACGATACGCTCCTACTTCACGATACGCTCCTACTTCACGATATGCTTCTACTTCACGATACTCTCCTACTTGTTAACACTTATACTTTGTGAAACACTTATACTTCGTTAAACACTTAAACTTTGTTAAATGCTTCTTACTTAGTTAAATGTATGCATCTGCTTGTATAAGTTATATAAATAATATTTAAAGGACTTAGGAAGGCTAGTTCGCCCTATTTCCTTTTCTTCGTTGAGATGTGGTCTGGTGGGATCGGATGTCCGTCCGAAGGTCATTTGATCATTAGTTATATATTATGTATACAAGCATAGACATATAGGTTTGCATTAGTCAGTTCAGTTGTGAGTCTCTATCATTAGTCCAGTATTTTACATCAGATCTCGCCACATGAGATACATCTTCAGTACACGGCCTTCTCCGTTGTCAAGTTGGTAACCAAAGTCTCTTGTAGGGAGGGCAGACATTGTGTGTATAGATCTATACGGGATTCACACCCCCACACCCTGACTGCTAGCTACAGTCCACGACCTACCAAGCCAGGGGGTGACAAATGTCATACTTACACCGATGCTTGCAGGGCATCAAGTTCTCTAGTGTCCATCAGTATGGTTACGAGTGTATTGGGGTTACCTTTTAATCTGTTGCCTTTAGGTAACTGGTTTTAACACTATATTCACTGTTTTTAGACCTTGCTAGACGTATCATTCATTTGATATTGTCTGGGGTCTATATTCACTGTTTTTAGACCTTGCTTGACGTATCATCCATTTGATACTGTCTGGGGTCTGGGTCTCTTTTCGTTAGACTGAGCCAGGCGTGTTGTTCATTCGATACTCTCCTGGAGTCTATGATTTCTTTTTCCTCAGACAGCAGTATTTCCTGTTGAGGCCTATGTTATTTTTCCTAATACTTTTACTTGTAATATCCTCTTACTTTCTTTAAAGTCAAATACCGTATTTTGATAAGGATAATATTTTAGGGAAATTCTTCTTTAAAACATAACACTGTCGGGTCTTAGTAGAAGACCACTTTTAATTAGAAAATATAGGATTTTCTGGAAAGGACTCTAATACACCATTGATTCTAAACTACTACTTTTATAAAGTTTTTTGAATAAAATTACACTAAATACTTATGAACTCACCGGCATTTATAAAAATTTTGATACTCGCTTTCAAGTAACTTGTATTCTCAGGTCAGCTTTAGACAGGTACATTCCAGGAGCTTTTGGATGAAGACAGTTTAGTACCAAGCTGCAACTATATTATTACTTGTATTACTTGATGTTTTCTATGTAATGTAAACCATGTAAAACTATTACTATTAATGCAATGGTTGTTATACTTTGATTACTATATTGCATATGTTGTGATACTTGACATGACGTAATCCACCCCAGAACGTTTCCGCCGTTCCGGTTTTGGGGTGTGACATGTTGTTGATCTAGTCATCTACTGGAGTATAGATGACGACCATAGACTCTTTCTAGACAGTCCAGTGGAATGCTGGCAGGTTCATAATCTATAAGTGTCTTGAACGATGTGTTCACTGGTGTACTCTATCCCCCTCGTGGTTTCCTTTAGGACATTTGTTGTCGAGGAAACCTCTTTGCAGTAATGTCCGTCCCAATGAAAATCCTAGATTAGGTCCCTTGTAATAGTTGTTGTCATAGGGACGTAAAGTGAGGATAATGGGAATGGTTAATCAGGATATTGTTGGTTGGTGAAATTAAATATAATTGTTTATTGTCGGTTGAAAACCCTATATGCTCACCAGGCTTCCAAGCCTGACCCACTCAGTTTTATTTGTATTACAAGTAGTGGCGCGAGAGCATAAGTTGGACAACTTGTGAAGATATTTTGTTTATAGGCCAGTAGTTGTGTATACCTGTTGTAAGGCTTATAATATGTCGTTTATGCTTTTGTGTATGTATCAGAACATGACATCCCAAGTTTTGATATATAATGAAAATACATTTCATTAAGGAATGCTTTGATAAATTTTATTTATCATATTTTGTTTTGGGAACAAATTCCGCAACTCTTTTAAATCAAAAGATTACTCTAAAATTATTTTAAAAGCATTAATTAATTCGGTCTTTTCTGGCCGTGATTTTGGGGATCTCACAGTAAGACCGAAGGGGGTGGTTCTGGCTTGGTAAGAAAGACCACGTGGCAGCCTGTGGCATCATGACAAGAATATGTTTTGGCACATATCATTTTATTTGATTATGATATATGATTTATTTGTATGGCTCACAGTTATGTATGGTAGTATCCGGTTGAAAGAGACCAAAGGCGTAGGCCAAAACCCAGATATGATAGGTAGTATGTTGACGTCTATGGTATGTGGTATTTGGGGAACTCGCTAAGCTTTGTGTTTATGGTTTTTAGTTTTGGTTTCAGGTACTTTTTTTCAAAGGAAAGGAGTCAGCAATCGTAGCACATCACACTATGTTTTCCACACATGAGATCTTTGGGATTACACTCTGATATTGTTTTATGATATCATGTTTTGATTATTGACACTTTGGTTTTGACATAGTATGTTATTATGTATGTTTTTATACTGTTGGTTTTATAATAACTTAATTGTAAATGAAATTTTTAGTCTTAAATTTTGGGATGTTACAAGTTGGTATATGACCCCTAGTTTGAGGGACTCAGACACACTCTTAGGTGTGTCTGGACTCAAATCTAGGGTTTGAAAGATTCTTACAAGAAAGTAACTTTTCTAAAAATTAAAATAAAGAGTTTTTGATAAAGAACAAGAAGTGTGATGTGTGCATTCAGCCGAGATCAAGTTAGTTTTACCCAAGATACCCATACATGTTATGATATGTTATGATATGAATTAAGAATATGTAAACTACATGCTAGATTCGGGCTAAAGATCTAGGAAGGATGCCTTGTATGCCCATTGTATGAGCTTGTAGACCTGCATGCTAGTACTGATCTGTCAGTGATAGGATGGCATGTTTAGGTTATGCTTGATTGTATGAGCCTTTGAATTGCATGGTAGTACAGATTCCTGATTAGAGGATAGAATGGCTTGATGGAATAGGTTGCTTAGATTTTCCATTGTTTAAATGTTGCTTTCCTTGTGCTTTAGACTCTTAGCAATGTGAGCTAGCTACTAAGTGAATATGCTAAGTCTTATGTGGCATAGGCTGGATAATCTCATAGTGATGGACTTGGCCCTATTACGTAGCTCCCAATTGAGTCTAACCGTTCTAAGATTGGGTCTTTTACTTGAAGGATTATCTGATCTCTGTTGCATGTGGCTATATTCATGAGGTAGCTAGTTCACATTAATGGGAATCCTTCAGCAGCTGAGGACTGGGTGGGTTTGGGAACCTAGGAAAGCTTGGGAAATGTTTTAGTGGATTTGGTTGTGTTGTTAGAGAACATTAAGGGTATTAGTTTAAGAGGGTGATTTGGAGGATTTAGGATGATTGTTGAGGAAAGTATGGATAGGTGTGGAACGTAGTATCGGGATCGTACTACTGAATGTAGATGATCCATACTCGAATAGGGGAGAGTCTTGGAAAATCTAAGAATCCTGTAGGATGAGGATTCTTGGGTATATTCGGATCTCTTGAATGTCAGTTTGGTTTGGTGTTGAGCACTCAGGAATGGGATCAAGATTCTGGTTTCGGCTCAGGAGCAGGGTCTGGGACAGTCGATGCGCCATCTTGGAAGTTCATCTCATTGAAGATTACTCACGGAGTTTTGGGAATGGACCTCGGTGGTCTTTTGTTCATCCAAGGAAGGGATTTTGGAGATTTCGAGTCGTCTCGGGGCCTATCGGGCCGAAAATAGTCACGGGGTAGTTAGGGGCTCACCTAGAGCCCAATGCCTATAGATCCTTAGAATCCTTCAGGAAGGAGGATCCTATTGTTATTTCATGTCATCGGGATCGGAAGGGAGTTTTGCACCATGTTCTTAGGAGGGTCAAAGTATCTCTAGAAAAGGTGATCAGGATTCCTTCAGATATTACGGGTATGTCATCTTCTCCTACTACAGGGTGGATGTGGGTAATCTGTATCGCTTTGGAATTGTGAGTGAGTTTGGATAAGTCAGATCTCGAGCCGGTTTTCTGCTATTGTCAGAGTGATCAAGGATTGTCATATACCATTTTGCATGCCAAGAAGTCTTTGATGAATCTCCAGATGGACACATCTTGCGGGGTGGTTCCCGTGTGTACCTTTATTGTTCTGGTTCTTTGACAAGAGTCTGTTTAGGAGTATTGCTTGGAGGATCTTTGGGTAGGAATTAGTAGGATAGTTCTCTAGTGAAGGCAGGGTTCAGTGATCCTGTCATCGGTTTGGGTATGATCGACATCTGCTTATGGAAGAGCTTGGGAGTTTAAGGAATTATCATGCTAGGAAAGGAATGTTAGCCTGAATATGATGGTGCCAGTTGCGTGAGTTGTTTGACCATTAGATGTATCCAGGGAATCGTACCTTCACGTGGACTGAAGTCGGCTAGAGTTCAATGATTCCTTGAGGATAGGAATTAGAGTAAAGATTCGTCAGTGCATGCCAAGGGTTAGGGTTTTTAGTTGTCGACATAAGAATTCAAGGAATTGGTATGATATCATGGGAGGTGGTTTGGATTATTGGACTGGTTAAGGTCTTTGGTGTATTCATTCATATTCCAGGAATTTGATGATTTTTGAGACTGGCTAGTAATGGATCGCTAGCATTAGTAAGTACCAGTTGTCAGCAGATCGATCATTAGAAGGTTGGAAGGATCGGAAATCCTTCCATTTCTCGTATGCCAGGGAGACTTAGTCGGGTCAAAGTGGTGGAGAACCATTCAGGTACCTAAGACAGAGGCAAGCATGAAATTGGGATGAGCTTGTATCCCCATCAAAAAAGGAAGAGGTAGCCCAAGTGGCTGCCTATATGGGGATAATGTGAATTGGAAGATCGGGAACCTCCGACTTTGAGACCACATTTGATTTATGTGTAGCAGACCACGGGGAACCAGGTTGAGGATCCTAATCAGGACATGTGTTCCGTGTTGGATGTTAGACCGCATGGATGCTTGACTTCGGGTGTGTTCGGATTCGTAATCAGCGGTAACACCTTGGTTAATGGTTGAGTTAGCGTGGGTAGTGATGTAAGACTACGAGATAGCCGTAGCATTCACCAGCAACCAGATAGCATGAAAAGGTGTAGTAATACTACAAGATAGCCGTAGCATTCACCAGCGGCCAGATAGTATGGGGAATATGGAAGACTGCAGAGTAGTCAGCAGACATAGTAGAAGTGTTGTAAGACTGTGGGGTGTCCTGTAGCATTCACTAGTTAGCAGGTAGTGTGGAAGTGTTGTAAGACTACAGTGTGGCCCGTATCATTCACTAGTTGGCAGATAGAGTAGAAACGTTGTAATACTGCAGGGTGGCCCATAGCATTCATTAATTAGCCGTTAGTATAGTGGTATAGTAAGACTACGGGGGTGGCCCGTAGCATTCATTAGTGGTCAGTTAGTATGGGAGTATTGTAAGACCGGGGTGGCCCATAGCATTCACTGGTCTGTGTTCGACAGTGAGGAAGTGACAGATTTGTGATTCAATCATGGATTCCTTCAAATGATTTATGCTAGGGCGGGCTAGCCGCACAAATGTAAGTAGGCCACAGTGTGGTCGGATTAGGGAAATGGTAGGTCGTTAGGGACCAGGCGTGATGTAAGACTACAGTGGTACTGGTAGCCTTCACTTTTCATATTAGACTCGTCGGTGCAGGTAGTCGGACCATCACGATCGGGAAGACCAGAAGGAACAACTGAGTCAAGAGTGGCAATATGGTTAGCGCAGATCTCAATAGCCGAAGTCCTCTTTGGAAGTCGTGTGGGGCGATTGTGAGGTTACTCTTGGTTCAACAATCGGACAAGAATTCAATATTCTAGATAAGTTGGGGACCACGGAGGTCACGGGTACCTTTGAAAAGCATATATGAGGCAGCATGATGCTTCGGACAGTAGTAGTGATTTGGGGATTCATGTGCGTGTGGAGTAGCTTGATGATTGAAAGTGCTAAGTCACTTGCAGCAAGATTAAATAATCTTAGAGTAACTGATTTTACCCTGTTGCGTAGCTCTCGTATGAGTCTAACCATTGTAGGGATGAGTCTTCTACTTGAAATATTATATGAGCCTTCTGTCAAGTATAAGTGTTCTGCAGGGCCATTTGGTCTGTAACACTGTTTTCTAGTGGGAACCTCGAGTTTTTAGAAGTCGAGTAGTCAATTGCGAGATAAGTGGACTGGGTCTAAAAATAATGATTCTATATGGGCAGTCTATCGAGGAGTCAGACCATCTCAAGATTTTAGAGTCCAAACTGATTAATGTAACCATTATGCAAGGAGCTCGTTCATCTTCGGGTTTTAGAACCCTGCTAGGGTTGGTTCTGGTGGCATTGGGAAGGTTAGGGTATGCTCAGGATTGTGGCCATGTTGCTCAAGTTGTTGGAGTGACAGGAATGGTTTCGAGGACGAAATATACTTTAAATGGGGACGAATTTTAACATTATGTTTATTAAATAAATTAATAGATAAAGTTAATAAACGAAGAGTAGCGCAATGCGGAATAATTTAGCAAGGCGTTGGTTTTAGGGGTTAAAAAGTCATAATTGAGAGTTTAGGGGATAAAATGTAATTTCCGGATTAGTTTGTAAATAATTTTGAAGGTTGAGGGCTTTTAGTAAATTATGGATTTAATCTAAAAAGGATTTCTAGGGTGTGTTTGGTAAATTATGGACTTATTGTGAATAGATTTTTGGGAAGAAAGGGCTAAAAGGTAAAATCCGGATTCAATTTGTAAAAACTTCGGAAGGCAGGGGCTGTTTGGTAAAATTGGGAATTAAGTTGAGAGAAGATTTTATGGAGAGGGACCAGAATTGGAAAATGGATCTATGTTTGGTTGAATTCACAGGATCAGTCAAATGCGCATTCCCTCTCGTTTTGGAGGATACCGATTCATAACCCTAACCCTAAACTTTTGTCAACCGCCATGTGTGACTCTTCAGCTGCCATTGCCATTTGTTCATGTTTCTCCGACCAGTCACGCCTTTGAGAAAACGTCTTTATCGGCCGACACCCTTGTCGTCACTGTGGGTCGTCGTTCAGCTCCATTGTTGCTCCATTGCCGACGACAGCGAGGACCTGAGCGGACGTTCATCAGGTTGTTTTTACTGTCGCTTGCAGTCTCAGCTTCTTCTCCGTTTGTGATGTTATGTTCTAGCCACATCCAATGTCGTTGTCGCTCCGAACGACTGGTCATCTTTGTGACAACCCGAAATTTCTATTCTGTACAATCATTCAATTCTATAGAAGTCAAAACAGTTTCTACTAACTTTCAAGCTTTTTGGATTAAGTTTTAGTATTTAAAAGTTAGTACTTTGGGAGATATCAGGAGAGAGGATTCCCTAGGGTTTATTGTGCAACAATAATATTTGAAAACTCCAAGAGTTTGGAGTTTACGGCCTAAACAAAGGTGTTTACGGCCGTAAACCCTAAAAGGGGGTATAAATATGACACTTAGTCATATTTTACCATTTTTCACAAATTCAAGATCCAAATCTCAATTCTCTATTAAGTATCATCCAACATTTCTTCAAGATCTTCAACATGTAAGTGTTTCTTACCCTAAAAAGTCGAGATCTAACTTAATCTAGTGATCTTACACACTTCCATCTGTGAATTCATTCCAAAATGTGTAGATCTTCAAGTTTCACCAAGAACACACACTAGTGTTCTTGGACTTTTAGCACCTTTTCAAGCTTCTATCTAGTAAGTACTCCTACCTTAGTGTATTGTAAGCCTTGTTATACTTCTTAATCAACTAGAAAACACCAAGAATCAAAGGATCAAAGGTGTTTACGGTCCAAGAACACCTTGGACCGTAAACCCTAAAAAGGGTGCCAAAGTGTGCCCTAGTCCCTTTTAAGCCTTGGAAACTAGCATGGATCCCTTCCTTGATGAGCTTAGCACTTGAAAACATCAAAAGACCATAAACCATTTTGGTTTACGGCCGTAAACCCAAAGGCAAATGGTCCAAGGACCGTAAACTCCATTTAGGAGTGAAATGGTGCCCTAATCACTTCCATAGGCTTATACTTCAAGTAGAAATGCTTCTAATGACTTATAAGGCTTCAAAACACAAAATGGTCAAAGAAGCATGAGTTTACGGCCGTAAACTCATGGGTTTATGACTGTAAACTCAAGGGTTTACGACTGTAAACTCAATGAGTTATAGTCACAAAACCGTAAACTCAAATGAAGGGTTCGCTTGAACCCTAAACTCAATAGCAATGTCCTACAACACTTAGATGCAATCCTTGGGACTTACAGCACTTATATAAGGTGTTTTTACATGTCCCAGGATGTCTTAACTTTGTTAATTAGTTGTTTAAAGACTAATTGGATGCATATATGTGATATTATATACTAACTAGGATCATTGTGTGTGTTCAAGTCTTCACTTGACACTTAGCATCCTATACAGTCCGTTCATCCAAACAACTCACTACAGGTGAGTTCATACCCATTTGATTAACATTTTAAATGTTTTTAAGTGCTTTTATGGGGGGGGGGAATACAAGTTGAATCATGCTAGTTATTATATCAATCACATGTGATTAATAACTAGCATACAAATAGATTTACTACACTTTTAGCTGTTTTACCGAACATATTACTTCAAATGACTTTCCAAAACGTTTTTACTTATTTAAAACTCTTTATCAAACTGTCTTACATACTGAATGTTTCCTTTCAAAGTCTGTTACAATTGTGTTTCAAACAAAGGTTTTCTTACACTTAAAATTGTTCTTGTCAAACAAACAGCTTTCAAATCGTTTTAGAAACTGACATCAAGTCATCATTTCTTAGTTATTAAACTTTTCAAAGGTTTCACAAAACTTCTTTTATACTTTAATATTTTCAAATGCATGCCTATATATGTATAGTTATATGAGTAATGTTTAAAGGACTTAGGACGACTAGCTCGCTTTATTTCCTTTTCCTCATTGGGATGTGGCCTTAGGGCATCGGTTATTCGACCGAATGTCGTTTAAATATTAGTTATATATCATGTATACATATATAGACATAAAAGTTCCATCAGTCCGTTCAATACCTTTGGGTAGCAAAGGTACACTCACATGTTCATATACACAAACAACATTACTAGTGAACTATAATAGGTATAGTTTAGGAAGATACTAATACTATTACTAGAACAATGAAACATACAAAGAGTCAGTTGATACATGAGTCAATAACAAACAATAGATACTACGATGAGAAACAAACAATAGATACTATGACGAGAAACTAACAATAGATACTATGATGAGAAAAAAAAACATACAGGCTAGACAGAGAAAGAATACACAATATAGCTAGCACATACATTACATATACATTAATACAGTTATGTGAGCCACTAAACGGGGCAAGGCACTACCTGCCATGACCGTTTTTGTATCCAGACTCTCCTTAATTGGGGAGCGTATGAGTTTGTGTATAGATCTATACTTGATTGACTATCCTACACCTTGTTGCTCGCTACAGTGGGACTTGCAAATCTACGGGTGTCAAACGTCATTTCTTACGACATCTTACATCGTCCTTTTTCTATTGAGTCGGTAGCAGGGTACAGGCCGATCACATGGTACTTTAAATAACAATTGGTTTAAAGTAATTAGTACAACAGTAGTTACTTAATACAACACTATAGTACTATAATATTTTTCCCATTACATTCACTTCGTGAACATTCACACGATGCACGGTAATGTAAAAACTATATTTTTGGTTAATGATAGTCGAATTTAGGAAAATACACACTCTTACAAGAGATGCACACACAGATACTAGATGCCTTGGGAGAAGCCTACTTTTAGTAGGAAACATAGGGTTTTCTAGGAGAGTTCAAACAAATACAAACTTTTACAAAACTTATACATTACATCTTACAAACATCTTACAAATGCTTTCATACAAACACAGACACTAATATACATATGATGTCACCAGCTTTAAATCTGATAAACTCTTTCAAAATAACTTGTATTCTCAGGTCACCAGTAGACAGGTACCGGTGCCAGGTTTTTGAGAAGATGGTGCTCGTTCAAGACTCCTCTTTTATTTTGATGTATATTTTTGGTGTCTATATAACTTGACAGAACACACTTGTATGAAATTATATTTTTAATGCAATTGATGATGTTGTTTCTTGTTTACTACTTGCATTGTTGTGATAATGGACATGACGTCCTCCAACCCCGAACGTTTCTGTCGTTCTTGGTTTTAGGGTATGACAATCTTGTTGTTGCCGCTCCGACTGCCGCCAGTCACCTAGACGGTGACTGTGATAGGGTGCGTTTATGTGCAACTACTCGGTGGTGTCTTCGCTCGTATGTAGGTGGGTTGCTTCTGCTAAGTCGAATGCGGCTGTGTGTGCTTGTTGGTTGGAAAGCATGGAAAACCACTATGGCTGCCAACCATGGTGGCTTCCACAACCTTTTCTATTTCTGCCGCCACCAGCCAACATGAAGGGTGGCTATGTGTATGTGTGTGTGTTTTTTGTGTAAGAGAGTGTATTTTATGGATTTTATTGGGGTATGATGTGTATGTGCGATTTTCGACTAGAACACCCACCACCACCGCGAAGTGGTAGCTACAACCTCACGCCGCCATTTTGCCGCCACCAGTTGCCACTTTGGTGGCTGTGTGCTCTTACATGTGATTGGACTGTTACTTGGGATGCACTTGATGTATTTTGGTCTGGAATCATAACCACCACCGCGTGGTGGTGGCTGCCGCCGTTGACCACCACTACCTGAGGTGGTAGTGGGTGGTACTAGACTTATTTAACATTAATTAATCTAAAATCTTAACCATTGGACTTATTGGCATACGATTGGGTTGGAAACCCTAATTAGCGTTTAGAAAACCCTAATTTTGGTGATGATTAGTTTTGGATTGTCGGGACCTGCGTTGAAGTCATTAATTAAATTTTTAAATAATACATAATAATGCCCTTATAATTATCTAACACGATATTGGAATTTATGGTTTAAGTCCTCAATCAGTTAAGTAAGAACACTTAACCCTAATCATCATTTCATGTGAAAAAACTCTAATTAGGTTTGGGCCTTCTGTTGGGCTTTGGTGATTGGGCTATTGATGGGCCATTCATGGACAAGTATAAGGACTATAATAATTGGATGGGCTTTGGGGTAAGGCCCATGTGAGGGGTTTGGGCCCAATTTAGAAAATTGGGCCATAGGTGGGGCATATGTTGGGCCTTGATTTATTATTTGGCTTTTAGGCCTCCAGAGTTTGAGTTTGGGCCTTGGCTTTGGACCAAGCTAGGTTAGGGGTAAAATGGTCTTCTTACCCAAGTATGGAATTATGGTTATGCATTAGAACCCAATTATTAATCCGGTGTTGTTTTGATGATTAGCAGTGTGGGGATGTGTCAGCCATCAGCCAGGGATTTATTCGTGGGACATTAGCAGTGCGAGGTGAGTCTCCTTACTATTTGTAAGGGTCTAAGGCACCAATGTTGGCCCATTTAGTTTATGTATGGTAGGAAGACCCGAGGGTTAGCCCCATACATTATCTATGAAAGACCAGGAGGCGGTTCCTGGCAGACTGAATGTTATTATGTATGGTAGGAAGACCCGGGGGTTAGCCATAGGCATTATACATGAAAGACCAGGAGGTGGCTCCAGGCACATTGTATGTTGATTATCTAAGTAGAATCGTATGTATGCTAGTTGTCTTTGTGATGCTTGCATGGAAGACCATGAGGTGGCTCTTGGTACTTGTATGTAATACCAAAGGGGGTGGCCCCCGAATTAGCTAGAAAGACCATGTGGCGGCCCGTGGCATAATGGAAAGACTTTTTTTTTGATGGGTTTTGAGCATTCTAACACTCCTATGGTGTACATGCAACCCTATAAACCTTGGATCTATGTTTTCTCTTTTATACAAGCAAATATTCAATATTCCAAGATTTCATCCTAACTAGCATAATATGAAGCAAATACACTACAAGAATCTAGTAGAATAACATACCTTTTGATGGAGCTTCAAGACTTGAATCTTTAATAGCCTAGTGCCCCAAGTGTTGCACCTCAAATGGTTCACACAACACCAAGAACCCTTGGAATAACTTGAGAATAAGGATACTTGCACCAAATCGGTTATGCCCTCTTGTGTACACACACTAGCACTCATTTCATGAACTAAGGACCTCTTTATATAGTGTGGAGGATTACGGTTACATTCATGTAAACCCTAATACCCATGACCTTTCATTTCCATAGGATCCATGGGCTAAACACTCCATAGACTATCCATGAAAGCTTACCCCAACCTAAATGAACTTGGCCCATCCTATATATAAGAGTCCACACTTAATTAGTTCATTTTCATCACTAAATTAATTCTTGATCAATACTAATTAAATAATGTCATTTCATATTAATATATTAGAACTTATAATATATTAATATAAATCGTAAGTATCCTTTTTCTCAGTTTGTCTATCGAATTGTTCCGATGCCATGCAACCAAAATGGACCATGCCAAATCGGGTCAAGTACATACCAATTATAGCTATGGGTTACACACTAATCCAATAGTTTCCCACTTGGATAAGTCTAAAACTATTATTGCGTATGACTCCAAAACCCGAATAGCAATCGTAGCTCTTAAAGCCACTGTCGAACTCTGACCTAGTTAATAACTTGTCCATTAGATAAGGGATCATATATTCCTCCATTCTAGATATCATATGGACTGATACATGGATTATAATCAGTCTCTATGTCCATTTGTTCTTTCCTGATTTCCGATTTATGACGACTGACTAATTGAACAAATCAAATTAGTCCAGGCTTGGGCAAGCACTTAGGGGTGTCATCACTAAATCATCGAGGGGCCCACATATATCGCTTTTATCCCTTCAAGGGTAAAAGGAATGGATAAACTTCGACTCATATGCTTGTTCTACTATTTGTAGAATCATACACAAAGGCATGTTTTTAAACATCGAGTTACCAATGCGTTTTCGTATCATCAATGTATAACCAACTCATAGTCAACAACTCATATCTATAGGTTTGAAGAATATAAGATATTATCGTCTCATGATCACTCGTGATAAAATCCATGAAGTGATTCAAATGAGCGTGGGTTTAATCCAATACTCAGAATTTATGAGCACTCATGAATGTTGTAGCAACTCTTGTTATGTCCAACACCTTAGATGTAACACCGTAAAAATTAAAACAATTTTTTGCATTTTCAAACACATTTTTACAAACTCATTCATTCATAAAATGTCATAGTATCATGTCTTTGTTTCACAAAATATCTCCCAAGATCAAAATACATAAAATCCCATGTGTGTGTACGAATCAAGCCGGCGCCTTCCCGCGGTCATCACTGGTACCTGAAACACATAACACTAACACTGTAAGCATAAGCTTAGTGAGTTCCCCAAAATACCACTCTAACACATAATAGCCACTCGAGGCTGTAACTCTATCGACCCTCTGGTCAATGTGTCTTAGTGGGGCCCTCACACCCTAACTCTTTGTGGGCCCTCTGGCCCTAACTCTAGGGACCCGAAAGTCCCAACTCTGTAACTATGAATCATGTATATCACATATCACAATAAATCACAACACATAAATAACATGCAAATACACTGGCATATAAATCTATTGTACTCTGTCACATGACTCTGTTACCACACTAGGTAAAGTATAGTGAGAAAACTCACCTCTGGTATCTCGGTAAATTTCTGACTCAGTAAACGTTGGCCTAGCCTCCGCCTAATCATATGAAATAAGTACTCTATTTAATATAACTCTCAAAGGCTAGACTATGTCCTCTTATGACACTCTCAGAAGGGTAAAAGACCATTTTACCCCTATCATAACTCAAAAGGCCCCACAATAGACCATACCCTAAAAGTCAACTAAAAGTCAAATTTCCGGGTTACGCTGCACGTACCAGATGTGTACGCTGAGTGTACCCGGCTGCATCTCAGAATCGGGGAATGCCACCCAGTATGCGGTGCGTACTAGGATTACGCCTGGCGTACTCCCCAGCTTCAGCCCTTTAGCTCTTGAGGTCTTAAACAGTTAAGACCCACATCTAAATTCTAGATCTGACCACATCTAAGCCTCTTAATCCATAAAGTTGATGACTTTAAGCCTTTGCATGGTTGAACAAGCCACCAACTCCCATAATGTTCCATCCTTTAACTCTAGAAGGCTTATTACACAAGCATGACCTCAAACTAACATCCAAGATGGAAACTTTATGGTTCTATATCACTAATACCACTGAAAAGGGACAGATCTCGGACCACGGAGCACTTTACACTCATAAAGTCTCCACCTTTGGGGTTTTTAGCCCTAGAAATGGCACATGCAACAACAACCAAAAGAAGAGGAAAGTTTTGAACTTTATACCTCCAAGTGTAGCCCTTTCCTCTGTAGATCTCAGATCCAAGATGGCACCTCAAGCTTTAGCTTCCAAGAGCTCCTTTCCTTCTTCTTCACTAAGTCACCAAAGCACAATTAGCTCTAACAACACTCTCACACACTAAGGACGATGGGAGGCTCTCTCTTAGTGTTTCACTCACTGATATGGAGGCTGAGAAATGAGCCTTAGCACCCTTTAAATAGTGCACAAGACGGATTAGGGTTTTTGCACCTCGGCCAGGTACGCCCGGCGTAACTCTGGGTATGCCCATCGTACCTTGGCGACTCCGCATCCAAATTAAGCGCATGAGTACGCGCAGCGTACCCCTCTGGTATGCCCAGCGTACTCACTTGCTATAATTCCTCCACTCAAGGACTAAGCATGACCAATCGACAAAGAATAAGGGTGAAAGAAATGCATCTGAATCTCGGGGTGTTAGAATTCGCCCCCTCTAGATCCAGACTTCGCCCCCGAAGTCTCATTCCTCGTACAACTCTGGATGCTGCCCTCGCATCTCCGACTCTTACTCCCAAGTCATCTTGGACCCCTTCTGATGTTGCCACTGAACCAAAACCAAAGGTACTTCCTTGTTCCTCAAAACCTTGATCTTCCGATCCCTGATTGCCACCGGTCTCTGAGCATAATTCAGGCTCGCATCCACCTGAATATCCTCCAATGGTACCACTGCCGACTGATCGGCTATACACTTTCGCAACTACGTCACGTGGAAGGTGTCATGAATCTGTCCCAAATCCTCAGGTAGCTCCAAACGATATGCTACCCTGCCTACCCTCATGATCACCCAAAAAGGACCGATATATCGGGGCCCCAACTTGCCCCTCTTCCTGAATTGGATCACTCCTTTCCAAGGAGAGACCTTCAGAAGCACAAAGTCACCCACCTGGAACTCAAGCTCGGACCGACGCCTGTCTGCATAACTCTTCTAATGACTCTGAGCGGTCAATAACCTCTACCTGACCTGCTGTATTTACTCAGTCATCTAAAGCACGTTCTCGGTACTACCCATAACACGTTGCCCTACCTTTCCCAAACAAATGGGGGTCCGACACCTTCTCCCATACAACAGCTCAAAGGGTGGCATACCAATGCTCGAATGATGGCTGTTGTTGTAGGAAAACTCTACCAAGGGCAAATATGTGTCCCAACTCTCGCCGAAATCCAACACACATGCCCGAAGCATATCCTCGAGCATCTGAATCGTCCGCTCGCTCTGTCTGTCAGTCTGGGGGTGGTATGTGGTACTAAAATGCAGCCTAGTACCCAATTCCTCATGAAATTTCTTCCAAAATCTGGAAGTGAAACGTACATCTCGGTCTAAGACAATCGAGATCGGCACTCCATGTTGTGATACCATTTCCCTCACGTACATCTCTGCCAATTTCTCTGCGGAAGAGCTCTCACTGATAGCAAGGAAGGGGGCACTCTTTGTCAATCTATCCACAATCACCCAAATTGCATCGACTCCCCTAGCAGTCCTTGGCAATTTGGTGATAAAATCGATGGTAATTTGTTTCCACTTCCACTCGGGAACCTCCAACGGCTGCAACTTACCATGCGGTCTCTGGTGCTCCGCCTTAACCCTACAACAGGTTAAGCACCTCTCAACAAACCACGCGACATCCCTCTTCATACAGGGCCACCAATACTCCCTTTTCAGATCTAAATACATCCTATTGGCCCCAGGATGGATCAAAAACTTCGATCGATGAGCCTCTTCCATCAATATGGTACGCGTCCCACCCACAAACGGTACCTGTGACATCCCCATTTTCCCGGCCAGAAAAGACCGATTTGTTTATGCTTTGTTTTATAAAATCAGAGTAATCGTTTAAAGAAAACGGTTGCGAAATTTGTTCCCAAAACAAGACATGATAATAACTTATCACAAAATTTCTCAAAGAGAATGTATTTTCATTTAATAATAAAACCTCGGGATGTCATGTTCCGATACAGACGTATAAGCTTAAACAGAACTTACATTTAATTACACAATTGATTTATATCTCCTTTAAATCTCTCTGCGAAATATGTCTTCGTATTAATACCTGTGATACAAAGAAAACTGAGTGGGTCAGGCTTGGGAGCCTGGTGAGCATATAGGGTTTTCAACCCACAACAATATAATTATTATATTCAACAATCAAACAATCCATCCAATTACCCATCCCCATTATCTTCTTTATTTCTTAGGATTTTACCCTAAGAATTCAACTACCCGACATTCATCCATTCCTAGGATTGACCTAAGGAATTAGCACAAAATCTATTGCTACATAAGGCGCATCTACCAACATCATCCTTTAAGCGCTTCTTCCAGGATTACGTCATACACTATGAGGCGCGACTGCTAGGTTTATGACATTCTCTTTTAGGCACATCTGCCGACATTATCTTATAAGCACGTCTGCCAAGATTACCCTATAAGCGCATCGGCTATTATTATGACAATCTCTATTTGGCGCATCTGCCAAGATGACGACATTCACTACTTGGTGCATCTACCGATATTATTCTCAAGCGCATCTGCTAGTTTTATGACATTCTTTAATTGGTGCATCTACCAATATCATTCTTAATCATCTTTCATACCTCATCATTTTATCACATACCAACTATCTCATCTACCTATGTTCTACCCAACATATTTGTAGATATAAAATACATATACAGTTTAACTCATTTAAAAACTATATAAAACATTCATTCCATACTCATCTCAAATAAACAACAATATATAAACACATAGCATGTATTTTTTTAACAAATACTTCACATTTATGTGTTAGAAGAAAGCAACCACACACTCTCCCAACATATACTTAATATATTCAAACAATACTTGTATTATACTCATGTTTATGAAAGGGACTATACACCCACACATATAAACAACTTTATATTATACACATAGCACGTATTTTATAGAAAATACTTAATATTTATGTGTTAGAAGAAAGTAACTACACACTCACACCTATAAACAACAATATACTTAATACACTCGAACCATACTTGTATTATGATCGTGTTTATGAAAGGTAGTATACACTCACTTGATCAGAAGATGATCGGACAGCACTACGACTTGCAAAATTAGTATTCTTCGGTAGATCTGGAAGATCTCCACAAAAATCGAACTTCTCGCGGGCAGAGCTTCGGCTCGGGAATCGCACTTCACGGGATCTCGGGAGCGTAAAACTTCCTTCCTAACTTGGATATAAGATCCGGGGTGTCGGGATGGCTTCGGAGCTTTACACGCAGAGCTTCGGCACAAAAACGAGGAGAAATGAGCAAATAAGACCGGAACCCTCGCATCCTATTTATAGGAGGCTGAAGCCTCGGAGTACGCAGGGCGTACTGCCTTACGCGGGGCGTAAGGCTCCGAAATCGTCATTGCTTACGTATCCGAAGAACTCGAGTGTGAGGCGTGTCATGCTTCGCTGTACGCAGGGCGTACCTCGGATCAGAATTGTGACTCCTTCGGATATACATCCGATTTAAAGATTAAATTTAAATACAAAATATTTAATAAACTTCGGAAATTCATATCTTCTTCATACGAACTCCGTTTTCGACGTTCTTTATATCCACGCGAAGGTGAGACTACGCTCTACGACTTTCGTTTAGACTTCGTTTAGACTTCGTCCGACGTCCGTTCTTGCCTAACTTTTCGTTGTTTCGCTACTAACAACGAGATATTTGATTCTCGTTTAGATTGCTAAGGGTAAATGTAACAGCTCGGAATCTCAGGTATTGTTAAAATTATGTTTTTGGGGTGTTTTAAGAGGGGACTCGGCGAGTTGGAGCCTAGACTCACCGAGTAGGATCGCAGACCTGGTTGCGGGTTCGCGACTGGACTTGACGAGTCCGGATATGGACTCGGCGAGTCTGCGCTGTTTAGCGAAAACCCTAACCGTTCAGGTTTGGGACGTATAAAAGGGACTTATTGGCCGTCATTGTTCATTTTAGCCTTCTGAGAGGAACCCTAAATCGATTGTGTGCATCTGGAGCAAGGTTAAAGGCCATTGGTGATTTTGAAGGAGTTGTTGTGCAAGGAAGAGAAGGGCTTGGCTAAAGGAACAGCAAGGGAGTCACGTTCTGAGGATTGGGGACACAGAGAGTACATCATCCAGGTAAGAATTCGAGTATACTCTGCTATGTTGATGTGTTTATGGAATTAGGGTTTATGGAACCCTTTTGTGACTAGATTGAATGTTACCCTAGTCCCCCAAACGATTGTAACCCTGTATTGGGACCTTTGGAGGTCCAGAATGTCCCATGCCTGTGCATTTCGGGAATTGATGAAGGTTTTGGATTGGAATCCTTATGCCTTAGGTCAATATGTAAATTATAAGTCTTGGGGTGTATCATGAGCACCGAAATGAGGACCTTACGTAATGGATCAGTCTAGGAAGGCCAGACCTATGAATGGCCGGAGCAGTTTTGACCTTAGAGAGCAGTTTGAGCGGTTGCATGTCATGGACTCGCCGAGTCCGATGAACAGACTCGGCGAGTAGCTTGAAGATTAACTGGAACTCGCCGAGTTGTTCTTCAGACTCGGCGAGTTGAGTCGGGGTGGCCCCGTGATTCTTCCAGGAGTAACTCGTCAGGTCAAGGAGGATACTCGACGAGTAGAAGGGGAATCTTAGAGAATTCGAGGACTTCTAGACTCGCCGAGTCGCCATAGCACTCGCCGAGTCTGGTCAAGTTGACCGTTGACCGTTGACTAGAGTTGACCTATGTGTGACTTCTTAAGGGCAGTTAAACTTAGAAGATAAAAGTGTTAATAAGAGATATATGATGTTATAGGGAGGTTGTAGCCCGGCGGATCGAGTACGAGTGACTTCGGGATTTGTTAGCTTTCGACATTTACGAGGTGAGTCTTCTCACTATACTGTACCCGGAAGGGTTGACTGTGTGACCGGAAGGTCAGATATGATATGTGATATGTATGATATATGTGGTAAGTTATTTGTTATATGTACTATGTATGTCATGGGCCGGAAGGTGATTATATTATGGGCCGGAAGGCAATATGTTGTGTGATGGACCGGAAGGTCGGCGTGGGTAGGGCCGGAAGGTTTACCCAGCAGGGACGGAAGTCCCCTGAGACACATGGACCGGAAGGTCAGGGCCTGGAAAGGCGTATGTGCGTAAGTTGTATATTCGGGAACTCACTAAGCATTTATGCTTACAGTTGTTATGTATGTGTTTCAGGTACTAGCGAGGTCCGTGGGAAGGCGCCGACGTGATCTGTACACACTGAAGGATGTTTTTATGATCTTGGGATTTAGACAATTTGTATTTGACATGACACTTAAATTATTTACGCCTTGTTTTGAATGAAAGTACTTTATTTTTAAAATGAAAAATTTGTTTGAAAATTTGCGTTGGTACAGTAAATATCACTCTAACGTAAATTCACTTTTTACGTCATTCAGCGTTGTGCCGGTTCTGTCGCGAAACTTCAACATGTCATAACTTCTTCGTTATAACTCGGATTTTGGCGTTCTTTATATGCATGGAAACCTCGTAACATATACTACAACTTAGTTAGGTTTATTCATCCTAAATAATCTTCTATCAAAAAGTCATTTTTGACGCTTATCGTCTCTAAATTTACTAGCCCTGATCTACGGGCGTTACAATTATCTCCCCCTTAGGATGATTACGTCCCGGAATCATCAACGAAATAGGAATTGCATAATGATTCCATATGTTATTATTCATCCTAGGTAATAACCGTAACTTCTATGTTTCCTCGTAAGAGTATTTAACTCTACGGATTTCTTGATCGCATAAGATGCCCAATCTTGCATCTGCTTATCGTACTATGTTGTACTTTCAATCGTAACCCTCGAGTTACCAAATATGTCCTCATTGTGGACTCCTTCTTCTTCTCAGGATAATTACTTTCCTTTATCTATTGTAACAAACCGATGGGTCGTGCTCTATCGACCTCTCACCGCACGATGCGACGCTTAAACTCGGTCTTTAATAAAGTTAAATTCCATAATGGAATATACCTTCCTTCATATTCTATGTGATATAATCACATTGCAACATGTAGTATTTCTACCTATAAACTTCTTTTAACATCGAGCGCGACACTATCAATCGCATTAACTTCAACCTTCTGACTTAAGTCAGATGTTACATCTAACTTGGTCCTCTAGACCACGTAACATACTCCTCGTAGTCGAACTCAAAATTAAACATGACCACTAGGGTCGGAATAAGAACCATCTTACTAGTCATCACCGAAACAATGGTAATGACATACCAGAATAAAATGGAATCAATCACTAGCTTCTTGGTAACCTTGTAACTTTCCCTGATCCAAGTGTGAGTCCTGTGCTTCCGGTAGTATATGCATCTACTACCTTTCACACCTACTCATACTCGTCTCAAGTATTGTCCCGCAGTCGACCAAGTCACCATACAAGAAAATCAAACAATTATTCAACACATCTGTTAGCAAAACTAGGGTTTATATTACTTCCTTGAAACGATTACACAAAAGTTCAAGTTCACCCTATACTATGCCTTTAATAGGCTACATACATGATACTTTTCATATCAATACTTTATAACTTGATCTTTAGATATAAGATCCTTATTCCTGATTCCTTGCATTGCCATCTGCTTCATTAAGGATCATTTGAAATGCTCTTGCCTTTAGCTTTGGCGGCGCCTCTAGCCTTGCTGCTTGATTTTTCCTTGGGCAGTCTTGCTTGAAGTGCCCCTCTTCGTTACATTCGTAACACACCTTTTTGTTGAAAATACATTCATCGGCATAATGCCCATGCTTTCCACACTTGAAACATGTCACCTCCACGCCACATTTTCCTGAGTGCTTCTTCTTGCACTTATCGCACCACCTTGCCTCATCCCTTCCTCCTCCTCCAGACTTCGAGGATTTTCTTTTCTCATTAGAACCTGAAGTTCCTTCTAACTTTCTCTTCTCGCTAACATCAACCTTACTGTCAGTCCTCCCCTTGATCATATTCTCAACAGACTTGGCAGCCCAAATAGCTGCCTCTAGAGTAGGTGCCTGACGCACTGGCACCGCATACTCCCAAGGGAGTCCCTTTGCGTACCGGTTGACTTTTGTCAGTTCGTCTGGGACGATGCGCAAAGCAAACTCCATCTTGTCTGTGAAGGCATTAGTGTATTCATCCACTGACATACTGTCTTTCTTCAATATCAGAAATTTGTTCTCCAACTCTAGCAGGTTTTGGGCCGAGCAGAACTTGCGCTTGAATTGCACCAAGAACTCTGCCCAAGTCAGTTGCAGTGGCTCATTAGGACTTAGGATCTTCCCTAGAGTGTTCCACCATCGAAAGGCTCCACCTCGGAACTGACGCACTGCATAGATAGTCTGCAACTTGCCTCTGCAGCCACAAGTCATGAAGGCTAACTCCATTTCTGAGATCCAATCCATAACTCCAATCAGATCCTCCTTTCCATTGAAGGTCGACGGTTTGCAAGTTAGAAAGTCCTTGTACTTGCATCCCATTCCATCATTCCTTCCATCATGGTGGTTTTGCCTAACTATCGGTGGGTTGGCTTGACTAATAGACCCACTGAAGTTCCCACCTTCCGAGTGCCCTTCATTTAATTTAGGCTCTTCCACACGAATTGACAGTTCTTCACGATTCTGTTGAAGCAACCGTCTAGTTTCATCCATCTGACGATCCAACATCGTCTGAATCATCAATTGCACATCAGCCATGGTTATTGGCTCAGGTGCTGCTGCTACGACAGGTATTTTTTCAATCACTGGTGGTTGATTCCTGTTTTCGTCAGCATTTCCAACTCCACTTCTTGTTCTCACCATTTTGATCTACACACCGAATAAGGTGAAATTAGATCCTCAATCACGATATTTAATCAAATCATCCTTATCACTCCGAAATGTTTACACACTAGTTCTAATATCGTAGCCATACGCTTAGAATCCTAAACACATAAGGTTCCCAGATCCGGTCGGCAACAGACCATAGATCCGAACAAATAATAGCATCAATTTAGCTATCACACAAAACAATTAGCACATAAAAGCATTTTAGGCATCATTCCTAAAATAAACTAGTGCTTGTGTCAATTTAGGTGTACTACCTAACATATTTAAGACACACTCTGTTGGATAAGGTGTCTAAGTCCATAACTTATTTGGTATATACTTTACCCGACCCAGCATGGTCCATTTGGGTTGCATTTCATCCGAACCGTTTATGGATAATTTTATGAGAGTTATACACATATGTTTATTCATATATTATAAGTTATAATATATTAATATGAAGTTATGTTATTTAATTAGTTTTAGTCTTAAATTAATTATGAATTAATTTAGAGATTAAAAGGAAGACTAATTAGATTATGGGCTATTGGTTTTATATGGTGTGGGCTAAGACTCATTTGTTAATGGGCTAGGCTTGGATGGAAGTCCATGGATGATCCATGGAGCTTTTAACCCATGGATCCTGGGAAAAGGATAGGTCATGGGTTATTAGGGTTTCACCCTAACCATGCACACTATATAAGCATGCTTATGATGCATGAAATGGCAACTAGTGAACTAGTGGTGTATGCTTGTGTGTGGCCGAAAATATAAGAGTGTGTGTGTACTCTCTCAAAGTTTTCCAAGAGTTTGTGGTGATTTGTGATTCCATTTGAGGCATTCACACTATTGGTGCTTGGCCCTCAAACTCCAAAGAATCAATCCCATCAAAAAGGTATGTAATCTCTTCTAACTCTTTTATGTTTAAAAGTACCCCATGCCATGTTAGATTGGTTATGAACCTTGGAAAATTATTATTTTTCATGTATTTAGACAAACATAGATCCAAGGTTTATTAGGGTTGCATGCACACTTAGGAAGTGTTAGATTGCTCAAAACCCAACAGTGGTATCAGAGCCTAGACTTGCTTGTTTGATACTTGCTGCAAAATAGTTGAAAAAGTCGAAAAACTTGCTGTCTGCCTGATGAACTCGCCGAGTCCATGGGGGGACTTGCCGAGTCCATGTGTATCTTCAACCTACTCGCCGAGTAGGTTCATGCACTCGACGAGTAGGAGCCATAGAGAGCAGATTTTCGACTTTTGCTGCTGGAAATGGACTAGAAACATTACCCTAAATTGTTTTGGTGTTTTAAAAACTTATTTTAGTTGGTGTAATGGTTGTTCTAATCCATTTAGAATAGCATATATCAAAATTCCATGATTTTTATGTGTTCATATAATTCTTGAAATTTTGATGATCATGTTCATGTTCTTATGAATTTAGAAGATGATAGGAATTATTTGTTGAATTGTTTAGAATTAATTCTTGATCATTTATGTGTTTTAATGGAGTCTATAATTTGTCCTCAAGTTATGGATATCCAAAGGTCACTTTCTTTAACACACACATTTAAACACATAAGTTACATGAAAATGAAGAGTCTTCATTTTTATGAACCTTTAATTTATAAGTTATGAAATGAAAAGTTTTGGATAGTTACAAAACTTGCCCTCAAGTTTTGGAATTTGTAAAGTTTCACACACTTTAATAAACTTTAATTCCAACCCTTAGAGTTTTAATAGTTAAAATTCAACCCTTATACTATTTATAACATTAATGGTTAATTATTATATATATGTATAAGAATAAGTCGTTCTACCGTTAGTAGGCCTCATTCACGAAGCCGGCCTATAAGGTGGGTATAAGGTTGTTGCCTATAAAATGGCAACTTAATGGGTGTCCACTCTCACTTACCGCTTGCTTGACTAGTGGAGGGTCGTTAGCCGAACGGGTAGGACAATGACTTTAAATCCTCATTAAAAGTATAATGATTATTATAAAGTAACTAAACCTCTTTAATTCCCAATCTTAGTTATTTTAGGAAAAATGTGAACATGGTGCTAGTCCATGGAATTCACACTTTGTACCTTACCAAGTCGTTGGTGGAGCGTGTGTGGTTAACCGGCACACTAACTTGGACTAGTAAGGATCACGAAGGGTGACTTAATGTTTGTCATAGATAAATGGAGTGTGTGTGGTTAACCGGCACATTGATTAGGTGATAATATTAAGGGTACCAAGTGAAGTAGCATGGTTATTCACACCTTGTTTTGTGATCCTCGGCATCCCAGTCACAAAACTTGAAGGGCACAATCAAGATTGAAACATGCCATTGAAAAGTTCAATGAATCTCAAAAGAATCTAGGAATTTCAAATCCAATTAAAACCTAATAATACATTTTGTTTTTGATGGTGGAAATTGGTGAATCGTCATTCACCTACCTTTCAAATATATTATTACTTAGATTACGGCATCCCTCTTCTAAGTATAATATGTTGTGATTGGGTCCTAGCCTTAATATTACATTTGGGTGTCTTATTAAGGATTCTATATATCTAATCTAAACTTGCTTTCTTCTTTTAGATGTCTTCCAACACTAATGCTTCGGGCTCTAACCCAACTGGTTCTTTCTCTCTCATGAATCTTTGTGGGAAGGTCATCTTTGATGGTTCCAACTTCGTGGATTGGATCAGGAACATCAAGATGGTTACTCGTTATGAGGACAAGGAATATGTCCTCGATAAGGACTTAAAAGAGCTTGATGAGTCTACTACTACTCCTGAGGAGATCGCTGAATTCAGGACACATGAGAGAGATGCTACTAAGGTGGCATGTATCATGATGGCCACGATGAGAGCCGAGCTCCAAAAGTCATATGAAGATTTCTACCCTTTTGAGATGCACCAAGACATGATGGAAAGGTACCATCAGAGTGCTCGTCAGGAGCGGTATGAAATAATCTCCTCCATAATAACTACCAGCATGAAGGACGGTGATTCTGTCACGGCTCACATGCAAAAGATGCAAAGGTATGTGGACCGTTTGCTGAAGCTGAATGTCAACATCCCTGAGGAGTTGGCAATTGACATCATTTTGCACTCCTTACCTTCTTGTTATGACCATTTTCGTATGACATATTATATGAACAAGGAGGAAGTTACCCTCAGCAAGCTTCAAGGACTCTTGAAGACCGCTGAATCCGGTCTTAAGGGCAAGGTGGTTGCTACCTCTATTACTCCTACTCCAACATCTACCCCTGTTTTGGCTATCAGGCAAGGCAAAGGGAAAAAGAGGAAGCACCCTTCGAAGGGTACCAAGGGAAAGTCTCTTGAAGGCTCCTCATCGTAGACCATATGTTCTGATACAGGATGTGGTATTCACATATGTTCTGATATGCAGGGCCTAAGAAGAAGTGAGGATGTGGAGCACGGGAAGATAAACTTGATCATGGGGAATAGGAAGGCTTCACCTGTTTCCAAGATTGGAGTTTATACTTTTTTGCTTAATAATGGGTTAAAATTAGATTTGAATAAATGTGTGTGCTCGTCTGAAATGTCGAGGAATATTATTTCTTTTCATGCTTTGTACAAACAAGGTTTTACCTTTTCGTTTGATAATGAATGTGGTGGTATTAATGATTTCTTTAAAAATGTGTTTTATTTTAAAGCGTTACCTTGTGATGGTGTGTATGAAACTGTGTCGATTGTAGATAACTTAGGAAATAATGTATTGTATATTGATTCTTCTACTAGCCTAGATAAAGCATCATTGTGGCATTGTCGTCTTGGACATGTAAACAAGAAACGCATAGGCCAACTCCAAAAGAGTGGAGTCTTGGAATCATTCGACCTTAAATCGGATGATAGTTGTGAATCGTGTCTACATGGAAAGATGGCAAAATCACCCTTCACTGGAACTTGTGAGAGGGGTGAGGGTTTGTTGGACCTGATACGTACTGATGTATGTGGGCCATTCAAAACCGCCACAAGGGATGCTAATCGGTATTATGTGACTCTTATTGATGATTTTAGTAGATATGGGTATGTCTACTTAATCAAACATAAGTCAGAAACCTTTGAAAGGTTTAAGGAATTCAAACAGGAAGTAGAAAATCAATTGGGCAGGAACATTAAGATGCTTCGATCCGATCGAGGTGGTGAGTATCTTAGTACCGAGTTCCTTGACTATCTTAAGGAGTGTGGGATTGTTTGTCATGGATCAATGGAGCGTGTGTGGTTTACCGGCACATTGATTAGGTGATAATATTAAGGGTACCAAGTGAATTAGCATGGTTATTCACACCTTGTTTTGTGATCCTCGGCATCCCAGTCACAAAACTTGAAGGGCACAATCGAGATTGAAACATGCCATTGAAAAGTTCAATGAATCTCAAAAGAATCTAGGAATTTCAAATCCAATTAAAACCTAATAATTCATTTTGTTTTTCATGGTGGAAATTGGTGAATCGTCATTCACCTACCTTTCAAATATATTATTACTTAGATTACGGCATCCCTCTTCTAAGTATAATATATTGTGATTGGGTCCTAGCCTTAATATTACATTTGGGTGTCTTATTAAGGATTCTATATATCTAATCTAAACTTGCTTTCTTCCTTCAGATGTCTTCCAACACTAATGCTTCAGGCTCTAACCCAATTGGTTCTTTCTCTCTCATGAATATTTGTGGGAGGGTCATCTTTGATGGTTCCAACTTCATGGATTGGATTAGGAACATCAGGATGGTTACTCGTTATGAGGACAAGGAATATGTCCTTGATAAGGAGTTAAAAGAGCTTGATGAGTCTATTGCTACTCCTGAGGAGATCGCTGAATTCAGGACACATGAGAGAGATGCTACTAAGGTGGCATGTATCATGATGGCCACGATGACAACCAAGCTCCAAAAGTCTTATGAAGATTTCTACCCTTTTGAGATGCACCAGGACCTGATGGAAAGGTACCATCAGAGTGCTCGTCAGGAGCGGTATGAAATAATCTCCTCCATAATAACTACCCGCATGAAGGACGGTGATTCCATCACGGCTCACATGCAAAAGATGCAAAGGTATGTGGACCGTTTGCTGAAGCTGAATGTGAACATCCCTAAGGAGTTGGCAATTGACATCATTTTGCACTCCTTACCTTCTTGTTATGACCAATTTCGTATGACATATCATATGAACAAGGAGGAAGTTACCCTCAGCAAGCTTCAAGGACTCTTCAAGACCGCTGAAACCGGTCTTAAGGGCAAGGCGGTTGTTACCTCTGCTACTCCTACTCCAACATCTACCCCTGTTTTGGCTATCGGGCAAGGCAAAGGGAAAAAGAGGAAGCACCCTTCGAAGGGTACCAAGGGAAAGTCTCTTGAAGGCTCCTCATCGTAGACCAAGAGCGGTTCTGTCACTCCTTCTGCCATTCCCAAGGATGCTGAATGTTTCTATTGCCATGAAAAGGCACACTGGAAGCGAAACTGCCCTAAGTACTTGCAGGATCTAAAGGATGGGAAAGTGAAACCCACCCATGCAGGTATTTACACTATATTGTCTAATTACTCATTATATTCTAACTCTTGGGTGCTTGATACAGGATGTGGTATTCACATATGTTCTGATATGCAGGGCCTAAGAAGAAGTGAGGATGTGGAGCACGGGAAGATAAACTTGATCATGGGGAATAGGAAGGCTTCACCTGTTTCCAAGATTGGAGTTTATACTTTTTTGCTTAATAATGGGTTAAAATTAGATTTGAATAAATGTGTGTGCTCGTCTGAAATGTCGAGGAATATTATTTCTTTTCATGCTTTGTACAAACAAGGTTTTACCTTTTCGTTTGATAATGAATGTGGTGGTATTAATGATTTCTTTAAAAATGTGTTTTATTTTAAAGCGTTACCTTGTGATGGTGTGTATGAAACTGTGTCGATTGTAGATAACTTAGGAAATAATGTATTGTATATTGATTCTTCTACTAGCCTAGATAAAGCATCATTGTGGCATTGTCGTCTTGGACATGTAAACAAGAAACGCATAGGCCAACTCCAAAAGAGTGGAGTCTTGGAATCATTCGACCTTAAATCGGATGATAGTTGTGAATCTTGTCTACTTGGAAAGATGACAAAATCACCCTTCACCGGAACTTGTGAAAGGGGTGAAGGTTTGTTGGACCTAATACATACTGATGTATGTGGACCATTCAAAACCGCCACAAGGGATGCTAATCGGTATTATGTTACTTTTATTGATGATTTTAGTAGATATGGGTATGTCTACTTAATCAAACATAAGTCAGAAACCTTTGAAAGGTTTAAGGAATTTAAACAGGAAGTAGAAAATCAATTGGGCAGGAACATTAAGATGCTTCGATCCGATCGAGGTGGTGAGTATCTTAGTACCGAGTTCCTTGACTATCTTAAGGAGTGTGGGATTGTCTCACAATTGACTCCTCCCAGGACACCACAGCTGAATGGTGTAGCTGAGAGGCGTAATCGAACCTTGTTGGACATGGTTCGCTCTATGATGAGTCGAGTTTCGCTACCAATCTCTTTTTGGGGGTATGCCTTAGAGACTGTCGCCCATATCCTTAATCTAGTCCCTACAAAGAAGGTTATCAAAACACCTCATGAGATGTGGACTGGGAAGGTTCCCAATTTGAACCACATCAAGATTTGGGGTTGCGAGGCTTTCGTGAGGCGTGAGACTCATGATAAGCTCGAACCCCGAAGTGAAAGGTGTATTTTCATCGGCTACCCACAGAAATCCTTCGGTTACCTCTTCTACAGACCCAGTGAGAATGTGGTCTTTGTAGCAAGAAGAGGGGTCTTTCGTAAGAGAGAATTTATAAGCCAAGGAGACAGTGGGAGGCAAATTGATCTTGAGGAAATTCAAGAAGCAATTGGTGAAGGAACCTTAGACACTACCAATCAACCTGAGGAGGAAACTCCTATTGAGCAAGCTGACATGTCTGTACCTCCGAGGCGTTCCACACGGGTTAGGAACACAACTTCGTTTTATTATGGCTTTCATATTACTACGGAAGGTGATACGTTTATCAGTGATAGTACACTGGTAAATTTGGATGAACCTAGCAATGTTAAGGAAGCCATGGCAGGCCCGGAGTCTGCTAAATGGAAGGAGGCCATGGACAGCGAGATGCAATCCATGTATGACTATCAAGTTTGGAACATGGTTGACAATGTACCAGGCCGTAAAACAGTCGGTGCAAATGGATCTTCAAGAAGAAGACCGACATGGAAGGAAAAGTGCATACTTATAAGGCTCGACTGGTTGTGAAGGGTTTTACTCAAACTCAAGGTATAGATTATGATGAAACCTTCTCGCCGGTAGCAAAGATTAAGTCTATTAGGGTTATGCTAGCCATTGTCGCATTTCATGATTATGAAATATGGCAAATGGATGTCAAAACCGCTTTCCTTAATGGAAAGTTGGCTGAGGATGTGTACATGAATCAGCCAGAGGGTTTTGTCAGTGCAGAGTACCCAAATAGAGTATGCAAGCTTAAGAAGTCCATTTATGGATTAAAACAAGCATCTCGTAGCTTGAATCTTTGTTTTGATGAGAAGGTCAAAGAGTTTGGTTTCTCGACAAGTGAATATGAGTCTTGCGTGTATGTCAGAGCTAGTGGGAGTATAGTTAGCTTCTTGGTACTGTATGTGGATGACATACTACTTATAGGAAATGACATCCCATCCTTGCAGGAGGTTAAGTCCTGGCTTGGGAAGTGCTTTGCTATGAAGGACCTAGGGGAGGCTGCTTATATTCTAGGGATAAGGATATTAAGAGAAAGGAGTAAAAGACCAATTGGACTTAGTCAGAGTACCTACTTGGATAAGGTGTTGAAAAGGTTCAACATGGAGAATTCCAAGAAAGGAGATTTACCAATCCAAAGCAATGCCAAACTGAGTAAGACTTAGAGTCCGAGTACAGAGGCAGAGATAGCTGAGATGAGCCAACTACCGTATGCTTCCGTTGTCGGCTCGATCATGTATGCTATGACTTGTACCCGCCCTGATGTGGCCTTTGCTTTGAGCATGGTCAGTAGGTATCAGGGGAACCCTGGCAAGGCTCATTGGACCGCGGTAAAGAACATTCTCAAGTACCTGCGGAGGACTAAGGATTGGATCCTTACCCTTGGTGGGAGTGATGACTTGAGAGTATTAGGGTATAGTGATGCTAGTTTTCAGACTGATAGGGATAACTTCCGCTCTCAGTCGGGCTGGATCTTTACCTTAAATGGAGGGGCAATTTCTTGGAAAAGTTCAAAGAAGGAGACGGTGGCTGATTCGACTTGTGAATCAGAGTATATAGCAGCGAGTGAAGCAGCGAAGGAGGCAATATGGCTAAAGAACTTCATTGGAGACCTTGGAGTTGTACCAGCTATTAAGGAACCTATGGAGATTTTCTGTGACAACAATAGTGCGGTTGCCTTAGCCAAGGAACCAAGAGATCATGGCAGATCCCGACACATTGACAGAAAATATCACTTCATAAGACACAAGATTGAAGAAGGACTCCACGTGACAAGGAGGATATCGTCGGATGAGAATCCTGCAGATCCCCTTACGAAGGGACTGATGAGGGTTAAGCATTTTCAGCATTCGAGGCGCATCGGGCTGAGGGACGATATTAGTTTTACAGATTAGATAGTTTTCCTGAAGCTTGTAAAATGTAATCGACATTTGATGATGAATAAAATTTGTGATTTATTTATGAGTAAAGTGTCACTGTCATTGTCAATTATTTACTATTGTTTCAGTTTTGCATGTTTTGACTTCTAGAATAATTAATTTATTCAAACCTCCACAATCGATCATACGTCAGAAGTAGGTATGAATCAAGATTGTCATGAATTGGGTTTGTAGATGGCTAAAGGTGTTTAGACATGGAAATGGTTGCTGCAACATTCATGAGTACTCATAAGTTATGAGTATTGGTATAAACCCACGCTCACTTGTATCACTTCATGGAATTTATCTCGAGTGATCGTGAGACGATAATATCATATAAATCTTCAAACCTAGAGATATGAGTTGTTACCTATGAGTTGGTTGTGCATTGACTGCACGTAAACGCATCAGTAACTTGATGTTATAAAACGTGCCTTTGTGTATAATTCAACAAGTAGTAGAACAAGCATATGAGTCGAATTTATCTGTTCCTTCTAGAAATAGAAGCGATATCTGGGCCCCTCGATGATTTTGTGTTGACCCATGTACCGGGCCCGGTCAGAACTAAACCGATGTGTTCAGTGAAGTTCTTTGTCAAACAAATCGGAAATCGAGAAACAACTGCCAGACAATAAGCAAGACATAGTTCCATGTGTTTGTCCGGCTGATATCATGAGAACAGAGGATTATATGATCACTTGTCTTAAAATGGCGCTTCGTAGTTCAGCGGAGTTTTCGAGAGCTACGATTGCTGGTTGGTTCCTGAAGTTATATAGGCAAATACAATTATTAGACTTATCCAAGTGGGAGTCTGTTGGATAAGGTGTCTAAGTCCATAACTTATTTGGTATATACTTGACCCGACCCGGCATGGTCCATTTGGGTTACATTTCATCCGAACCATTTATGGATAATTTTATGAGAGTTATACACATATGTTTATTAATATATTATAAGTTATAATATATTAATATGAATTATGTTATTTAATTAGTTTTAGTCTTAAATTAATTATGAATTAATTTAGAGATTAAAAGGAAGACTAATTAGATTATGGGCTATTGGTTTTATATGGTGTGGGCTAAGACTCATTTGTTAATGGGCTAGGCTTGGATGGAAGTCCATGGATGATCCATGGAGCTTTTAACCCATGGATCCTTGGAAAAGGAAAGGTCATGGGTTATTAGGGTTTCACCCTAACCATGCACACTATATAAGCATGCTTATGATGCATGAAATGGCAACTAGTGAACTAGTGGTGTATGCTTGTGTGTGGCCAAAAATATAAGTGTGTGTGTACTCTCTCAAAGTTTTCCAAGAGTTTGTGGTGATTTGTGATTCCATTTGAGGCATTCACACTATTGGTGCTTGGCCCTCAAACTCCAAAGAATCAATCCCATCAAAAAGGTATGTAATCTCTTCTAACTCTTTTATGTTTAAAAGTACCCCATGCCATATTAGTTAGGTTATGAACCTTGGAAAATTATTATTTTGCATGTATTTAGACAAACATAGATCCAAGGTTTATTAGGGTTGCATGCACATTTAGGAAGTGTTAGATTGCTCAAAACCCAACACACTCCTCACAATCATTAGTTAGCATTCCAAGTTTAAGTCTAGATATTTCCTACAAATTCCTAGTTCGCTTAAACTAATGCTCTGATACCAACTGTGACATCCCCATTTTCCTGGCCAGAAAAGACCGATTTGTTTATGCTTTGTTTTATAAAATCAGAGTAATTGTTTAAAGAAAACGGTTGCGGAATTTGTTCCCAAAACAAGACATGATAATAACTTATCACAACATTTCTCAAGGAGAATGTATTTTCATTTAATAATAAAACATCGGGATGTCATGTTCCGATACAGACATATAAGCATAAACAGAACTTACATTTAATTACACAATTGATTTATATCTCCTTTAAATCTCTCTGTGAAATATGTCTTCGTATTAATACCTGTGATACAAAGAAAACTGAGTGGGTTAGGCTTGGGAGCCTGGTGAGCATATAGGGTGTTCAACCCACAACAATATAATTATTATATTCAACCATCAAACAATCCATCCAATTACCCATCCCCATTATCTTCTTTATTTCTTAGGATTTTACCCAAAGAACTCAACTACCTGACATTCATCCATTCCTAGGATTGACCTAAGGAATTAGCACAAAATCTATTGCTACATAAGGTGCATCTACCAATATCATTCTTAATCATCTTTCATACCTCATCATTTTATCACATACCAACTATCTCATCTACCCATGTTCTACCCAACATATTTGTAGATATAAAATACATATACAGTTTAACTCATTTAAAAACTATATAAAACATTCATTCCATACTCATCTCAAATAAACAACAATATATAAACACATAGCACGTATTTTATAACAAATACTTCATATTTATGTGTTAGAAGAAAGCAACCACACACTCTCCCAACATATACTTAATACATTCAAACAATACTTGTATTATACCCGTGTTTATGAAAGGGACTATACACCCACACATAAAAACAACTTTATATTATACACATAGCACGTATTTTATAGAAAATACTTTATATTTATGTGTTAGAAGAAAGTAACTACACACTCACACCTATAAACAACAATATACTTAATACACTCGAACCATACTTGTATTATTATCGTGTTTATGAAAGGTAGTATACACTCACTTGATCAGAAGATGATCGGACAGCACTATGACTTGCAAAAGTAGTATTCTTCGGTAGATCTGGAAGATCTCCACAAAAATCGAACTTCTCGCGGGCAGAGCTTCGGCTCGAGAATCGCACTTCACGGGATCTCAGGAGCGTAAAACTTCCTTCCTAACTTGGATATGAAATCCGGGGTGTCGGGATGGCTTCGGGGGTTTACACGCAGAGCTTCGGCACAAAAACGAGGAGAAATGAGCAAATAAGCTCGAAACCCTCGCATCCTATTTATAGGAGGCTGAAGCCTCGGAGTACGCGGGGCGTACTGCCTTACGTGGGGCGTAAGGCTCCGAAATTGCTTACGTATCCGAAGAACTCGAGTGCGAGGCGTGTCATGCTTCGCTATACGCGGGGCGTACCTCGGATCAGATTGGTGACTCCTTCGGATATACAACCGATTTAAAGATTAAATTTAAATACAAAATATTTAATAAACTTCGGAAATTCATATCTTCTTCATACGAACTCCGTTTTCGACGTTCTTTATATCCACGCGAAGGTGAGACTACGCTCTACGACTTTCGTTTAGACTTCGTTGGCTAATTTCGACTTTTATTTTTATTATTTATTTTTAATAGGTCGGGACAGAAAATTTCGTTATAAATTCATAACTTCTTCGTCCGACGTCCGTTCTTGCCTAACTTTTCGTCGTTTCGCTACTAACAATGAGATCTTCGAGTCTCGTTTAGATTGCTAAGGCTAAATATCACTCTAACGTAAATTCACTTTTTACGTCATTCAGCGTTGTGTCGGTTTTGTCGCGAAACTTCAACAAGTCATAACTTCTTCGTTATAATTCGGATTTTGGTCTTCTTTATATGCACGGAAACCTCGTAACATATACTACAACTTAGTTAGGTTTATTCATCCTAAATAATCTTCTATCAAAAAGTCATTTTTGACGCTTATCGTCTCTAAATTGACTAGCCCTGATCTACGGGCGTTATAGTACCCAGATACGACCCTGAAATGTCATAAGCCCCCTGTTATCGGTAACGAACTCTGATACCAACCCAACAACTCGCTCTTTCATCTGGTTTTCTAATCTCACGGCCTCCGATTGGGCCCCACGAATGGTGTCCAACACCGGAGTCATCATTGTCAATCTCAAACAAACATCTCACATTGGGGCGCTCTCTGCCCTTCGGCTCAGTGCATCGGCTACCACATTAGCCTTACCCGGGTGGTACAGGATCTCGCAATCGTAATCCTTTACCACATCCAACCATCTCCTCTGGCGCATATTCAAGTTGGGCTGATCCATCAAGTACTTCAAGCTCTTGTGGTCCGTGTATATGGTACACCGAACCCCATATAGATAGTGACGCCAGATCTTGAGGGAGAACACCACTGCCCCCAACTCTAGATCATGGGTGGGATACCTCGTCTCATGAGACTTCAGCTTCCTCGATTTGTATGCTAACACATGCCCTCTCTGCATCAGCACTGCTCCCAACCCCGATATCAACGCGTCACAATACACCACAAAGCCCTCCATTCCCTCCGGAAGGGCTAACACCGGGGCTTCGCATTGTCTTTGGCGAAGTGTCTCGAAGGAGGCCTGCTGCTCTGGGCCCCAAGAAAAAGCAACACCCTTCCAGGTCAACCTGGTGAGTGGCACGGCGATCCTGGACAAATCCCTGATAAATCTCCAGTAATAGCCTGCCAGCCCAAAGAAACTCCTGATCTCGGTGGGTGACCTCGGCACCTCCCAACTCATCACTACCTCAACTTTGGCCGGGTCGACCAATATCCCTTTCTGGTTAACGAGAAGTCCTAGGAACTGGACCTCTCGCAACCAGAAATCACACTTGGAGAATTTGGCATAAAGCCTCTCCGATCTTAGAACTCCGAGGATCTCCCTCAAATGCTCCTCATGCTGCTCTCTAGATCTCGAATACACCAGAATGTCGTCGATGAATACGATCACCGAGCGATCCAACATCGGCCTGCACACTCTGTTCATGAGGTCCATGCACACTGCCAAGGCATTGGTGAGTCCGAAAGGCATCACTACAAACTCGTAATGCCCATAACGAGTCCTGAACGTTGTCGTCTAGATGTCCTCATCTCGTACCCTTACCTGATGATACCCAGACCTCAAATCGATCTTGGAGAACCAAGATGCTCCCTGCAACTGATCGAACAAATCGTCGATCCTTGGTACCGGGTAACGGTTCTTGACCATCAGCTTGTTCAACTCCCGGTAATCAATGCATATCCGGTGTGAATCATCCTTTTTCTTGACAAAAAGGATAGGCGCTCCCCACGGTGAGCTGCTCGGTCGAATAAACCCCTTTCCCAGCAACTCCTGAAGCTGCGAGGATAACTCCTGCATCTCTGGAGGTGCAAGGCGATAGGGCACCTTGGCGATAGGCGCGGCCCCCGGAACCAAATCGATATTGAACTCCACTTGCCTAACGGGAGGCACGCCCGTCAACTCCTCTGGAAATACGTCCTGGAACTCACGCACTATCGGAACCTCATCAACTGACCTCGGTCTCTCTGAATCAACCCGCGTATCCATCACATACGCTACAAAACCCTTACAGCCCTGTTGTAGACACTGTCTAACTCTAGCGGCCGAACAAAATGCTGACCCAGAACGTGTACCCTTGCCGTACACCATAAGAACTCCCCCACTAGGGTCACGTATGGTCACCAATTGTTCCTCGCAGTCGATAACCGCTCCGAATCTGCTCAACCAGTCCATGCCCATGATAACACAGACATCTCCCATCGCAATAGGAACTAAATCAATCGGGAACTCAACACCGAAAATCTCGAGTACACACCCTCGGATCACCTATGTGGCATATACCACCCTCTCGTTAGCTATGGAAACTCTCAGAGGTTGACTCAACGCCTCACGACTAACACTGATGTGCTGACTAAAACCCAAAGACACAAAAGACCGACTCGCACCCGAGTCAAAAAAAACACCAAGGCAGGTACAGAACTCACAAGAAAAGTACCTACGCATAACACAATATAAGCACAATATCTCAACATCAAAATAAATACACGAAAGAATACATACCAGCCACGACATCGGGCGCTGCGTGGACCTCCTCCACGGTCAACTGAAAGGATCTCCCTCGTGCCTTCGGTGCCTCGGCCTTCACTGGCCGGCTCTCGGTAGCTCTGACAGCAGCAGGGGCAGATCCCTGAGATGCTCCCTGTGCTGATCCCTGCAGTTGCGTACACTGTGCCTTCCGGTGTCCGGTCTAGTTGTAGTGAAAACATACTACAAACCCCTTGGGGCAATCCTTGGCCAGATGCCCCTCCTTGCCACATTTGTAGCAAGACCCTGCTCTGCACACCCCATCGTGGCTCTTGCCACACTTGCCACAAGTGCAGCCCCTCTGACTCCCTGATCTCAAATCAGAGGGCTTGGCCCGCTTGGCTACCGGCTGAGACTGCACCGGTCGCCGATCCCTCCCCTGAGACTCAGCCTCCTCCTTAGCCTGGGTCTCCATCTTTATCTCCCTCTTCCGGGCATTTTCCTGAAGCTCGGAAAATGTCTGGTACGTCGAGTTCGCCATGAACTCTCGTATATCCCTCCTCAGAATTCTCAAATATCGGCTCATACGTGCCTGCTCGGAGGACACGTGCTCTGGGCAGAACATCGCCCGCTCATGGAACATTCTCGTAGTCACTGTAACAGACTTTGTACCCTGCTTGAGGGTCAGAAACTCCTGGGCCAAACGCTCCCTCTCCACCTGGGGAATGTACTCAGCTCAGAACGTAGCAGTGAACCTCTCCCAGGTCACTGCAACAAGCTCAACAGGCGTATAATGCGCCGTCACAAACTTCCACCAATCCTTCGCTCCCAAGCGAAGCTGGTTCAACGCGAACCGGACTCTCAAATGCTCTGGAGATGAACAAGTAAATAAACACCCTTCTATGTCTGAAATCCATCTCATCGCCAAAATTGGGTCCTGGGTCCCATCAAACTCCGGTGGTTTTGTGTTGCTGAACTCTCGGAACAGCAACGCATCACCACCCTGCGACCTAGTCGCAGCTATAGATGCAATGGCCGCAGCAACAGCAGCCTCAGAAAGAGCAGCGTACTTCTCATCAAATGTCTCTATCAACGTGGTCTTGATAGACCCGAACATCTCTGGTATCTCTGCCCTGATGGCCGCAGCCACCTCCTCCTGGATGATCCTACGGATCTCCTCATCACTCGTACCGCTGGTCCCTGGTGTGTGGCGCATCCCAACCATGATCTCCCTCTCTCTGAAATACAACACAAGAATAAATATTAGGGACTCGCTCGAGTATGCTCACACTCGAATACTCCACCCTACTTGTCCCTTGGTACTCCAAGGATTCTTACTTGGACTGTGCACTGACCCGGTGTCTTCAGTAGTACGGGCCCAATACTAGCGTCGACACCGCATCAGCATTCACCACAAGTCCTCCTCCCAGAGTCCCAAGTCCCAAGTACTCTACTCTCTCTAATCATATGATACTTGCTAGCAGATCTCTCACAACCTCGTCGTTGCTACCTAAACACTCTGAAGTATTCCTAGCAGCAAGACTCCTAGACTCAGGCATCACATATGAGGCCACTCTAGTCCTAATAAGAATACCTAGTCTACTCTAGCATGCATAGCATAGCTCATCATATAACATATCACATCATATCTTATAACACGTATAGTAATGGTATTTTGGGAAATCACCGTTCGGGCGCTGGCTGTTCATACACACGACTCTGATCTGTTTGTCTCGTAAGTTCTTCTTTTGAAAACTTATTTTATTATCAAAATTTCCTCAAATCCTCGGTTTGAGTTCAGATACGCCCGAAGGTGCACCCGAATCCCTTAAACCAAGGCACTGATACCAACTTGTAACACCGTAAAAATTAAAGCCATTTTTTGCATTTTCAAACACATTTTTACAAACTCATTCATTCATAAAATGTCATAGTATCATGTCTTTGTTTCACAAAATATCACCCAAGATCAAAATACATAAAATCCCATGTGCGTGTACGAATCAACCGGCGCCTTCCTGCGGTCATCACTGGTACCTGAAACACATAACACGTAACACTGTAAGCATAAGCTTAGTGAGTTCCCCAAAATACCACTCTAACACATAATAGCCACTCGAGGCTGTAACTCTGTTGACCCTCTGGTCAATGTGTCTCAGTGGGGACCTCCAGCCCCAACTCTCTGTGGGCCCTCTGGCCCTAACTCTAGGGACCCGAAAGTCCCAACTCTGTAACTATGAATCATGCATATCACATATCACAATAAATCACAACACATAAATAACATGCAACTACACTGGCATATAACTCTATAGTACTCTGTCACATAACTCTATTACCACACTAGGTAAAGTATAGTAAGAAGACTCACCTCTGGTATCTCGGTAAATCTCTGACTTAGTAAACGTTGGCCTAGCCTCCGCCTAATCATATGAAATAAATACTCTATTTAATATAACTCTCAAAGGCTAGACTATGTCCTCTTACGACACTCTCAGAAGGGTAAAAGACCGTTTTACCCCTCTCATAACTCAAAACGCCCCACAATAGACCATACCCTAAAATTCAACCAAAAGTCAACTTTCTGGGTTACGTTGTGCGTACCAGATGTGTACGCTGAGCGTACCCGGCTGCATCTCAGAATCGGGGAACGCCACCCAGTACGCGGCGCGTACTGGGATTACGCCCGACGTACTCCCCAGCTTCAGCCATTTAGCTCTTCAGGTCTTAAACAGTTAAGACCCACGTCCAAATTCTAGATCTGACCACATTTAAGCCTCATAATCCATAAAGTTGATGACTTTAAGCCTTTTCATGGTTGAACAAGCCACCAACTCCCATAATGTTCCATCCTTTAACTCTAGAAAGCTTATTACACAAGCATGACCTCAAACTAACAACCATGATGGAAACTTTATGGTTCTAAATCACTAATACCACTGAAAAGGGACAGATCTCGGACCACAGAGCACTTTACACTCATAAAGTCTCCACCTTTGGGGTTTTTAGCCCTAGAAATGGCACATGCAACAACAACCAAAAGAAGAGGAAAGTTTTGAACTTTATACCTCCAAGTGTAGCCCTTTCCTCTGTAGATCTCAGATCCAAAATGGCACCTCAAGCTTTAGCTTCCAAGAGCTCCTTTCCATCTTCTTCACTAAGTCACCAAAGCACAATTAGCTCTAACAACACTCTCACACACTAAGGACGATGGGAGGCTCTCTCTTAGTGTTTCACTCACTGATATGGAGGCTGAGAAATGAGCCTTAGCACCCTTTAAATAGTGCACAAGACAGATTAGGGTTTTTGCACCTCGGCCAGGTACGCCCGGCGTAACTCTACGTATGCCCATCGTACCTTGGCGACTCCGCATCCAAATTAAGCGCATGAGTACGCGCAGCGTACCCCTCTGGTATGCCCAGCGTAATCACTTGCTATAATTCCTCCACTCAAGGACTAATCATGACCAACCGACAAAGAATAAGGGTGAAAGAAATGCACCTGAATCTCGGGGTGTTAGAATTCTCCCCCTCTAGAACCAGACTTCGCCCCCGAAGTCTCATTCCTCGAACAACTCTGGATGCTCCCCTCGCATCTCCGACTCTTACTCCCAAGTCATCTCGGACCCCTTCTGATGTTGCCACTGAACCAAAACCAAAGGTACTTCCTTGTTCCGCAAAACCTTGATCTTCCGATCCCTAATTGCCACCGGTCTCTCAGCATAATTCAGGCTCGCATCCACCTGAATATCCTCCAATGGTACCACTGCCGACTCATCGGCTATACACTTTCGCAACTGCAACACGTGGAAGGTGTCATGAATCTGCCCCAACTCCTCAGGTAGCTCCAAACGATATGCTACCCTGCCTACGCTCGTGATCACCCGAAAAGGACCGATATATCGGGGCCCCAACTTGACCCTCTTCCTGAATTGGATCACTCCTTTCCAAGGAGAGACCTTCAGGAGCACAAAGTCACCGACCTGGAACTCAAGCTCGGACCGGCGCCTGTCCGCATAACTCTTCTAATGACTCTGAGCGGTCAATAACCTCTGCCTGACCTGCTGTATTTACTCAGTCGTCTGAAGCACGATCTCGGTACTACCCATAACATGTTGCCCTACCTCTCCCCAACAAATGGGGGTCCGACACCTTCTCCCATACAACAGCTCAAAGGGTGGCATACCAATGCTCGAATGATGGATGTTGTTGTAGGAAAACTCTGCCAAGGGCAAATATTTGTCCCAACTCCCGCCGAAATCCAACACACATGCCCGGAGCATATCCTCGAGCATCTGAATCGTCCGCTCGCTCTGTCTGTCAGTCTGGGGGTGGTATGTGGTACTAAAATAAAGCCTAGTACCCAATTCCTCATGAAATTTCTTCCATAATTTGGAAGTGAAACGTACATCTCGGTCTGAGACAATCGAGATCGGCACTCCATGCCGTGATACCATTTCCCTCACGTACATCTCTGCCAATTTCTCTGCGGAAGAGCTCTCACTGATAGCAAGGAAGTGGGCACTCTTTGTCAATCTATCCACAATCACCCAAATTGCATCGACTCCCCTAGCAGTCCTTGGCAATTTGGTGATAAAATCCATGGTAATTTGTTCCCACTTCCACTCGGGAACCTCCGACAGCTGCAACTTACCATGCGGTCTCTGGTGCTTCACCTTAACCCTACAACAGGTTAAGCACCTCTCAACAAACCACGCGAAATCCCTCTTCATACAGGGCCACCAATACTCCCTTTTCAGATATAAATACATCCTATTGGCCCCAGGATGGATCAAAAACTTCGATCGATGAGCCTCTTCCATCAATATGGTACGCGTCCCGCCCACAAACGGCACCTGTGACATCCCCATTTTCCCGGCCAGAAAAGACCGATTTGTTTATGCTTTGTTTTATAAAATCAGAGTAATCGTTTAAAGAAAACGGTTGCGGAATTTATTCCCAAAACAAGACATGATAATAACTTATCACAACATTTCTCAAAGAGAATGTATTTTCATTTAATAATAAAACCTCAGGATGTCATGTTCCGATACAGACATATAAGCATAAACAGAACTTACATTTAATTACACAATTGATTTATATCTCCTTTAAATCTCTCTGTGAAATATGTCTTCGTATTAATACCTGTGATACAAAGAAAACTGAGTGGGTCAGGCTTGGGAGCCTGGTGAGCATATAGGGTTTTCAACCCACAACAATATAATTATTATATTCAACCATCAAACAATCCATCCAATTACCCATCCCCATTATCTTCTTTATTTCTTAGGATTTTACCCTAAGAATTCAACTACCCGACATTCATCCATTCCTAGGATTGACCTAAGGAATTAGCACAAAATCTATTGCTACATAAGGCGCATCTACCAACATCATCCTTTAAGCGCCTCTTCCAGGATTACGTCATACACTATGAGGCGCGACTGCCAGGTTTATGACATTCTCTTTTAGACACATCTGCCGACATTATCTTATAAGCACATCTGCCAAGATTACCCTATAAGCGCATCTGCTATTATTATGACAATCTCTATTTGGTGCATCTGCCAAGATCACGACATTCACTACTTGGTGCATCTACCGATATTATTCTCAAACGCATCTGCTAGTTTTATGACATTCTTTAATTGGTGCATCTACCAATATCATTCTTAATCATCTTTCATACCTCATCATTTTATCACATACCAACTATCTCATCTACCCATGTTCTACCCAACATATTTGTAGATATAAAATACATATACAGTTTAACTCATTTAAAAACTATATAAAACATTCATTCCATACTCATCTCAAATAAACAACAATATATTAACACATAGCATGTATTTTATAACAAATACTTCATATTTATGTGTTAGAAGAAAGCAACCACACACTCTCCCAACATATACTTAATACATTCAAACAATACTTGTATTATACCCGTGTTTATGAAAGGGACTATACACCCACACATATAAACAACTTTATATTATACACATAGCACGTATTTTATAGAAAATATTTAATATTTATGTGTTAGAAGAAAGTAACTACACACTCACACCTAAAAACAACAATATACTTAATACACTAGAACCATACTTGTATTATGATCGTGTTTGTGAAAGGTAGTATACACTCACTTGATCAGAAGATGATCGGACAGCACTACGACTTGCAAAAGTAGTATTCTTCGGTAGATCTGGAAGATCTCCACAAAAATCGAACTTCTCGCGGGCAGAGCTTCGGCTCGGGAATCGCACTTCACGGGATCTCGGGAGCGTAAAACGTCCTTCCTAACTTGGATATGAGATCCGGGGTGTCGGGATGGCTTCGGGGGTTTACACGCAGAGCTTCGGCACAAAAACGAGGAGAAATGAGCAAATAAGCCCGTAACCCTCGCATCCTATTTATAGGAGGCTGAAGCCTCGGAGTACGCGGGGCGTAAGGCTCCGAAATCGTCATTGCTTACGTATCCGAAGAACTCGAGTGCGAGGCGTGTCATGCTTCGCTGTACGCGGGGCGTACATCGGATCAGATTGGTGACTCCTTCGGATATACATCTGATTTAAAGATTTAAATTTAAATACAAAATATTTAATAAACTTCGGAAATTCATATCTTCTTCATACGAACTCCGTTTTCGACGTTCTTTATATCCACGCGAAGGTGAGACTACACTCTACGACTTTTGTTTAGACTTTGTTGGCTAATTTCGACTTTTATTTTTATTATTTATTTTTAATAGGTCGAGAGAGAAAATTTCATTATAAATTCATAACTTCTTCGTCCGACGTCCGTTCTTGCCTAACTTTTCGTCGTTTCGCTACTAACAACGAGATCTTCGATTCTCATTTAGATTGCTAAGGCTAAATATCACTCTAACGTAAATTCACTTTTTACGTCATTCAGCGTTGTGCCGGTTCTGTCGCGAAACTTCAACAAGTCATAACTTCTTCGTTATAACTCGGATTTTGGCGTTCTTTATATGCACGGAAACCTCGTAACGTATAAAACAACTTAGTTAGGTTTATTCATCCTAAATAATCTTCTATCAAAAAGTCATTTTTGCTCCGCGTCCAAATTAAGCGCATGAGTACGCGCAGCGTACCCCTCTGGTACGCCCAGCATACTCACTTGCTATAATTCCTCCACTCAAGGACTAATCATGACCAATCGACAAAGAATAGGGGTGAAAGAAATGCACATGAGTCTCGGGGTGTTACATTAGACATCTACAAGCCAGCTTCATGACAGTCTTGCCTTAATACCTACTTCCAACGTATTATCGATTGTGGATGGTTTGATTAACTTAGTCATTCGGGAAGAATGACCTAGTTATTCTGGAAGTCAAAACATGCAAAGTGAAACACAAGAATAATCGAATCCAATATGGTCTCAGAACTTATGAATATAAATAGAACACCTTTTATTTATCACCATATTGACTACACATTATTCATTGCATAATGTTTCAAATCATCAACTTTATACTTGAATCAAAATAATAGTCATGCCATGCTCTAAGCATGCACACTATGTTTATCCAAACTATAGTTATGGCACACACCAAGTATGCACACTATGTTTGTCTATTATCCTTACCTTGTGGAATAGATCAATTGAATATAATTCCAATGATTCTCATTTCACAATCCTAAATCCTTACCGTAAATGTAAGGATTCTAAATTTGTGCCATTTACCGAAATCTATTAGATTCTAAACTTATATGCATTGATCCTCTTGTAATGACTATGCACAAAGTCACAAAGACTTGTCAACAGACATTACAAAGTATTCTAATGGATATCATTCCATGAAAACGAAGCCTCAAATTCAAAGTACATTTCTTTTAACATCCTTTTTGCATTAAGTTTTCTAATCTTACATAGATTGAATAACTTCCACCTATTGGAACATTTCGATATTCCCATTTTAACTATAACTTCTGAACAAGAGTTGCCTTTTTTCAGAATATGTCATTATGGTCCTCTCCAAAAAATTTACACCATACTTCCAACTGTCCATGAGCAACCAATATTTGGTAAACCTTAGATTGTCCTCTACAATTGCTTAATCACTTTAGTCATATCCAGTTCTAGTACTTTTTCCCTCTTAGTGCTCTAGGCATTTGGAAAAATATAGAACATGTGAATATTATAGCACATGTAATTGATCCTATATCTGAAGCATATGGGATACGATTCATGATGTCTCACATAAAGACATGATTCTAGATCAGTCTTTTGCTACAATATTTTTTATTTGCCATGTTTTCATAATTCGACTATGAAGAGGGATTTCGTAATCATAATTGAATTTGAGAACGCAATATACATAGAATTTCCTTAAGTTGACCCATTCCAACATAAAATTCATATATATATATATATATATATATATATATATATATATATATATATATATATATATATCCTTGACTAAAGATGATTAAAATCTCAATCTAAGCATTTAGAATTGAAATGAAGTATAATTTCCTCTCCCTTAATTATAGCAAAAACAACTTTTGCCAATTGAAACTTTTGTTTTCTATAATTAACATTGTTACTTGAAATACTTATTATAATTATCATGCTCCCCATTACATGATGATTATTAGTATAACACTTATGCTCCCACTAGCTTTGACATATACTCAGAAATCAGCTGGACTTCTAGAAATCAATACTTTATTGACTTTCTTACCAAAGTTCAGATTTCTGATACGAGATGCTTTGTTAGAACTTTATCAAAATCATACACCTTTCCTTAGATAGCACACATGTGTGTCTAAACAATTTTAGAACTATGAAAAGGAATGTCGTAAGCATAGTCTCAATTGGTTAGACCTTTGCCATTCCTCACAAGTCCATGTTAGTGTGCCGGTTAACCACACACGCTCCACTAACGACTATGAGAATGCAAATATCACAATTGCTAACTACTTAAAACCACTTAGTGAAAGCGTTTCCTCACCATCATTTTCAGGAATCAGAGAGAAACCTTATGACACTTAGATTTTATTGTGTATGTGTTCTTATCCATGTGAATTTGTCAAAACAATAATCACAAGACAAGGTTAGTCAAAAATCCAAAACTCATATGGACGGAACTTGTGCATTCTTAACTTCTTGCCACCGGGCAGCACAAGGGCCTAACATTGCTTCCAAGTTGTTATGGGCACATCAATAGGAATATGTCAACACGATAGGTTATAAGCCTCAAGTCGTGTGCTAGTGATAAACTACAGGTTTTACCCTTGATTAGTTCTTGAAACTCTTTCAAGATCTTTAAGACTCCCACTGTCATCTTGACATATAAGACTCTCTTGCCAAGACCCATTCCTTTACAAACAAATATTTAAGAGATAGTGCAGATTCTTATCAAGACAAACACTTCACACAATTAGCCTTAGTTGCTCTTTGTTTTATCCAAAACATCACAACTTACCAATTTCAGTTGTACAAGAGTAGAACACATTTTACTCTTACATTTGACAAGTGTTATAAACCTTTCTTTAAGATATGTCACTCAAGTTACAATCTCGGAGTATAACTCTAAGAATTGTTTTGGAACGAAGTATGAGTCATCTTTTTTATTTAACCATTTCAACAATTCATGATTCCTCTTCTTAGCCATAGGAATGCACTAAGATGTCCTTAGAGGACAAACTGGGATATGGTTTCTTAATCACTAAGATGATCACAAAACATGATACTTAAGTACTCTCCCAACTTGTCATATTTCAGAAACTTTTATCTTTCTGTCAAATGTGATTCTTCTCATTCGTTCTGCCATACATCGAAACTTTTCCAATGCTTCAGAATGATACTTAAACTTGTAAGTATAACTATATTTACTAAGCTTTAGTAAATCATGACGAATAGTCTTATCAATCTTTTGTTGTGGACTTAACCAGTGCACAATAATGTGTACTCGATCCTTTATTCCTTCACTTGACTCATATATACATGTGAACAAGGAATTAGTCTTAATTTTTCAACGATGAAAATTCTCATTCATCATACGACTTGCATGATTCCAAGTTTCTGTCCAATTGAAACTTGGGTGATGAGAATCTTTCCTTATTTGGTAAATTTAGACACTACCACAAATGAAAGAATCAAATTCATATTTCCATTATTGCTAGAAACGTACAAACATCAATTTTCCATAAATGCCATTGCAAGGAGATATAAAAAAAGTAACACAAATTTTTATTTATTTATAAATGCGGAAAAAACTTTTTCCTTACAATGCAACTTTAAATGAAAACTATGCTTTTACATATTTTCTAGCAATCTATCATAACTCCTAAGTAGTAGCCCAAGAATCTGATATTCGAACCATGCGATTGAAATCCATCTTCGCAATCAGATTCAACATAATCTTCCTTTAAGTTTCTTTCCCTTTGCTTAATCCTACCAAACTTCAAAATGTAACTAACTCACATTTAGTATTAAGAATCATCAATTAGGAACTTAACATAGTTATATAGTGGACTTACCTGAAGCAGGGTCAAACTTTTTGACTTTACCATACTCATGATATTTAAGGTAAATAGCGCAGCTTCGCAACCAATGCCTCTTCCTTTGGCAATAGAACCATATGGACTCTTTGGTAATGGTACATGAGACTATCTTAAATTTAGCCTTTCTCTTTACCGCTTGGTCAACCGAGCTGACTATGGCCGATCCCTTTCCATTGGGAAGAGAAAGCTTTTCTAGATATCCAATGTTACCATTGTCAATGTCCATGGAAGTTTGGGAAGTTGATCTTCTAATCAAATTTGCTTTAACAGTGCTCCAGATCATTGCTGATTCAGCAGCATCAAGCAAATTGATGAGATCATTAAGGGTCATGTCATGGTCTGTCATATGGTAGTCCTAAAGGAACTCACTACATGACATAGAAAGTGATTGAAGAACCTAGTCAACAACCAACTTCCTCAAGACTTAGACACCCAACTCTCCCGGCTTGTTACTATGTCACTTCATCTCCAAGATGTGAGCACACATAGACTTTTCTTGCCAATAGGGCTTGAGTGACCTTGAACTATTCAACAACTTGTGGGTTAGGGAGAATAATTGGAGGAGGTGGAGGAAGAAAAGTATGATTTCCATTATCCAACCACGGAATATCATCTTCATTAGGAAATCTTGTTCCAAGAGATTTGGGAAGATCATAGTTGTCTAAACCAGACATCTATAATGGGAGAAATTCAAGTTAGTTGATTCAAATTCCTTAATATAATACCCAATATGAAATATAAAGGCTAGGACACAACAAAAAATTTTATAACTTGGAAGAGGGATGTCGTAACCCGAGATATAAAATATTTGAAGGTAGGCGAATGACGATTCACCAATTTCCACCATGAAAAACGAAAAAATTTATTAGGTTTTAATTGGATTTGTAACTCCAATATCTTTTGAGATTCATTGAACTTTTCAATTCCATGTTTCAATCTCAATTGTGGCCTCTCAAGTTTGTGACTGTGATGTCGAGGATCACAAACAAAGTGTGAATAACCATGCAAATATACTTGGTACTCCTAATTTTTATCACCTAATCGATGTGCCTGTTAACCACACGCGCTCCACCAATTCTATGATAAACCTTAAGCCACCCTTTTCCAACCTTGTTAAATCCAAGTTAGTGTTCCGGTTAACCACACGCGCTCCACTAATGACTTAAGTAAAGTGCAAAGTGTAATTTCATGGGTTAGCACCAAATTCAAATTTTCCTAAAGTAACTAAGATTGGGAATTTATAAAATGTTTAGTTACTTTATATTTATCATTATATTTATAGTGAAGGGAGAATTAGATTCCTGTCAAACCCGTTCAGCTAACGACCCTCCACCAGTCAAGGAAGCGGTGGGTGAGAGTGGACACCCATTAAACTGTCATTTTATAGGCAGTAACCTTATAACCCCCTTATAGATCGGCTTCGTGAATGAGGCCTACTAACGGTAAGACTGACTTTGTTCTTATACATACATACATACATATATATATATATATATATATATATATATATATATATATATATATATATATATATAACTATTAACTATTAATATTATAATAGTATAAGGGTTGAATGTTAACTTTTAAAATTCTAAGGGTTTAACATGGAATTAAAGTATTCATGAAGGGAAACTTTACAAATTCCAAAACTTGAGAGCAAGTTTTGAACAATTCAAAAAACTATTCAATTCCATAACTTATGAGTTTAAAGTAGTTTTAATGAAAAACTCTTCAAGTTCCATAACTTGAGGACAAGTTATGGAAGACTTTAAAACATTTAAAAAGAGAGACTCTTCATTTTCATAACTTATGGAAATCTTATGAGTTTTAATAATCATAAATGTGACTTTTCATATAACTTGAGGACAAGTTACGAAAACACATATTATGAACAACGTTTAGATCAATTTGGATTGAAAACATATTATCACATAACTTTTCAATTAATCTAAATCAACTCATAAGAACAAGATAATTCAAATAATTTTTTTTCATGAAATTAGCCTAACCATTAAACTAATAGAAAACATGAATCTACTGACAATTATCTATGAAATTGGATTAGCATGAACACTACCACATCAAAAACAAGTTTACAAGTTTAAAAACGGGCTTAGGGTGATGTTCCTAGTCCAATTCCATCCAAAAAAACTCGAAAATATATTGTCTGGGGGTCCAACTCTTCGAGTGCATGAACCAACTCAATGAGTTGGATGATTTTATCCATGGACTTGGCGATTCCATCAGTGGACTCGGCGAGTCCACTATCCAGAACAGCAGAAAATCGATTTTGTTCAGCATTTTTCAGCAATTTGCATCAAGTATAATGGAAAACAAGCCTAGGCTTTGATACCACTGATGGGTTTTAAGCATTATAACACTCTTATGCTGTACCTTATATCTATGTTTTCTCTATTATACAACCAAATATTCAATATTCCAAGGTTTCATCCTAACTAGCATAATATGAAGCAACTACACTACAAGAATCTAGTAGAATGACATACCTTTTGATGGAGCTTGAAGTCTTGAATCTTTAAGATCCTAATGCCCCAAGTGTTGCACCTCAAATGGTTCACACAACACCAAGAACCCTTGGAATAACTTGAGAATAAGGATACTTGCACCAAATCGGTTATGCCCTCTTGTGTACACACACTAGTGCTCATTTCATGAGCTAGGGACCTCTTTATACAGTGTGGAGGATTAGGGTTACATTCATGTAAACCCTAATACCCATGACCTTTCATTTCCATAGGATCCATGGGTTAAACACTCCATGGACTATCCATGAAAGCTTAGCCCAACCTAAATGAACTTGGCCCATCATATATATAAGAGTCCATACTTAATTAGTTCCTTTTGATCACTAAATTAATTCTAAATTAATTCTTGATCAATACTAATTAAATAATGTGATTTCATATTAATATATTAGAACATATAGTATATTAATATAAATCATAAGTATCCTTTTTCTCATTTTGTCTATCCAATTGTTCCGATGCCATGCAACCCAAATGGACCATGCCAAATCGGGTCAAGTACATACCAATTATAGTTATAGGCTTAGACACTAATCCAATAGTTTTGGCACACCATTCTTTTATTATGATATATGTTTGACTTGTATGGCTCACAATTATGTATGGTATTATCCTGTTGAAAGAGACGGAAGGGATAGGCCAACACCCAGATATGCTAGGCAGTATGTTGACATGTATGGTATGTGGTATTTAGGGAAATCACTAAGCTTCGTGTTTATGGTTTTTCAGTTTTGGTTTCAGGTACTACATTTTTAAAGGAAAGGAGTCGGCGATAGCAACGCATCGCATTATGTTTTCCGCAAATGAGATCTTTGGGATTACACTCTGATATTGTTTTATGATAACAAGTTTTGATTATTGACATTTTGGTTTTGACATGGGATGTTATTATGTAAGTTTTATATTGTTAGTTTTATAATAACTTAATTATAAATGAAATTTTTGGTCTTAAATTTTGGGATGTTACACCTCTTCTTCTCCATCTCCAAATCCAACTCCCTTTCCCAAGCCCTCGCAATCATATCCTCCAATGTCTTGCAGCTGGATCGGCTCACAAACTGGCAGAGATCACTTTGTAGCATCTCATGGTATCAGGCCTTTTTCATCTCCTCGTCCACCAGGTACTGTGCAACATGAAGGGCCTTCTTCGTGAACATGGCGGTGATCTCAGTCACCGTCCCAGTAGTCTGCTGGAGATCCTGGAACTCCCTCGCAAGCTGCTGCACCTGAATCATAGGTGCAAACTCGGACCTGAATTTGGTCGAAAATTCACTCCAGGTCATAGTATCAAGGGCATCATCAGCAATCGCATGCCCGACCTCCTCCCACCAGTCGCATGCCCTGTCCTTCAGGAGACATGAAGCAAGTCAGACCTTGTCCCCCTCGAGACATTTGTTGGTACGAAAGACGTTGGCGAAATCAGCCAACTACCTTATGCTAGCAATGGGGTCCCAAGCCCCATGATATTCTGGAGCTCCACAAGCTCGGAACTCCCTGAAATTCATCGTGCATGCCCCTATCATCGTCGCCATCTCGGTGCAGAAAGCACCCAACCTCTCATCAAGAATCTCCAAAATACCCTCCTTGTCCATATCGAAGATCACAAGAGTCTTGTCCAATATACTGCGCGTGACCTTAGCTAAAATGAACTCTTTCATCTGCTCATCGAGTTGGCCAGCTCCAGAGCCCGAGCTTGATTCCTCACCGGCGCTAGAGCTGCCAACTGGCCTATTACGTAGCATCACCATACTAAAAGTACACCATAACAAACATTAGAATACTCATCATAACTCTAGGGATCTGACATACTACAAGTTCCCTGAGTTCATCTTAACCTTCCTTAATTCGAGTACGGATCCTCTACTTTCAGTAGTACGGGCCCATAGTACCTTCCACATCTATCCGTACTTTCCTCAAGAACTGCCTTGACTCCACCAAGTCCCTTTCACTACTACTATTCTCCGCTCTAAACTCAACCTAGGCTTGCCCTAGGGTAATCTCCGACCCACTCTCCACCATCAGCTGCATAAGAAGTCCCTGCTATCCCCCCTAACTAGCTAGTGAATACAATTACATATAACTAAGACCAGATAATTCTTCGAATGAGAGGTCCTGCCCTACAAAGGTTAGACTTAAACAAGAGTTGTGAAATAGAGCCAAACCTAACCTTCTGAAATTATTTAGTCCTCGTAATATGTAACTTAACATATTCATTTATTAGTTAGTTAAAGATAACCAAGACTCCTAAAAGCACAAAGCAAGCAGCATTTGAGCATTAAGTAAACAAAACCAAGCATAATGTAATCAGGCCATCATATTAATGACTAATCAGTACTAGCATGCAGTTCATAAAACTCACACATATAACAGGCATACAAGGCATCCATCCTAGATCCTTAGCCCCTAATCTAGCATGCAGTTCTCATAAGCATATCATAACATAAACTTATATGGGTAATTTGGGAGAAGTTATTTGAGCTCGGCTGATTGCATGCACCACACCCTTTTCTCTTTTCAAAATCTTTTTTATAAAAATGGTTTTCTTTTAAAAATTTTAAACCAAGTCCTCATTTTAAGTTCAGTCACACCCCGAGAGTGTGCCTGAATCCCTCAAACCAAGGCTCTGATACCAACTTGTAACATCCCAAAAATACGGTCCAAAGTTTTCGTTTTTAAATTATAATAAAACCATAGTTGTCAAAACATCACATAAAGATCATAACTCATTATTTCTCAAAACATCATAAACAACTGTCAGACATATCAGAGTAAAAAAAATCGCAGGCTAAAATTACGGTGTGTGCACTGCAATTGTAACACCCGGAAACCAGAAAGCCAATTAAGGAAAGAAAACCTCCAATCAAGAAGGCAACTCGCCGAGTCAAGGACAAGAACTCGATGATTAGGAATGTTGATATGCATGTTTTTGGAAGAGCAACTCGAAGAGTTGGAAGGGATCAACTCTACGAGTTGGAAGGGGTTTGGAAAACCCTAATTCCCGGGATTTCCACTCTATTTAAACAACTTAAGCTCTAGGGTTTTAGCCTCATTTCCATCCTCCAAGTCCCAAATCCTACATCTAGAAACCCTAATGCATTTGTGAGATTTTAAGCCATTTTTTAGTGAAGTTTTGTGTGTGTTGAAGCTTGTGAAGGAAGGAGAAGCTTGGGGATTCAAGAAGAAGCTAGTGGATCTAGAGACTCCATTTCATTCTCATCTTTTTCAGGTAAGCAAGTCTCAAACTTTCTTAGTAACTTCTTAGGTCTTCTTATTATCATTTTATTGTGTATTTGGTCCAAGAAGCATGACCTTTGGGACATGGACGTCCCAAGTGAGTATACCATCAGATCTGGAACCATGGAGGGATTTCATGGCATAAAGGTGCAAACTTTATGGCCATTGAAGCCCCATGCAAGCTATAGGATGTCATTTTGGCCTTTTAAGCTCCAAAAGGCCACGCATTGAGAGAAAGGTGGAAGCTTTACGTGTTCATGTAGTGTCTCGGGTCCATATCTTAGTTTATACGGCTTAGTTTAGAGTATTGATGGCATTAGAATCAAGATCCATATCCTAAAGAGTTAGGGTTTGAGCTAAACCCGTTAAGTGAGGTTATTAACGGGTAAAGTTGGAAACTTTATCCTTAAAAGTTCATTTTCAGTGTATATGAGAAGTATGAAGCTTAGATCTGAAGAGTAGGGGCTTAATCCATTAGGACATAGAACAGACTGAGGAACTCGACGAGTCTAGAGAGGAACTCGACGAGATGTGTCGATTCGTCCTAATTCTGTAAAGGGTAGAACTTGACGAGTCTAGGGAGGGACTCAACGATTTGACATGTTTTATCATGACTATGATTAGCAACAGAACCCGGCGAGTCCGGGGGATGGCTCGACGAGTTGAGTCAGCTCGGAGTGTTGACTTTGACTTTGACCTTGACTTGACCAAGGTTGACCCGTGAAGGGGTCTTGAGAATGGGTTGAAGGCACTATTTCACCCGGCATTTGAGGTGAGTTTTCTCTAGTAGGAACGGGTCGAAGGCACTAATGCCGACCCATTTATGTATGTTAGTATGTTCCGGACTAAGGTCGGATGTCGGGCAGGTCCCGATTTAGGTTTATATATTCTCCGGGTTTCGATCCGATGTTGGGGTGGTACCCAATGAATATTTGTATGCTTGATGTCTTTGTGATTCTTGCATGTTTTTATATATGTATGTTTCTGGACTACAGTCCGATGCCGGGGCGCTTCCCAAGGAAGGTTTGTATGCTTTCCGGATCTCGGTCTGATGCCGATCGGGGCTCGAGGAATGTTTATATGTGTATGATTAGGTGATTATGCTTATGTTTATGTGTATTAGTAGATATAATCATACGTACGCCGAGCTTTGCTCGATGCCGGGTGGGGCCGAATGTCGGGCAGGGCCCGATGTAGCAAGGTGAGGCCCATAATATGTTGTTATGTGATTATGTGATATCTGTATGGTATGTGTTAGTTTGGGGAGATCACTAAGCTTCGTGCTTACGGTTTTCAGTATTTGTTTCAGGTATTTCGAGTAGCAAAGGGAAGAGCTCGAGATGACTGCATGGCACACATCGTTTATATTTAGCCTGGGATGTTTTACTCTGATTTATTTGACATGTGATTGATATGGATATACTGTTTTGATACTGGAAATATTATGGATCATGTTTTGATAAATGATTTTTATTAATTCTAGTTTAATTAATGATTTAAAAATGAAATTTTTGGACCGTATTTTTGGGATGTTTCAGCAGTCATCCCGAGCTCTTCCCTTTGCTACCATAAGTACCTGAAACCTAAAATGAAAACTGTAAGCACGAAGCTTAGTGAGTCACCCCAAACTACCACATACCATACATATAATCATATAATTAGATAATAACATAGCATGGGCCTTGCCCGCTACATCGGGTCCCGCCCGGCATCGGGCCCCGCCTGGCATCAAGAAAGCTCAGTTTACGTATAAACATATCAATAAATACACATAAATAATCACATAACATAAACATGTAAACATTCCTCGAGCCCCGCCCGACATCGGACGGAAATCCGGAAACATATAAACATTCCTCAGGCATTGCCCGACATCGAACCAGAGTCTGGTAACATACAAAACAGACACATGCTAGAATCACGAAGACATCAAGCATGCAAATATTTCTCAGGCCCCGCCCGACATTGGATCGGAAATCCAGAAACATATAAACCAACATTGGGCCTTGCCCGACATTGGTCCTAAGCCCAGAACATACTAGCATACATATACTGGCCGACTTCGGTGCCTTCAACCCATTCATAAAGGAGGGAACTCACCTTGCAAAGCTGAATGCAGAATCTCATGTTAAGGAATCTCTAACGGCTGCTCCCACGACTCTGCAAGCTATCATTACCACAATAATACTTAGTTAAAATCCAATAATCCTCCTTAGGGTAAAATGACCATTTTACCCCCTAATATAATTTGGACCATAACCTAGGCCTAATTTCATAACATCCGTGGTCCCAATTCTATCCAAACTTTCTAAGCCCACTAATGGCCAACTTATGGCCCAACTTCTCAAATGGGCCTTTCCTTAAGCCCAAACATGTCCTTAGCCCAATAACTGGATTTTGATGGCCCACTAAGGCCTAATAGCTAAGAAGTCCAAAGATTGGCCCAAACCAAGGCCCAAATGATGAAGAATCTGGATACAACTTGTACGCTTAGCGTACGGGCTTGTACGCTCAGCGTAGTACCCTGTTAAGCCATAAAATCCAAAAGGGCTTAATCCCTCAAGACCTTAAGCTCCAAACACATATCTGAGTCCACTAAAGTGTTTCAACCAATAAAGTCGATTACTTGGTGGCTGACAACCCACGATATGGACCTGAACTTGGAATATAGCAACTAACTTCCATGTAAATGACTAGAACTCATGCATGGTCACAAAAGGACCTTCAAGATTGAAATTTTACTGCTCTTGGGACTAATTTAGCACAAAGGGTGGCAACCCGAAGCCTAGAAACGGATTGGACTCATAAAAATCCATTCCCTGACTAAAAGAGGTCCAAAACATCATTAACATAGATCTAAGCATTCATGAGGCAAGTTGAAAGCTTTTTAACGGTGGTGTTATCCCAGATCCTTGAGCTCAAGCTACTCAAGCACTTCTTCTTCAACTTCTTTTTTCTCATTCCAAGCTTCAAATCTCCAAAATAAGCTTCAAAAGGCCAAAAACACACAAGGATGAACACTGAAAGGTTTTTAGGGTTTCTGAGTCAAGGTGGCTGGTAAGGAGGCAAGGGTTTGGGACATAATGCAGTATTTATATGGCTTAAACCCTAAAAATTAGGGTTTTGACGGTATATTTTAAATATTAACACAGCTAGTCTTACCATGTCTAGGCTCACCCATTCTGATAGAGGGATTTAAGGAGGTCTCTATGATTCCTAATGAGGTCGCTTTTTATTATGCTTCATGCTTACCACCCTCACAACCCTGTTGCATTTTGAGAATGGAGTTACCGAATAGGTTTGATAGTGATAATGGTCAACCTAAATGTATTCTAAATACAAATATAAAACAAAATCATGTTTTATTTAATTAAAAGTGAATCTTATGTAATCCATAAAAATTGCACATTTTTAAAAAACTTTTTGTTCGAGCTCGTGTGGTTAACCATCAGGTGAATTTTAGAGTATAAGTAGAAAATGATGTGAGACTCACGAATCTCGAGTGTAACTTGAGCCAGGGACCATGCAATGTTGTATGGGTGATTCACCATCTATTAAAATGATCTGCGACATCCCCGTCATTGATTTTGAGATGAACATAATCCAAGATTAACATGCCATTGATAGTCAATGAATCTCAAAGATCCAGGAATTCCGTAGTGATCGAAATTGACAAAGAGCTTTTTCTAACTAAATAACTTTGTGATATGTTTTCGGCATCCCTTTACATACCATTAAGCCAAATATGGATCCTAGCCTTGATTTAATAATTTGATTTAGGGTGATTATTTATTAAGGATTTTATATATCAAACTAATTGGAAATTTATCTTTTATAGATTCCGATCCCATTCCACAACAACAACAACAACACCAATCCTCATCTTCCTCCTCCTCCTCCAACTCAAAACTCAAGCTCTCTCTGATGTCAGTTATAAACAGGGAAAGGATCAATGACGATGGATCTAACTATCTTGATTGGATCAGGACCTTGAGATTCATGTCAAGATATGAGAACAAAGAGTATGTTCTCGACAATGATGTTCTGAAACTTGGAGAGAATTCTACCCCAAATGAAGTTACTGCCTACAACAAGAATTACGACGAATCCACCAAAGTGGATTGCCTTATGTTAGTGACCATGCCTTCTGGTATCCAAAAGAGCTTTGAAAATTGGGGTGCTTATGACATAAACCAGCAGCTCGAGGACATGTTCCAAGAGCAGGCTAGTCAAGAACGATTTGAGATCGTTGAGTCCCACATGGCATGTAAACAACAAGAGGGAGCTTATGTGTGTGTGCACATCCAAAAGTTGAAGTCGTATAGACACAGACATGGGAATCTAGGTGTCGAGTTGCCTAAGGTGTTCACCACTGACACGGTCTTGAACTCTCTTAGTAGTTTATATTCATAGTTTATCATGAACTTCAATATGAACAACCTCGATAAGACCTTGATGGAGTTACATGACATGCTCAAGAAAGCTGAGGCGAGCTTGAAGAAACCCAAAAACTCCAACCCTACTACTCTAGTCTTGGCCAATGATCAGTGTTCTTCTAAAAGGAAAAGGGTTTCTCATCCCAAAGGAAAAGGAAAGGCTAAGGTCGGACAGTCTGACCAAGGCCCTAAGAGAAAGGTCTAAGATGGGATATCTCTTCTGCTGATCCAAGTGAGGCCATTTGTTTTTATTGTCATACAAAGGGACAATGGAAGCGTAGTTGCCCTAAATAACCCAATTACCCATTCTCGTTATTCTCACTTTACGTCCCTAAGACGACTAACATAAGGGACCTAGTCTAAGAATATTTCATCGGGGCGACAACACTTGCTTCGGGGGTTCCTCAGAAATATAAGTCAAATAAGGCAACCATGAGGGGGATGGAGTACAGCGAATGAACACCCAAGTTCATTAACACCTACAGGTGGCGAACCTGCTAATGTTCCACAAGACTGTCTAGAAAAGTCTGTGGTCGTCATCTAAACTCCGCTAGATGACTGAATCAAAACAACAGCGAGACCTCTCATCTGTTTATTACACACCAACTATCTACCCATGTTCTACCCAACATATTAGTAGATAAAAATATACATTTTTATACATAGATAAAAACCTGTATAGCATGCTTTGATCAATACATATTCCACATAACAGATGAGGCACACACACATAACACGTATTTCATAGAAAACAAATCAGATCTATGAGATAGAAGAGAGTGTATATACATTCACACATATAACACAAAATATACACATAACACGTATTTCGTATAAAATACTTCATAATTATGCGTTAGAAGAAAGTGACCACACACTCACACCTATAAACAACAATATACTTAATACACTCGAACCATACTTGCATTATTATCGTGTTTATGAAAGGTAGTATACACTCACTTGATCAGAATATGATCGGACAGCACTACAACTTGCAGAAGTAGTAATCCTCAGCAGATCTGGAAGATCTTCACAAAAATCGAACTTCTCGCGGGCAGAGCTTCGGCTCGGGAACCGCACTTCTCGGGATCTTCGGGATCTCGGGACTTGCTTCGGGGCTCGAGAATAATACCGAGGCTTCGATGTATTTCTGGCACGCAAATCGATGCAAAACGGGAGAGAGAAGAGAGAAAAATAGCAAAAGAGTCGGTTGCCTTTAGATCCTATTTATAGGAGGCTGGAGCCTCGGAGTACGCGGGGCGTACTGCTCTGAAACGTCATCGCTTACGTATCCGAAGAACTCGAGTGGGAATGTCGACATACCTCGGTGTACGCGGGGCGTAGGCTAGTACGCAGGGCGTACTTCAGATGAGTCCGATGACTCGTCTTCGGATATTACCGGGATTTAATAATTAAATTTAATTATTAATTATTTAATAAACTTCGAAAATTCATATCTTCTTCATACGAACTCTGTTTTCGACGTTCTTTATATCCACGCGAAGGTGAGACTACGCTCTACAACTTTCGTTTGGACTCCGTCAGCTAATTTTAATTTATTTTTATTATTTATTTTTAATAGGCCGGGACAGAAAAATTTCGTTATAAATTCATAACTTCTTCGTTTGACGTCCGTTCTCGCCTAACTTTTCATCGCTTCGATACCAACAACGAGACCTTCGATCCTCGTTTAGATTGCTTCGGCTAAAAACTGCTCGATCTCAAATCGAGTATTTCAGGCTGCACACCGCTAAGCCGAAACTTCGATAAAACATAACTTCCTCATACGAAGTCAGATTTGGGCGTTCTATATATATTCGGCAACCTCGTTTCAACTACTACAACATTATCCAAAGATATCAAGTTTATATTACACTTAAATTTTGACACTTATTTTTATTCTTAATTATTCAAACCACATAATTAAGCAATTAAGCACAAAACACACAATACTTATATAATACAATCTTATTATTTCAAAACGGGTTACAAAGGTTAACCTAGACGATTACATTGCTAAAAATGGCAAGCCCGGAAACACAGGCGTTACAATTCTCTCCACCTTAGAATGATTTCGTCCCCGGAATCACACATCAACAAACAAATGCGGATAGAGACTCAACATGTCACTCTCCGTCTCCCAGGTGAGATTCGGCCCATTCGTGTGTTTCTATCGGACAAGCACTAACCCAACCATTTTGCGTCGCAACTTCTTAGTCTTTCAGTCAACAATTGCCTCTGGTTCTTCAATCAACCTTTTGTTCTCATCAATTCCCAATTCAGAAATTGTAATTATATCGGGAACTTCTCCCGTGAACTTCCTCAAATAACACACATGAAAAGTGTTGTGAATTCCATTCAGTTCTTCGGGTAATTCGAGCTTGTAAGCTTGGTTCCCAACCCTCTGAAGAACTTTAAATGGTCCAATAAACCTTGGACTCAACTTTCCCCTTTTACCAAATCTTATAAGTCCCTTCCACGGCGAGACTTTAAGCAAAACTGAATCTCCAACCTCAAAAGTCATCGGTCTTCGCTTTTTGTCAGCATAGCTCTTTTGACGATCCTGAGCTGCTAACATTCTTTCCCTAATTATTTTCAACTTTTCAGCAGTTTGATGAACCATCTCTGGTCCCATAAACTTCTTTTCCCCGGCTTCAAGCCAACAAGACGGCGTACGACACTTCTATCCATACAAAGCTTGATAAGGTGCCATCTTAATGCTCGAGTGGAAACTATTATTGTAGGAAAATTCTACCAATGGTAAATGTTCATCCCAATTACCTAGGAATTCCAAGGTACATGCTCTCAGCATATCTTCAAGTGTTTGTATTGTTCTTTCACTCTGACCATCAATCTGCGGATGGTAAGCTGTACTTAAACATAACTTGGTACCCATTTCCTCTTGTAGACTTTTCCAAAACCTCGAGGTGAAACGGCTATCACGATCCGATACAATCGTTAACGGAACACCGTGAAGCCTCACAATTTCCTTCACGTAAGAATTCGCAAGCTTTTCCATAGACCATTTCTCCTTGGCTGCTATGAAATGCGCACTCTTAGTGAATCAATCAACGACCACCCAAATCATGTCGTGACCATTCTTTGTTCTGGGCAGTTTAGTGACAAAATCCATAGCAATGTCTTCCCACTTACCCATAGGCACCGGAAATGGTTCTAAACTCCCGTACGGTTTCTGATGTTATGTCTTGACTCTCGCACAAGTCACACACTCTGCCACATACTTTGTAACATCAAGCTTCATCGTCGGCCACCAGTAGTAGGGTTTCAGGTCCCTATACATTTTAGTTCTACCAGGATGAATTGAGTACATGGTTTTGTGAGCTTCTTCCATCAGAAGATCCCTAATTTCTCCTGACTTAGGTACCCAAATACGATCTTGGAATACCTTCAGTCCATGACCGTTTGTACCAAACACCAACGTTTTACCCAAACGTTCCTCCTTTCGGTCATTTTTCTCAGAAGCTTCCTCTTGAGCTTTCTTTATACTTTCCACAATGGTTGAGACAACTTCAATTCTCAACGCTCTTGGCCTTTTCCTTTCAAGATTGATTTTCCGACTGAGAGCATCAGCAACAACATTAGCTTTACCGGGGTGGTAAAGTATCTCGCAGTCGTAGTCTTTAAGTAATTCTAGCCAGCGTCGTTGCCTCATATTCAATTCTTTCTCATTAAAGAGATATTGGAGACTCTTATGATCAGTAAAAAGTTTGCACTTCGTGCCATAGAGGTAATGCTTCCATATTTTTATAGCGAAAACTACCACTGCCAACTCCAAATCATGAGTCGGGTAATTCTTTTCATGCTCTTTTAGCTGTCGAGACGCATATGCTATTACCTTTTCTCTTTGGGTCAAAACACAACCCAATCCAACCCCAGACGCATCGCTATAAACAACAAAGTCTTCAACTCCATCGGGTAGAGAAAGTATCGGTGCCTCGCATAGCTTCTTCTTTAGCTTCTCGAATGCTTCTTTATGCTTATCACTCCAAGCATAAGTAGCTCCTTTGTGGGTCAAAGCTGTTAATGGAGTAGCAATCGAAGAAAAGCATGGGATAAACCTACGGTAATATCTGGCTAATCCTAAAAAGCTTCAAATCTCCGTGGGACTTTTCGGTTGTTCCCACTTCATTACAGCTTCAATATTTGCTGGATCAACCATTATCCCTTGTTGGTTGACCACGTGACCCAAGAATTGGACTTCACGAATCCAAAAATCACATTTGGAGAACTTCGCATACAGCTTCTCCTTCTTCAAAACTTCCAACACTTCTCGCAAGTGTCTGCCATGCTCCTCCTGGCTTTTCGAGTAAATCAGAATGTCGTCTATGAACACTATCACGGATTTATCAAGGAAAGGAATACAAACCCTATTCATTAAATCCATGAATGCTGCCGGAGCATTGGTTAGTCCAAACGACATAACCACGAACTCGTAGTGTCCATATCTAGTTCTGAATGCAGTCTTCTCGATATCTTGCTCTCTTACTTTTAGCTGATGATATCCTGACCTTAGATCGATCTTCGAGAAATAGCTCGAACCTTGCAATTGATCAAACAGGTCATCAATCCTTGGCAACGGATATCTATTCTTTATTGTTGCCTTGTTCAGCTCTCTGTAATCGATGCACATTCTCATACTTCCATCTTTCTTCTTCACGAATAACACCGGAGTTCCCCAAGGCGATGAACTAGGTCTAATGAAACCTTTGTCCAATAACTCCTGAAGTTGCATCATCAGCTCCTTCATCTCCTTCGGTGCTAATCGATAAGGTGCTTTTGCTATTGGCGTGGTTCCTGGTAACAAGTCAATTCTGAACTCCACTTGTCTATCAGGTGGTAATCCAGGAAGATCTTCGTGAAATACTTCCGGATAATCACACACCACTGGAATACTCTGCATCACCTTCTTTTCCTTCTTAGCATCAATCACGAATGCAAAATATTGTGTACATCCCTTTGGTCATACACTTTTTGGCTTTCATTAGGAAAATGATTCCAGAATTTACTCTGCGTTTGTCCCCATACACCATAAACGAATCCTTCCCAGGCGGGTTTACTTTAACTATTTTTTTTCTTGCATAAAATTTCGGCATCATTGGCGCTAAGCCAATCCATTCCCAACACGATGTCGAAACCATTTAGTTCGATAGGCAATAATTCCTCGTGAAACTTATTCCCATTAAGGTTGATTAAGATGTTTTTCATACGATGGCTAACAGGTACAAACTTGCCACTAGCTACTTCGACTAATAAAGCATTATCTAGTCTATCAATAGGCAAAGCTAGTTTTCTACCAAACTCATGCGAAATAAAGGAGTAGTTGGCTCCAGAATCAAACAAAATTTGAGCAGGTAATTCGATTACGAGAAAGGTACCTGAAGCGACATCAGCTTCATCTTTCGCGGCCTCAAGTGTCATCTGGAAGGCTCTCGCCTTCGGCTTTGGTGGAATGTTGGGCCTAGCTGTCTCCTTCTTCTTCGAATAGTCTTTCAAAATGTGCCCTTCTTCATTACAACCAAAACACATCCTTTTGTTGTTCAGACACTCATTGGCAAAATGTCCAACCTTTCCACACTTGTAGCAGGTTACATCCTTGCTACATTTCCCAAAGTGCTTTTTCTTACACTTATCACACCACTTCGCTTCGCCTCCCTTTCCTCCAAACTTTTTCGAATCAGATTTCGAAAATTTGCCTTTCTTACCGGAACCAGATGTTCCCTCAAAATTTCTTTTCTCACCAACCTCAACCTTGTCGGTGGTTCTCCCTTTAATCATGTTCTCAACAGACTTGGCAGCCCAGATAGCTGCCTCTAGAGTATGTGCCTGACGTACTGGCACCTCGTACTCCCATGGTTGTCCCTTCGCATACCGGTCCACCTTTGTCAGCTCTTCTGGAATGATACGCAAAGCAAACTCCATCTTATCAGTGAAGTTATTGGTGTATTCATCAGCTGACATGCTGCCTTTCGTCAATGCCAAAAACTTGTTCTCCAATTCCAATAGATTTTGAGCCGAGCAGAACTTGCGCTTGAACTGCGCCAAGAACTCTGCCCATGACAATTGTAGTGGCTCATTAGGGCTTAACGTCTTCCCTAGAGTGTTCCACCAACGAACGGCTCCCCTCGGAATTGACGCACTGCATAGATAGTCTGCAACTTGCCTCTGCAGCCACAAGTCATAAAGGCTAGCTCCATTTCAGAGATCCAGTCCATAACTCCAATCGGATCCTCCTTTCCATTGAAGGTCGATGGTTTGCAAGTTAGAAAGTCCTTGTACTTGCATCCCATTCCATCATTCCTTCCATCATGGTTATCTTGCCTAACTATCGGTGGGTTGGCTTGACCAACAGACCCACTAAAGTTTCCAACTTCCGAGTGCCCTTCATTTAATTCGGGCTCTTCCACACGAATTGACAGTTCTTCACGATTCTGTTGAAGCAACCGTCTAGTTTCATCCATCTTAAAATCCAACATCGTCTGAATCATCATTTGCACACCAGCCATGGTTATTGGCTCAGGTGCTGCTGCTACGACAGGTATTTGTTCAATCACTGGTGGTTGATTCCTGTTTTCATCAGCATTTCCAACTCCACTTCTTGTTCTCACCATTTTGATCTACACACCGAATAAGGTGAAATTAGATCCTCAATCACGATAGATATTCAAATCATCCTTATCACTCCGAAACGTTTACATTCTAGTTCTAATATCGTAGACGCACACTTAAAATCCTACACATAAAGTTTCTAGATCCGGTCGGCAACACACCATAGATCCGAACAAATAATATCATATATGGCAACATATAAAATTTAGCACAGAAAGCATTTTAGGTAACTTTCCTAAAATAAACTAGTGCACGTGTCTAAAACATAACAGACACACATCTCAAAACTTCACTTAGCATTCTACGTTTAAGTCTAGAAATCCTACAAATTCCTAGTTCGCTTAAACTAATGCTCTGATACCAACTGTGACATCCCCAAAATCTCGGCCAGAAAAGACCGATTTTCATTTATGCTTTTAAAATAATTTCAGAGTAAATCCTTTTGATTTGAAAGAGTTGCGGAATTTGTTCCCAAAAACAAAACATGATAAAACAATGTTTACCAAAGCATTTCATAAATGAAATGTATTTTCATTATATAATCAAAACTCGGGGTGTCATGTTCCGTTACAGACTAATAAGCATAAACGACAACATTACAAGTCATTCAACAAATATATACATATACAGACTTGTAAACAAAACAACTTGATGGTTCATCCATCTTATGCCCTCGCGCCACTTCCTGTAATACAAATCAAACTGAGTGGGTCGGGCTTGGGAGCCTGGTGAGCATATAGGGTTTTCAACCCACAATAAATAATCAAATTTAACTTTCACCAACCAACAATAACCCAATTACCCATTCTCGTTATTCTCACTTTACGTCCCTAAGACGACTAACATAAGGGACCTAGTCTAAGAATATTTCATCGGGGCGACAACACATGCTTCGGGGGTTCCTCAACAATATAAGTCAAATAAGGCAACCATGAGGGAGATGGAGTACAGCGAATGAACACCCAAGTTCATTAACACCTACAGGTGGCGAACCTGCTAATGTTCCACAAGACTATCTAGAAAAGTCCGCGGTCGTCATCTAAACTCCGCTAGATGACTGAATCAAAACAACAGCGAGGCCTCTCATCTGTTTATTACACACCAACTATCTACCCATGTTCTACCCAACATATTAGTAGATAAAAATATACATTTTTATATATAGATAAAAACCTGTATAGCATGCTTTGATCAATACATATTCCACATAACAGATGAGGCACACACACATAACACGTATTTCATAGAAAACAAATCAGATCTATGAGATAGAAGAGAGTGAATATACATTCACACATATAACACAAAATATACACATAACACGTATTTCGTATAAAATACTTCATAATTATGCGTTAGAAGAAAGTGACCACACACTCACACCTATAAACAACAATATACTTAATACACTCGAACCATACTTGTACTATTATCGTGTTTATGAAAGGTAGTATACACTCACTTGATCAGAAGATGATCGGACAACACTACGACTTGCAGAAGTAGTAATCCTCAGCAGATCTGGAGGATCTTCACAAAAATTGAACTTCTCGCGGGCAGAGCTTCGGCTCGGGAACCGCACTTCTCGGGATCTTCGGAATCTCGGTACTTGCTTCGGGGCTCAAGAATAATACCGGGGCTTCGGGGTATTTCTGGCACACAAATTGATGCAAAACGGGAGAGAGAAGAGAGAAAAATAGCAAAAGAGTCGGCTGCCTTCGGATCCTATTTATAGGAGGCTGGAGCCTCGGAGTACGCGGGACGTACTGCTCCGAAACGTCATCGCTTACGTATCCGAAGAACTCGAGTGTGAATGTCGACATACCTCGGTGTACGCGGGGCGTACTTCGGATGAGTCCAATGACTCGTCTTCGGATATTAGCGGGATTTAATAATTAAATTTAATTATTAATTATTTAATAAACTTCGAAAATTCATATCTTCTTCATACGAACTCCGTTTTCGACGTTCTTTATATCCACGCGAAGGTGAGACTACGCTCTACAACTTTCGTTTTGTCGGCTAATTTTAACTTTATTTTTATTATTTATTTTTAATAGGCCGGGACAGAAAAACTTCGTTATAAATTAATAACTTCTTCGTTTGACGTCCGTTCTCGCCTAACTTTTCATCGCTTCGATACCAACAACGAGACCTTCGATCCTCGTTTAGATTGCTTCGGCTAAAAACTGCTTGATCTCAAATCGAGTATTTCAGGCTGCACACCGCTAAGCCGAAACTTCGATAAATCATAACTTCCTCATACGAAGTCAGATTTGGGCGTTCTATATATATTCGGAAACCTCATTTCAACTACTACAACATTATGCGAAGATATCAAGTTTATTTTACACTTAAATTTTGACGCTTATTTTTATTCTTAATTAATCAAACCACATAATTAAGCAATTAAGCACAAAACACACAATACTTAAATAATACAATCTTATTATTTCAAAACGGGTTACAAAGGTTAACCTAGACAATTACATTGCTTAAAATGGCAAGCCCGGAAACGCAGGCGTTACATGCAGGGACTAAGACAAAGTAGGAAGTTGAGGCAAGGTGAGCTCAACCTGATCATGGGAAACAAGCACAAGTCAGTTGTTATAATAATTAGGAACTATGAGCTCATGCTTGGTGGTGGTGTTTATCTTAGTTTATTAAATTTTTGCTTTTTGTCAGATATGGCACAAAACATTATTTTTTCATGCACTTTATAAGGATGGTTGTCGATTTTCTTTTGATAATGATAATGGTGGCATTTTGGTTTATAAAAATGGTTGTTTTATTTTCAATTCTATTCCTTATAAAGGTGTGTATGAAAGTGTCGTTTGCATATGTGAAGTTGATAAACTATTAATGAATATTGGTTCTTCTAATACTGAATTAGATGAATCATGTTTGTGGCATTGTCGACTTAGCCATATAAACAAGAAGCGCATCACCAAGCTCCAATCGAATGGGATCTTGGAATCATTTGACCTCAAATCAGATGATGTATGTGAATCTTGCTTACTTGGCAAGATGACAAAGGCGCCATTCACAGGACACTCTGAAAGAGGCAAGGATTTGTTGGATCTCATCCACACAGATGTTTGTGGACCATTCAAATCTACAACAAGACATTAAGAAAGATACTTCGTGACTTTCACTGACAATTTCAGCATATATGGATATATCTATATAATCAAGCATAAGTCAGAAACCTCTGGGGTGTTCAAAGAGTTTCAAAACGAAGCAGAGAACCAATTGGGAAAAAGGATCAAGATGCTCTGATCCGATAGAGGTGGAGAATATTAGTCTTCAATTCTACGATCGTGTTAAGAATAGTGGAATAGTTTCATAATTGCCTCCTCCCATAACACATTAGTTGAATGGTGTGGCTGAGAGAACAAATCGAACACTATTAGATATGGTTCGATCTATGACGAGTCGAGCTACACTTCTAATATCTTTTTGGGGATATGCCTTAGAGACAACCGCCCATATCCTAAACATCGTACCCACTAAGATGGTTGCTAAAACACCCTCAAAGATGTAGAGTGAGACACGTCCTTCTCTAGCACATATAAAAGTTTGGGGTTGCGAGGCTTTCGTTCATCACGAGGCAAATGATAAACTCAATCCCAGATCATATAAGTGATACTTCATTGGCTATCCACAAAAGTCCTTTGGATATTTGTTCTACAAGCCTTCTGAGAACAAGGTGTTTGTTGATCGAAGGGGATTCTTCCTCGAGAGGGATCTCATTTCCAAAGAGGACAATGGGAGCCATATTGACCTAGAAGAGCTTCAAGAGTAAATTGAAGAAGAACCTTTAGTGGACACTAGCACTCAACATGAGGCACATCAACCTATTGAGGAACCTCAACCTGAGGCAGAGCAGCCTATTGAACAAAATGATATATCTCCACCTTCCTTTCATAGATCCAATAGTATTCATCTTCCTCCTGGGTTTTATGGTTTCCATATGAGCATAGAAGGAGACGTATTGAGCAGTGATCATACACTGGTTGATATGGATGATTCATCCAACTATAGGTAAGCGATGACATGACCTAAGGCTACCATGTGCAAGGAAATCATGGAGATAGAGATTCAATCCATGGACGATAACCAATTTTGGAATTTGGTTGATCATGCACCTGGAACTAAAACAATTGGGTGCAAATGGATCTTCAATAAGAAGACCGATATGGATTGGAATGTGCACACCTTCAAGACTAGGTTGGTTACAAAAGGTTATACTCAAATGCAAAGGATTGATTATGAGGAAACCTTTTCACCAGTAGCCAAGATCAAATCTATTAGGATATTACTTGCCATATCAGCCTTTCATGATTATGAGGTATGGCAAATGTATGTGAAAACTACTTTCCTTAATGGAAAACTTGCAGAGAAAGTATATATGGCACAACCTGAGGGTTTCATAGATCCAAAATATCCAAATAGAGTGTGTAAGCTTGAAAGTTCCATATATATGGACTAAAACAAGCATCTCATAGCTGGAACCATTGCTTTCATAAAAGGTCGAAGAGTTTGGATTTTCAAGAAGTGAAGGTAAGTCTTGCGTATATATCAAAGCTAGTGGGAGTATTGTAGTCTTCCTAGTGTTGTATGTGGATGACATACTACTTATAGCAAATGATATCCCAACGTTTCAAGGTGTTAAAACGTGGCTTGGGAGTTGTTTCGTTATGAAGGATCTAGGAGAGGCTGCATACATACATCATATAAGGATCTATAGAGATAGATCGAAACATTTAATAGGATTGAGCCAGAGTACATACTTGGATAAGATCTCGAAGAGGTTCAAGATGCAAGACTCCAAGAAAGGTTTTCTACCTATGCAGCACGACATCAAATTGAGTAAAACTCAATGTCCTAGTTCTAGTGATGAACATGATAGAATGAGTTGAGTCCCACATGTTCGTTGGATTTGTGTCTAAGCCCATAACTATAACGGGTATGTACTTGACCCGATAGTAGCATGGTCCTTTTGGGTTGCCTTCACCAGTGCAATTTGATAGGATGGTTTTATGAGAATAAGGTTATTTATGATTTATTAATATATTATAAGTATAATATATTAATATGGTTATTTAATTAGTATTGTCCAAGAATTATTTTGGAATTAATTTTGTGGCCAAAAGAGACTAATTAAATATGGAGGGATTGATTATGTAAATCAATGATATTTATAGTATGGACTAAGAGATCCATGATTACGTAAGTAGGCTAACCAATAATATAACCCATGGATAGTCCATGGAGGTTAAACCCATGGATCATAAGAATGTGGAAAGTCATGGATCATTAGGGTTGGCAAAGTGTAACTCTAGCACTTGCCACAACTATAAATAGCCCACTCCATGTACCAAAATTGGTTGGACCAACCATAGAGACAAGTAGCTTATTCTCTTAGAAACTCCTCTTGCATATTGGTGTTTGTGAACCATTAGAGGCATCACACTTGAGGTGCTCAAGTTTCCAAAGGTCAAGAACTCTACCCTACTCAAGAGGTAACCATCCTAACTATGTTTTGATTATATATAGCTTCAATTGTATGCTAGCTAGGGTGAATGCTTTGGAAAAAGAAAATGCATGTATAATTAGAGAAAGCATAGATCCAAAGCATTTATGGTTACATGTGCACTTAGGAAGTGTTATAGTGCTCAAAACTCAGCAGTGGTATCAGAGCCTAGGGCTGCTTTCAATTATACTTGATGCTACTTGTTAAATGCTTTAAAATCGATTTTTTGTTTGTCTGGACAGTGGACTCACCGAGTCCACTGATGGACCCGTCGATTCCAAGCACAAATGCAACCAACTCGTGAGTTTGTTCTTGCACTCGACGAGTTGGTGCTCCAGAGTGCAGTTTTTCAACTTTTAAGGCTAGAATTGGACTAGAATCATTAACCCAAATAGTTTTTGGTCTTATAAACCTGTTTCTGATGTTGTAATAATCATGCTTATCCAATTTAGAAGATAATTGTCAAAGTTTCATGTTTTGTATTTGTTTATTTGATTATGCTAATTACATGAAATTTGTTTGATATGAATTATCTTGTTCATATGAGTTTAATCTAGATCATGGACATTATTTGACATGATTGTTAGTTTATTTGATGATATTTATGGCCTTTAATGTACTCCATAACTTGTCCTCAATTTATGGAAAATGAAAAGTTTTCTTTTAAAAAGATCATTAAACTCATAGGTTATGTATTTGAAGAGTCTTTTCCCATAAATAGTTTTATGAACTCCATAACTTGTCCTCAAGTTATGGATTTTCAAGAGTCTTTTAATTAAAGTCTATATTAAACTCATATGTTATGGATTCCAAAGGTTTCTTGAATAGTTCAAAACTTGCCCTCAATTTTTGGAATTTGTAAAGTCTCACCTTTGAATACATTAATTCCAAATAAAACTTAGAGTTTTAAAATTTAAAATTCTACCCTTATACTATTATAATATTAAAGTTTAATACTTACATATATATATATATATATATATATATATATATATGACAAGCCAGTCTTACCGTTACTAGGCCTCATTCACGAAGTCGGTCTATAAAATGGAAGTTTACTGGGTGTCCACTCTCACCCACCGCTGC